>NC_053120.1:29969494-30276994 GCF_010015445.1 Perca fluviatilis
GATGAGGTGTGCCGGGCATGGGGTTAGACAGGGGGTTTAGTGCCGGTTGCCCCCCCGGCCCAAGGCCATGAATGAGCACCCTCGGGACCAGAGGTCTCTGGAGGCTGGGATGCGGCGCGGTAGGAGTCCGGTACATACTGCTGTACATGGCTGCGGCCGCCGCGGCCGCCGTTGTGCTGTCCACGGTGCCCAGCAGGCTCGGGTGGTAGAAATAGGGCGACGGGAACATTCTCTGTAAGGCCGAGTAGTTTCCTGCTTCGGCCAGGAGCTCTAATCCGACCGCTGTTTGCCTCTTCCATTTCGTCCTGGAAACCAGATCAAAATACAACGGATGAATTATTTAATCAGTCAGCTCTCTTGCTAATTCCCAAAACGCCCCCTTAATTGGAATGCAGAGGCCTAATTATGGCAGGCACCAAATTATGGTTAAGGTTTAATTAGGCAAAAAAAAAGAAAGAAATATCACTAGAAAAGACACTACTCTGATATGCTTCGGTCCAAATTTATCAAAGCCTACTTCTCTCACACCTGCACAAGGGCGATACATACAGGCTCTATAATAAAGTATTCAAATGCCCCTTTATTTTGAAAAGTCCAATTTTAAAGTTATAGGATTTTAAAAGAAGTTCTGCGGGTAAAAAAATAAAATAAATAAAACAGTTTAAACTCAGCAGTAATACCAAGGAGGAAAAATGAGCATTCACTAAATCTATTGCAAGAAATATATTGACACTTCCTAATTAAATTAAAATATAGGCCTATACATGAAATGTTTAAATATATTATTATAAACACTAGGCCCAGTGACGTTGTAAACCAAAAAGGTACACGTGCAAAGCAAGTGGAAATTCTCCATAAAATGTTGATATTTTTTAAGAAAATCTGTAACGTCAGTTTGTTCTGCAAAATATATCTTGACATGATACAGGGCGTCATTTTGAATTTGTCATGATGGCATCATCACATGTGTCAAAATATATCCAATGAAATAAATCTTGTTATCTCAAAATACAAATGCTGAAAAATCACCGGGCCTTCCGCGCCCGCGAACGATTCAAAAGTTTTGCCTGCCTGTGCTGCCACTGTGTAGTTATACACTGTGTTCGCATGGATCAGAAATGTTAAGTAAAAGTAGTGTCATAATCAAGGCCTGTCAGACGTGTGGAGTGGGAATATATGACTGGCTGAAAAAAAATATTCAGCAACTTAAATACAAATATAAATACAAATAAAATGTATCATCCATGTGATCTGTAGAGAGACAAGCTGTGGGCCCTCAAAGTTTAATTTCGGTAGTGATTATTTAACAATGTGTAATAACATGTTACTATATTATTATTTTAATGATGAATTAGCCTATGTTCCGGTTGGTTTAAAAAGCCTACTGCTGACTTAGATCACTCCTCTAATAAAGAGATTTTTTGGGGGGCGAGCTAAATGAGGCTGTGTTGTTGCAGCATTGGCCCTGTTGGAGCAGTGTGTGTGTTTGTTGTGTCTGGCGGTAACCTACCGTCTGTTTTGGTACCAGGTCTTGACTTGTGTGTCTGTCAGGTTGAGAGCCGCGGCCAGGTCCATGCGGTCCTGCACGCTGAGGTATTTCTGTCGCTCAAAGCTCCTCTCCAGCTGGTTGAGCTGGTGGTCGGTAAAGGCTGTCCGTGCTTTGCGAGGCTTTTTCGTGCGCATCGGTGGACTGTCTCTGCTACTGGAGATTTCCCGGTCGCCTTCTTCTTTAGTCCCTAAACACAGAGCAAGGCGGAGGAATTAGACTAGTGGTTAAAACATAAACAATCAGGGCCTAAACCTGGAAATGTCTGCTGTCCAAAATGGTATTCATTCTTCCCTTCGACATTGAGCCCATTATAAAGCAACCAAAAATAACCACACACCAGGTGTGTGCTGAGCTTCCACGCCTCCAGTCAAACTTTCACCAACTTGCATAAATGCTTGCTCCAAGTGCTGCACTCACACACGTGTCACACAAAAGGCAAAGCAAGAGCAATACTGTAACATTTGTGCGTATTTGTCACCTGAAGTTTTTTGGGGGTTATTTTTCCTTCAGAAAACGAGAAATCAATACGTCAATCCATCTCTATTTGTAGCCGGTTTTCAGTGCACCATGATCCCCCCTCTAGGAAGAACAATAATCTCTCTAATTGACCCACTAGGGAGGGCCCGCGCACGGGGAGAATCACCCGGCTTACATCTGTTTTCACATCTATTAGACTAATAAAGGAAGCTGAAACTCAGACAAAGAATCACACAGTAAAAAAAAAAAAATTGTATCATCATTATAACTATTATTATTAATCTTAAAAGGCCAAACACTATTTTTGGTCAATCCCTGGTCTATATATTTTTGTTGTACACTGTTTTCCGTAGCCCATAATAATTCACCTCAATTTAACAGACTGCCATTATAGTGAACGAAACGACAAAAACTAGGCTAAATGGCGTATTTCTGAGATGAACTATCTTTTACGGGCTCTTACCGTTGCATTTCATTTCACTTTGAATGTCGTCTCTTTTGTCCAACTTGCCTCTGTTTTCGTCTTGTTCCAACTTGGGCCTGAAGCCGTCCGGAGCCGTGGCACTTTCTGGTTTTGGCGTGTGATGTGGTGAGGATACACTGGTGCTGTAAGGTGCGCAGGCTGCCAGCGGTTTACTGTCGCCTAAAATGTCTTTGATTAAAAAGGAGGAGGTGGCAGTCCTCGGGGCGCAGCCGGCCCCGGCGAGCGGCTGCTGCTGCGGCGACAGCGGCAAGCTCTGCGGCTGGTTGTGGTGGTGGTGGTGGTGATGCTGAAGGCTGTCCTGGACCAGATGCGGATCGGCGGCGTGCTCCATGGTGACTGAGATGGGGGATGAGGGGGCTGTTCCCACAGTGTCTATCTCCGAGCATGGTGACGGGGTTGCCTGGCTCCTGAAATCCGCTGTCCTGCTGTCGCCGAGCCGAAAGTCTCCGTTCATTAGCACGGGGTTACCAGAATTAGAAGCGCTGGATAAAATAGTGTCTATCCCAAAACTCGACCCGCTGGATCCTTCCATATTAAGAAAGGAGTGATGAAGTCTTCATAACAACAGTGAGAGGCTTTCTCCTCCGATGCAAGCCAGAAGAAAGTCAGCAAAATGAACTCTGAGTTACAGCAAAAACATAAAAAATTAAAATAGTTGGCAAATAAACCCAAGAGAGAAACAAAATCCACGTTTACAAGCGGCTCCAAGATGTTACATTCGGTGGTGAAAATGCAGAAAAAGCAAAGTGTGGGTCTGCGTACTCCACGTTGCTTTTTGGGTTTGGATATTGAACTTTGTGTTAAAAGTTGAGGCGTATAGAGAGATATACATAGGGCTGACTCCTCGACATCAGGCTCCCCCTTTTTGCTGCTAATCGTTCCAGTGTTGCTCTACAATGACTTCCTATACTGACGTCATGGCCCACGGCGAGGGGGCATTAATATTTTCTCCTTTATAATAAACACTCGACGTCTTTTCTCTCTCTCCCCCCCACCTTCCTCCGCTGCCATTGGCTTACATCGTGACCGGCTCCGGCACCTCACCAATCAGGGAGTTGTTTCTTTATCCAGACAGTTCAAGCTAACCATTGAGTTGAGTTTAATTCTAGAATAGCTCTTTAAAAAAGGAGGATAAAAAAAGAAGCATGCGTGTGCTTTAAGGCCATGCTGTACACGTTTTGAAATATAGCTGCGACAGAAAGACTGAGAAAGTGGAAAATAAAAAAAGAAGAAGAAATTAAATTATGAGCTCTAAACAATTTGATAAAGTCTAACTAAACGGCAAAAAAAAAAAAAATCCCCAGCAGTTCCAGCATATATGGTAGGGTGAATTATTAATATATCCTTCCTTTAATTTATTTTTTTATTTTTTTTACATAGCATTTAAGTTTATTGTCTCTTTCCGGAATGTAATGTTAAACTCGGCAGAGCCAAAACAGCTGTGATTAACAATTTAAAAGGCTCAACTGTTGCCATATTTTCAACTTTGTCCGTTTTCAGAGCTAGTTCTGAATTACAAATCTATTTGTAATATAAGGCTTTTTGAGATGCGAACATCAGGCCATGCAGTGTCACGGATGGCATATATCTTTATGGAGATATTCTCAGAGCCGCGAGGTCGACATATTTAGGGATGGGGAGGAGTGGTGGTGACTGTCATGACAGCGCATCTAGTTAATAACCATGTCATCCTAATTAGTAAAGTAATTATGAGGTGCTAATGAGCGTTCAAAGGTAGTAGGAATTCAGTACTTTCTCCCCCTCCGACGTAGATTTGAAGGCTATGGAGGGAAATGCGCGGTGTGCGTTGAGCTGACAAAGTGTCTGCAGAGAGGCTGCACTTGTGTATCTGGATGATTTCTGTTCATGGGAAATGTCACTTCTCACAGAGAGGTGAATGTATGCTCGTGCTCTACTTCTTTTTTTTTTTTTTTTTCTTCGGCGGACGAGACATTTTCTTTCAGATGGATTTTTCTTTCCCCATGCACAGCATCCGCACTCTTCCGGAATTTGAGGATGAATCATCGAGCGGGTTTATTTTATTAGTGTTGTTGTTTTTTCCCCTTCTTCTTCTTCTTCTTCTTCTTCTTCTTCTTCTTCTTCTTCTTCTTCTTCTTCTTCTTCTTCTTCTTCTTCAGCAGGTTGATAATGACGATGATGATTATTACTGATGTGAGGAGGATGAAGATTTGATGGTGTTATTCACACGCTGTTCAGAAATCCGGATTTCTAGGTTTGTTTCTGATTCAAATCATATATTTTTTTTAATCAAAACTACCCATGGACTTTATTAATTAAGAAGCGATGTATTTATTTTATATCTTGTTCTATTGGTCTTTGCATGCAGACATTGTCAATAAATGTATTAGAAGTAGCCTATATTAGAAAAAAGCTACTCACCCTCTATTATATATATACAAAAATATTTAATGTTTTTAACTTCTTTTTCGTCGCTTTTTAAATTTCTCTACACTTTGCAGGGTTGCACCGGAAAATGAAAATGTTGAACTTGAATTAATAATTCAAATGCTTTGAATTACCAACAAACTGTAAAGCAGCAGACTATGTTAACAGCTTTAATATTTTGAGTATTCACATGAGGTAACGTTCAATGTTTGAATGTTGTTTTCTTACAGCGCGCTGCCTCTGCTCAATTAAATAAGAAATGGTGTTCATTTCAATTTCAGCATTTCATTACAAAATTGAATAGTCTAGTCCGTTTTTTTTTCTTCTATCAGGCCTTACAGCGAAAGAAAAAATAGGCTAAATGTTCCTAAATGTAGCAGTGAGCAGCAGAAAAGTGAACTTTTATTTATCTAATAGTGTTCAGATGACTCCTCTCGCCGGGTCTGCACTGTCCCGCCCGAGATGCAGGCAGAGTTTGAGCACCAGGCGGCGACAGAGCGAGTCTGCTGGGCTGAAGTTCATGAGCAAACTGCGGCCTCACTTGCCCTTTAATGAGCCTCGAACTTCACGTTTCACTTAGAAAGACTTGCTATTAAATTAATACGGACTTTAACGTGATTATCAACCCGTCAGCTATTGATGAAGCACAGTCTAAACACAAAGTGACAGTCGTGGAAACAAGATTATAACAACAGCATGGCACAAAAAAAGACATCATCTCCACAGTGGAAACCAATTAGAATATCCTGTCCACATGCAGCCTATATCATCAGGCCTTTTTTTTTTTTTTTCTAAAACCTTATTCCCTACAAATCGCTCAGATTAGATCAGAGCGATGCCATGTCAGTCAATGTGTGTGCAGGCACACGGGCTGTTCATCAACTGCAAACAGGAACAATCAATCGCGTTATTGGTTCTATGCGCCGCAGGAGGAAATTCAATGCGACCAGTTAGGGTATCGTCTTATTGGCCTCAGCTGATGGTCGATGATGGGACAGTGTAACAGTGGCTGGCACCATATTGATTCTCTGGCGGCTTTGCGTGTAAGCTGTCACTTCACCGCTGGCGACCTTTAGGTTGCACAGTTGCAGCGTTTACACAGAGACACCCCGCATTTAGACTGTCAATCACTGCGGGGAGACATGCTGGACCAGAGAGGGAGCAGTTTGGCTCTCAAGTTAAAATAAATAAATAAAAAAAATAAAAAGACACGCTAAAGGTTACAATAAATTGAAGGCTGCTTGTGTAAATGAAATCATTGGATTTCCCTGCTTTGGGGATCAAAGACTGGACGTCTCATTTTTTTTTTTAATTGCATAGGACCAACGTCATGAAAAGCAGGATCCAATCAGGATGGATGAGAGGCTATTATGGGATTTGGTGATTGGTTATGACGAAAATATGCAAGTAGAGAAATTATTTGTTATTGTTTTTTTTCTTCTAGTAATTAGCATCCAATTAGAAATACATTTTAAAAAAAAAGTGTGTTTCATTACATTTTAACATAAGAATGGATACAATTGCTTTTACATTTCCAGGGGCGAAAGGTCACTTTAGCAGGAAACAGCTACAGTGACTAAAAATGTTACTTATAAAGACAATCTTAATCTTTCCTGCGTTTAAGTTATACAAAAAAAATCAAGTTACATTTCAAATGAATAAAACAAAGTTTGTAATCTATTACAGTTACTAAAGAAAAAGAAAAATCCCAGTCACGTATATATACACACATGCTATTTGAGTAATTGAAACGTGTTGATTACTCAAATTGAGACTCAAAAATGTACATTTTGTGGACTAACACTTATGGTCATATACAAGCAAACGTACAATATTGTAATAACAATGAATCACATTTGAACAGAAGTTATGTTTAATTCAAAGGAAACACACAGGAGATAAGGATGAATCTCAAGCAATAATGTTTTTTTTTATTATTATTTCCAATTAGACACAACTGAGCCAAATTCGGTTAAACGAATTTAGAACATTACTTAAAGTTATGAAAATGGCCAGAGCAGTGGCATGTGCAGGGTGTGGTCTAATGTCTGGCAGACCATCCCATCATAGTGCTGTAGTCCTAGACAGATGACCAGGGAATTACATTGATTAAAAGCTGTAAAAGGACAAGCTTTCCAATGGTATGTACAAAGTCAGAAGGTCACAGTGACTAATACCCACCCAGATATCTTCTCTTTGGTAGTCAATGTTTAAGTAGGAGGAACGCATTTTATTAAAAAGCTAAGTGTTTTATTCATTCACGTGGCATGATATGGAGCGACAAGGAGCGACTGGCTGTTTTATAAAACGTACACTCTGCTGGATTATTCACCAAATCAAATCCTTTAATATCCTATAGAACCATGTTTGTGCAAATCACTCCGCTGCAATAAAGACTTCTAGTAAGAAAAAAAAAGAAGTGAAAATGAACCTCTGTAAAATATCTTCCCAAACTTCAACAGCATTTTAAACACCATGGGCACATAGAGGTCTCATGTGTTCTGAAGTATCTGGCTTCTGCAAACATCACACTTAATCTTTTTGTGTGTGTTTGTGTCATTCCCGAGAGGTCACGCTGGTAAGCCGAGAGAGAATGTATGGTTTAGAGGAGTATACTGTTGGAAACTTACTTCCAAAATCTTGTGATCCTTTAGCAATTGACACAGAGGTTCCTGAAATACATTTCAGTGAAAGCATCTTTGCACTTTTATTAGTGACAACATTTGAAAAGTTACATTTGGTATGTTTTAGATGCTTGGCTCAGAAAAAAATGAGGCAATATTTTAGGCTTATCATAGAACATTTCTATTTTCCTTTCAAACTTCAGTATCAAAATGTGTATGTTTACCTTCTTTAGCATTGTTGTGCTTGCTTTCAGTCGTATGTCTATTTCTGTGTATGTACCTTGAGACAAGCCGGAGTCAAATTCCCTGTATGTGATCACACTTACTCGGCCATTAAAGCTTATTCTAATTTTTGTTAACCCAGTCAACTCATTTAGCTGGTTGTGCTTGTTATGCGTCATTTCCACAGCTCCAAAATCTATTATTCATCTAAATAAGTCACATGTCAAAATTAAACTCAATGCATAAGTGCCTTTTAATTTATTTGCCTGCAATGACAGATAACCTATATATTCCATGCATTGTCATTTATAATTGCCTATATATAGTGGTGTAATACGTTAGGTTTGGAAGTGATTGGTGCATTCAATTTGCTTAAATTTGACTTGTAGACCACTTTGTGGGGGATGCTGGTGCAACTAAGGCAACAGTTTGCTCAACTGAATGACGCTCATAGGGTAAATTTGGCACATTATATTAATGACAAAATGAACTTGTGTTTAAAATCCTATTGTTTTGAGTAAGTCTAAATGCAGTATATGTGCAGATATATTGCCATATATATATATATATATATATATATATATATATATATATATATATATAAGGATGTTAAAGTAACTAAGTAAGTAAGAGATTTCATATTGGATATTTTTACACATTAGCTTCCTCATCAAAGTTCAACTATTTTTTTACGCACCAAGAAAGTTTCGGCAACACATTAAACCCCCATTTAGCATGAAGAAGTTGTATATACACACACACTTAATAAGAACACTATATTGTATACATTTATATATCCTTGTCCAAAGATATGTAGATGTTTATTACATGACATAACTTTGACTACGACTATAACAATGCTTATAAGCATCTGTAACTGCTGTATAAACAGTTAGTGACCTGTTACCATATTTCATGACACACACACACACACACACACACACACACACACACACACACAGGTTTTAAACAGTTGAGCTGGAAGATTCATTGTTGAACATTGAAATAGTAGTTTGCGAAAAAATATCTTAACTTAAGATCCACTTTAGATTTGTCCCAGGGCTTTCAACCACATGGCCTTCATCATTTTAGATGGGGTTTGCTCAGTAGTCATGGAGAGGGAAGAAGTATTCATGAATAAAGCAATCATATAAAATAAATCCTTAATAAATACAATAACTTAAATTATTGTTATAGTATACTGTAGTTAATAGATATAACAATAAATACTTGATCATTTATAATCATTATGTGACAACATATATTTTGCTTTGTGATATAAGATTGTCAGTCTTTGATACCAGTTTATGCTTCATAGAAGTTAGAGCTGTTAACAAATACATTTATAACCCTTAAAAATGACTATATATTTGCTTAAAACTACATAATAGTGTGTTATATACCAATTGTTAAGTGTTAATCTACTGCTTATACATGCTAAATGGGAGAGTGAGGGGGATGGAAAAATGAATAACAAGTTTAATAAGTAGTTTCTGAGTTAATTATAAATGACTGGACTTGTCCACTATTGATTTAACTTGACCTGGCTATTCTAGTCACCTTTACTCTTTTGCATCTGACTATAATTTGCATTTCTAAATCCAATTGAGTCATCAACAAGTAAATAACAAACTGAGTACATGGATGGCTGCCATAGTAAACATATGAGACAATACCACATCAGTCCTTTGTAGTTTTTAGAGCATAAACGCTTGCCAATATTAACAGTGAAGTGGATGTTTGGGGGGACATTCACACCAATTACTCTCTTTTGCAAGTCTATTAGTGATCAGATTACACATTCAGAACAACATACTTCTCTTCTGGCAAATGGATAACATTTTTCATTTGGGTGTGATGGAAAAAGGCTAAGATGATGGCGATGATGGGAATCAAATTTCAATGCAAAATTACAGCCCAGGAGCTTTGAAATTAAAGGTTGCAGCGTGAGAGCGAGCTGACATTTAGGATGGACACATTGCATGCTATATCAACCTCTAAACGTCATTTCCACTCATGCAGTAATGAAACGTGACATTCAAGTTCAATTTAAAGTGCAGGTTGGTATTATTCTATACCATACAATTCAAAATATAATAAACTGGGACGGAGAGTAAAGTCTGCTTTCTATTCATCAAGGGTTAGCACGCTGGGCATTAACATTTCCGGGCTGCTATGAGAATAAAAGATCCTTAAAATCTGTATTATATGTAAGTGTTGGAGAGTCAAACAGAGCTGTTTCCTGCCACATCAAATATTCAACGGAAAGCAACATCACTGGAAAAGATTCTGTATTGCCTCCCTCTGTCCGAGGTACATGATCAGAAATACTCAGGGAGCAGAGAACACATAGATTTGAGTGTGTTCCAAACGCACATTGGCCCTGACAAGGTTGTTATAACAGTCGGAGGGGTCTATACAATCACTTAATTACCAAAGCTGTCAGTCAAAGAGGGTCGCTGCTGGCTCCATCCATGGCTGCGAGCAGCATTCCACTAGCAGCCTCCCTGAGTGATTGATCCATGCTGATGGCATCGCAAAAATAATTACAACTCGTCTCCTGATGTGTGATTCCATACCACATTCACGCTTCACAAAGGTAATCGGGGGGATCAGGAGGGGTCAGTGCCATTTCCTATTACCTGAAGTCCAAGCAAAAGGGTAAAACAATGCAAACAGAGTGAGGCGAGGAGAAAAGACAGAGGAGGGGTGGGGGGGGGGGGCGATGGACATTACGAATAGCAGAGGACGCTTGTGTGCACTTTGTCAAACTGCGCTGTGAGATTTCTTTCCCCTCCCCAGAGCCAGCAACAGCAAATACTCTAACAGATTGATGGTGTCCAACATGGGGTAATGAAAATTCAAAACAATCACTGGGTCATTAAGTTGATTGGCATCACAATTGTCAAGATGCTGGAGGCTAAATTGGGGAAGGGTGTAACTCATTCACAAGAGTCGGCATATCTGGTAGCAATATTTGGTGTCTGAATGCGTCTCCAAACCTGAAAACAAGCTCAGGTTTGGTTTAAAATTGCACAATTGTGCAGGCATTCCCACTTTGTGATGACACTTAAACTTTACTAAAAAATGACACTATCTTAAAACGTTTTCCTAGATTTCCTACATTAGGAAACAAATCACACGCAACCACCAACTAAAACTTTATTGCCCTCATATGTCCATTATCAACATTTCTGTTGTTATGACAGTATGTATTTAAGTTTGGGAGGCATTTGGTTTAGCATCCTTTTGGTAATATGCCAATCTACCTTTTGTGTTACAGATTTAGAATTTTGGTATCAGTGGTTCCATGGCAACTGACAGGCAAACGGGCCCAAATCACAAGTGAAATCTGCCATTCGGATTCAGATGCACGTTGTGGAGGCATTCATATTCATGTTGAAAGCATTAACCGTCATTAAGCAATCTCCCTGGTCCTGACACAGAACTGCAGCATATGGACGACTGGTAGAGACATGGTGCATTTGTGTCACGCATTACCCATCCTTCAATTTCTGACAGCATGCTCACTCCCTTCATCGCAAAAAATAACATGCCGAAAACACAAAGAACACAATATAAATTGTGAATCAAGCGAATAAACAACGTACATATGGTATCTCCACCTGAAGGGACCATCCCGTTCTCCTTGTGTGATTGTGAGCAGGCAAAGTGGAGTCATGATGTCACTAATGAACCCTGCGAAATACGGCAGTGAATAATGAAACACAACACTGCATTTTGCAACAGAAAGAATAAAAGGTGAAATAATCAGCAAGCAAGGGAGGAAAGAGTGAAAGAAAGCAAGCAATGATTAAATGATCAAAAGCTGGCAGAGCGCGTCTCTGTGTCACTGCAAGGCACACTCATCTACCCACAAGTGAAAGTTAGGTTTCAAGCACAGTGTAATTATAGCTGGGGATGTCAGTTTGACATTAATGCAGCCAGCAGAAATTCCCTAATTGGCCTCTGAGGAGAAAGTGAACCAGAAAATATATTAACATTTTAAAAAAGCATATTTTGCCTAATCCTTTCACTTTCCAACAATATTTGAAGACCAAAATGCCCCAGGCATGAGAATTTAAATGAGCAATTTTATTTTTGAAGGAAACGGCCAATGAGACAGAAAATAGACTAAAGGGAAATCATTAGTGTATGAGAGATCCTGACAGGCTCGCCTTGCTGACTGGCTGGCCTGTCACTAGGAGTCTGTGTTCTTCAGCTCCACGCTATGAGCTAAGCTGATAACATGAAAAGACCCATAAACGTGCAGCCAGAAGTCAAAGCCTATTATCTAGAAATTCAAATGCGGGGGTATGGATGAGAAGAAAAAAAAATGGGAGGGGGAGGCCTCTTTCTGTTTCCTGTAGGGGAAAACTGGCCAGATCGAGAGATCTTGTAATAGGCCCTGTTATCCGACACAAACGTGCGGCAGCGGCGCTGCCAGAAAATACTGCAACAAATCATAACATCACTCAAAAAAGGGGGGAGATAAAAGCAGAAAGAACATGGATGGCAACAAACTGCTTAAAGTTAGGAGGAGATGCAATGTCACATGTGCCCAGGCTGATGTGATATGACCGTATCAGAGAAACACAGCTAAGTGCAGTCAGGAGACGTTAGTCCAGTCCCCCGGTGATGAAGCAGCTGAGGCAAGCATCGCCCCTGGCGTGGGACTGCAGGGCAAACTGCTCAGGCTGGAGAGCCTTGCCCTTTTGAAACAAAACAGAGAGGAATGGCCAGGGGAAGCTAGCCGGCCTCAGCAAAAGAGGCCAGGTTTATTTCCTCCAGCAATAAAGAGAAAAAAAAGAATGATTGAGAAGACAGAAGGAAGTGAGAATAACAGATCTCAGAGCTTGCATCTCTTTTCGTGCGACAACAAAGGGCATATGATATTCCAGCCTCCTTTACAGCTGGCTGGTCAGAGGTTTCTTCTGGCACCTCAGTATCCCCCGCTTTATTCTGCTCACAATCATAGAACAGGACTACTTGCCAAGGTATAGGGATTTGAGTTTTTTTCTATTAGGCTGTTACCCTGAACACAGCAATTTAATCAGGGCCTTTGATAAACATTTGACACAAAGCAGTGGGCTTCTGTCTCTGCTGCCTACAGCCCAGGGCAAGAGATTGAGACTGACGAATTTTCATCCACAATTTTCTCTATTTTAACTCCACCTGTCAAATAGTATGCCAGTCAGTGTGACACAAAGATGGGGGAAATCAAAGCCTCCCTCATCTTCAAGGAACACAGACGTGCAGAGGGCTACAAGTTTAGCGGGGGATTACAAACGGCAGACAGACAATGCAGCAATGCAGATCAGGTGCCAAAGATTACAAATTTTCTGCATGCACTATAAATGAATATAAACAGTGACATAATGTTAATCAGCAATCAACATCCATCTCATACTGTATTCACACATGAAGATGGAAGTTCAATCATCACCTTGAGAAAAATGTCAAAAACATCCCAAACCCCTCTGCCGGAGACACCTACTCTGCTATCAGCCTGAATCCTCACAGTTCTCAACAGTCATTTGCAACAAACATCTAACTAGAGGAAACTACAAACTACAAACCATTTGACCCTGAAGCACAGAGTATAGAGCAGCCATTTTTCACCCAATGGAAGCAGGCTCAGGTCACAAGGGTCAATACCTTCTTTACTGAGCCTACGGCAGGATGGAAGCCTCAGACTTGTGTAAACATCAGGGGACTTAACATGGCCTGCGAGCTTTGTGGACCTGCAGCAACGCTCCCCCGAGACCGTGGAGGAAATGTGCGCTACAATAACGCTACACAAGCAGCAAATCTAAATGCAAAATGTGATTATCTGTTCATTAACTTCCATAATTGAGGTGAACAACGCTAGTTACTAGACTGTCATAGAGGCTGCTCTTTCTTGCCCCTCCGGTACGAGCCCTGCACTACAACACAGAGACGCAAAACATAGCACATACAGCATTCCAGAGGCATCAATGCTGAGAATAAATGA
The DNA here is from genome assembly GCF_010015445.1 of Perca fluviatilis. Taxonomy (NCBI): domain Eukaryota; kingdom Metazoa; phylum Chordata; class Actinopteri; order Perciformes; family Percidae; genus Perca; species Perca fluviatilis. Next base: position 29,983,252 of record NC_053120.1, read on the forward strand.
TATGACCTCTGGCTATAGTGTGGCCTTCAAATCTAAATCCCTACCTGACCAGCAAGAATCATCTTCTTTTATTCATTCTTCCTGCATACCAAATACATTCGGCACTGAATCGCATCTCCACGAATCTTTTGATTCCTTTCAATCAGTTTCAAGGACTGTAAACAATGGGGCCATGGATATGATAGGGAAGGAAATCTACCTCAGCTCAATTAAGGAGCTGCCCTGCAGCCTCCTGCGGCCCTGAGAGATAGGAGCTATAATTAGAAGAGGGCAGTTAACTTGCAGACATTATTGATGATCCACTGTTGACACCTCCCTCATGTTAGCATTAGCATTTTCCCTGAGCTGGGGCTCATGTCAAGAGAGGCTGGTCTCTCAGAGTCCGTGTCAGCAGGGGGGCTATATATGAGCTATACTACGACGCTACATTATGGCTGCAGGAGGCGAGAGAGAGGGAAAGAGAGACACCCGAGCTCTCCTTCAGGTCCCTCTCGGTGCTCGTCCACCTGATGGGAACACGGATACTTGGCTGTTCTCCCCCTCATCAATACAGCAGGGCTCTTTGTCAGTAATTTGCAATAAGTGTCCGCGCCACATCTTAAGGGAGCTGGAAATCATTACTGGCTGAGGCCCTACTCTGCTACTAATTGGATGCGTTGGGCCTTATCAACTGAGGATTTTCCGAGACCTTTGACAGATACCAATTCGAAAATCATTGTTCAGTTGTCAATTTAAGAGACCGTTAAAAGAGCTTATTTTAATTTTAATTGGAACTTCCTCCTGCCTTCACAGTGAGCTGTGAGGATTAAAAATGAGCTCAGGGCATGTGTGTATGTATGTGCGTGTGTGTTCATACTCCCTGAGATGAGGAGGAAAAACATGCAGGTCAAATTGACGGGTAACAGTTCTGACCAGCGTACGAATGAAGACAGCACGCACACACATTTAGTTTACAAGAATCCCCCAGCTTTCCTGGGACTTCATCATCAACATCAAATAAGTCGGAATCTGAGCTGAAAAGCTCCCAATTAAGCAAAAAACCGCATCCGCTTAGGATGTTTGTTGGGCGAGTGAGCTGGGACCATCATCGATCACCCCCAGTAAACTGACCGGCTGATAGTGCTGCCCTAACATATTTATGTGCTGCACTCTCTCAATGACCCTGAACTGAAACACTCTCTTGGCTTTAATAAGGCCTGGAAGAGGCGTAGCCCAGACCATGTATGCAGTTTCGCAGGGGAATGGCTGCGAATGCTGGCAGATGCGGCAAAAAGCTAATATGCGTAAACGGGCGTAGGGCTTCAATGAGCCGCTGACGGTGACATGGCCACCCAGGAGCAGAGGGCACAGGGCTGAGGGCGAGGGGACCAGGCTTGGCAGTGAAAGGGAACTGAATTGTTTTGACACCACTGATAATTTAAGATGCCAGTGATCCCTTTTTTAACCCGTGGTGTCTCGCTTTGAGTGACGCCAGATATCACCCCAATCCAATACCAATGTAAAACTGCATCAACTCAAGCTGAAGTTGTATGAAAGCGTGTAATGTTTGGCACAAAAGAAAATAGCAAACTGTGTTTTTCTTTTTTTCTTTTTTTTTTAAGTAAATAGAGCTGTCATTTGATAATAAACCTGGCATTAATGCTAATTCTGCCTTCCAGTATTTGCAGTATTAGAGGCTTAGAGCAGGAGAGCAATACCTTTCAGAGGGTAATAAGTGTCTAATTAAGGACTAGACAGGAGGAAAATTGCCATGGTATAAAAGAGCTTTTTTTTTTTTTCTCTCTTCTGCTTTTTCACAATCATGTCTCTGGGAGCCGGCGTTGTGTTTGCCGGCTGTTTTACCCGCTGTCAGAAAGGATTTGAGGCAAGGAGCCATCTAAGCATGCGTACGAGGGGATTCATTTGACCTCATTATACATCAATAAAGAAGGAAGCCGGTTTACTAAATATCACCATGCTGCCCGCACTTCATGTCAGATCATACAGGAGTGTGCTAAAAAGATGATTCCAGAAACGTCTGGTGAGCAGAGAGGGAAGGGGAGGGAGGGAGGAAGAGGGGAGGGAGGGAGGAAGAGGGGAGGGAGGGAGGGAGAGGGGGAGGATGGAGGAGGATTGTGTGGGGGGGGGGGGTTGAACCCTGACTAGCCAGGAGGGATTCTGACAAGCACAGGAAAAAAGCAGAAACGCAAAGCCCTGTTTAAGAGCAGAGCAACTGAAGAAAAAAGATTTATGCTTTTAATTAATGGCAATTAAACCATGCCTGTTGGGCTGGCCTATGGCAATTGTTCTCAGTAAAAAGGAGGCCGAGCTGGTGACAAGCATTTGAATCCACTAAGTTCTACCAGGGGAGCTGACACTGCAGGCATCAAACCTAAACTAAATCAATAAAAGAATTAAACTTTTATAAATTGCATTTTGACAAGTATCAGATAGCGCTAAGCTTTGATATTACCAATTCCTCTGAGGTGATGCAAACAAGGAGAGGCACACTTAGAGATCCAAACAATCAAAGGGTCTCGTTAGCATGTGCTGTCAGATGCAGCAGTGCTATTAATTACTACAAATTAATGTGACTCTCTCCACCTCTGCTGATTGCAATGATAATCAAGCTCGGCTCTGCACAGGGAACATATGCAACCCTGCCAAAAATAATGAGCACAGAAACCAACAGACGCTCCTCTATGGTTGTGTTTACAAGCCCAAAATGCTTGTTGCTTATTTTATCCTGCAGCCACACACACACACACACACACACACACACACAATATACACACACACACACACACACACACACACACACACACACACACACACATGCATACACATACATATGCATATGCAACCCAACACTGCTTTGCTAATTTGCTATGTATGTACATAATGAGTTTTTTTTTTGATTTTTCAATGAACCTCTATATCAGTGGAAAAAACATAAACAGACTTCAAGGTTGCTGATCATCTACACCCCCCGCCCACACACACACACACACACACACACACACACACACCAAACATTTGTAAGACAAAAAGTAGCAGTTAAACTGAGCAATATGTGTTCAGACAAAAGTAGGTGTGACACTGTCTAGAAGGGTAGCAAAAAAAAGAGGGGAAAAATAGGAAGTGTTCAAAGCTGGCATGACAGCTCAAACGTCCTGTCACTTAAATCACAGTTCATATCTCCACATGACGAATCCAGAAACACATCCAGCATCGCAGTGACATCATGCTCGCGAGCGCCAACAGGCTTTCTAAATGAGACTGAAAGCAGTAATTACTGTACGCCCCCACGCTAAATTGTTTACCATGAGACTGATCCAGCTTGCTAGTGCTGCTTACTCACCCAATTTTTCATCCTTAATACTGAGATCTTTCATGGCATTCAGCTAACACTCGTAGCGGGGCACGCTGGAGCTCACACAAGTCTAATTTGTTCAGCGCTTATGTATTATTCATTATTATTCAATGCATTTTCAGAATGATTTGCAAATTCTATCAGTATACTTAAGTTTACACACATAATACAAAATGTAAGATTTTATGTTTCCCTACAAGACACAATCGCTTTAAGGGAAATACATTTTACAGAAGTTGGCAATGTAAATTTAATGGCACAGATAAATGGATGCTCTGCCTTGCGAACATTAATATGTGGAAATTATTTTAATAACTGCAGATAGTAAATGCCCAGCAAAGCATTTGAAGGGAGACACACAAAGTGTAATGAACTGCAGTGGAATATCGTCATTCTTTCTTGGCAGGTGAGTGTTGTCAGTGCCACAGAGCACCAGCTGGCTTGCAGGTGTTTGCCCTTGTTGACACTACTTTAAAGTGTAGCCTACATGATCTCATTCCCTTGATAAATTTGTCCCAGACTCCACCTGACTTTGGCAACCCCTGACCCCGCCAGATCTGTCCACCCCCGAGGACCCTAATTGTGACCTAATGGGGACTTGGGAGCATGTTATTAGCTACTGTTTGTGTGTGAATGGCTCTGTGGGGCTGGAAACACTGCAGCGACTTTACTGGGTAACACTGAGCCTGTCAGGGTTACAGCGCGGCTGAGAAGATAACCTCTCCTCTCCCATCTCTTCCTGAGGAGCTCAGGAGTGATGGCTCTAGTTTCAGACTCATTTCTATGCAATTCTCACTCTCTGATCTCAAGTTAAAAGACAACGTCGACACTCTTAAGAGCACGCTCAACTCTTTTGTGCATAATATGCCTAAAATTCAGGTCATCTGTTGTATTTTTAATTTTTGACAAAGTATTCCACGATTATGAAGAAATATGTAAAACAAAGGCATGAGGACATGACATTCATGCTCTATCATTACCCATTCCCATTGGCGTAGAGGTGCGTTAACAATCGTGAAATGTGCTGCAATGCAAATTAACGCTAAAATATTAAGTGAGGAGCCTATAGAGATATGCACCTATACAAAAATAGTGTGCAATTTGTAATAAAGAATGTATCGTATTATGTGTACCCTCCTCTGATTTTAAAGCTTAGCATTTATATGCAGTTAGACCTCATTATGATAATTTGATATTTTGACTGAATGGCTAGAGGCAGGATTATAAGAGAAGTCTGTTTTAGAATGTTAATGTCTGCCTTTGAAACTAATGCATTTATTTATTGATTTTTTCACTCCTAAATCTATCCTTCTTAAGTTGTCATGGTTTAGTTGGAGGAGGGGGCGTGGGTGTCTTTTTTTTTTTTTTTTTAACAAAGTGGTCAGGGCCCGAACTGGGGAATTCAAGGGGTGTGCAATCATTAACATCGAATCCCTGACAATCGTGTGTTACGCCTCATCTTTCTCTTTTTTACCCACACCTTCAATGTCACATTTCACAGATGTAGTATTAGCAACGAAACATAGGCAAAGGCAGGAACGCGAGAGAAAAGGGTGGAGAAAAACCTGGTGGAGGAGAATCTGATAGACAGATTAATGCCTTGCTGGTACTTCAGTGTATCAGGACAAGGATTACTGAGGTAACAGCTGCGCCCATGAGTCCCCTGACTGAGAAGAATTACAAGTATTATCACCTACATCATTAAAGTAGGGTTCATAGATGTGGAATGGCTTCAATCAATTCATCCCCAGATAACACCGAGCCAGCTGGACCCCCTGCGTGAGAACTTGACTTAATTGGCCAATAAGTGGTGGGGAAGGGTGTATGCTATTTGATCAAATTACGGGGCCCCAGCGAAGGTATTACAGTTTTCGGATGAGTGTGGAGGGAGGCCGGCGGCGGAGGCAGACTGCGGGTCAGGGCTACTGTTAGCATGGGCCCAAATAAGCCTGTCCGTGGCTAAGTGTGAGGCCAGTGAAAAATAGTGGCCCACTTGGCACTAGGGAAGAGGAGGGAGAAAGCAGTATCCAGGTCAGCCTTTTGCTTGGGGAAATATACTCATTCATCATCCCCCCTTGGCCTCATTTCTGGCTGGTGATACTTGTAAACTAATACGTTCCTTGTGCTATTTAGTTAGGATCATTATGCTACAAATTCAACTTTTATTTTATGTGTGGGGATAAGCAGATAGAGGAATGTGTTTTATGGGAACAGAGCTATACTACAATGCAAATTCAAGAGCATATGTAATTGGTACAAAAGAAATAGTTTTTTTTTCTGTCTGCAACCAGGGTTTAGATGCTTAGATGCTAACACATACAACAGAGCAGCATTCCCCATGTTGTACTATTTCAGCTGATTATTCAAATGTTTAATTAGCATTCAGATGTATGGTTAGGCTCTTGTGGCCATAACGCATACACAACTAAATCTGCTCCAGTAACCATAAAACCAGCCAAAGAAATCGGAGAGATAGCAGGAATTTAAATTAGCTAAAATGCCAACGCTTCGCTGAAATTACCTCTTTGCAATATTCATGGGTGAAATGGCTTGGCTGAAAGGCATTTTCATTATCATTATTCCTAAGTAGAGTACAATTTAGTCATCAGTGCCCGACTCGCTTGCAGTTATTTTTAGAGGTGGGAAGGAATTCACCTCTACAGGACATGAGGGTAAAGAGAATCTAATTAGTACTGCGGCCCTGAAAGGCAATAGAATATCTAAAAATGAGTTGGACTGGACTCTGTTTACAAAATAGGGATTCATGATGCAATTTCAGCTTGTGCTTGTGCGAGTGTGTGTGAGGGGAGGAAGAGAGGGAGAGTGTGTCTCCACAGCCATTTCTCAAGATAATTCCTTGCTGGAGAGCATGTTTGTCATCGCTGTTAAAGTGTGGTGCACATTAATTCTAGTTTTGCCGTAGTGTAATTCTGGCAAAATGAGCGGCCCTCCAGGGGGCCCTGCATGTAGACTAACTACTGGACAGAATTAGACTCCACAGTCCCGGCTATTCATAATGTCATTAATATAAAGGCAATTAAATGAGTTTTTAACCTCCAACCTCTTATCGTTATTAATGAACAAGTGGAGGGAACAAAAACCCACCCGAGATATAAAGCTGGTAATTATCTTTGCATCAGGCCTTTGAAACAGGTTTGAAAATTAAAGCTTAGCAAATGAATTGTTGGGGTTTGTTTCCAGGCAAACCCAGAGGGAGACGATGTGGTTTAATTTAATGACGTGATGTCATACCAGGAGGGTTAATTAGATGGGTTTTTACTGTCGCTGGGCTCGGTGGCTGACGTGCAGGCATCCAACACACACACACACACACACACACACACACACACACACACACACACACACACACACACACACACACACACACACGGCATCTCTTCCCACTATCAAACTGTCAAACTGGTCATTAGTATCTCATACTCTCTCGCTGTAAAGGACACTTGCGTGGGGAAAAGAATCTTGCTTTATCAGGATTATTTAAAAAAAAAAAGGATAGAGATGGAGTGCCTGCAGGTTGTGTGTTTCGATATGCTCATTATGGCCTTATTATAATAGCAATTATGTAAGTGATTGTGCAGCCCCAGCCAGTGTTATCAGGTTCCTAACATGCTGACATTAAGAAGCACCAAGGGTCACTTTCACAGTGAGAAAGAAAAGAATTTCAGCAGTAGGGCAGCACGATATGAGGAAAATATGCGATAGCGTTGTGGAATAACGCAATAACGATTACTTGGGATAAACAAACAGATGTTAAAGTGTACTCAGTTCTGCATTTCTGCTGCCTTCAGTATTTTGGTAAAATACAACAAAATGCTTATTGAATTGAAAACAAAGGAAATAATTTCCGACGCTCTTTCATTGAACAAATTGAATTGAATATAAAAGGCAGCACTAAAAAGTGTTTTCTACTTATATTTTCTTTCATCTAATACAGAAAATCTCTGCGTGTGTATTGCGATATGTCGCCGCCCTTCACAATGTGTGTATTGCGCCACTTGATATCGCGATGACGATATAAAAAAAACGATGTATTGTGCAGCCGTTGAGCAGTAGTGATTCTTTCTGGGGTAGAGAATGTTTGAGAAAACGCAGCAGGACGGCCGAGTCACAAAACTCAGTTTGACCAGAAGCAGAGAGTGAAGGAGCAGCACAGATAGGGCAGCTTTTTCTTCTCCAACCCTCACTGCTCCCCAGACGGTGTGGGTGAGGGTCAGGGGTCATTGTCACTGTGTACCCAGTTCTGCAAACAGCTCATTAGTGAGTCGGCAGTCTCACAACAGACTGCACTCCTGGGAGCGGGGTCACGTTGGTACCTGCTCCACGCCCCGTTTGTTTAGAGGTCTCTTTAGGGACTGTTTCCTGCTTTTCTCTCTTCTGCTTCATGTTTAATTAATAATTAACTTATGTCAACCGCTTGTTTACCCACATGGGGTAACACGAAAAAAAGGATAAAAATGCTGCGATGCCATGACAATTATAATTCACATTTATTGTTTAGCTTGTTAGCTGAGCCCTCATGGTCTTGTAATTACTGCCCTTTGGTTACTTGCTTAGTTACAAATTAATGGAACATACAGAAAATACTTTTGTGTTTTATTGACAACAATAAAAAGAAAACAAAACACATAACATTTTTAATTCAAGGTCACATTTCTTTTTTTTTTATTGTGGAATATATGACATACTGTATACCCAGTGGGTACTCTGCAGCTGGATGTGAACCTCTCACAATTTCCAGTCTCATATTCCTTGGCTCTCAAATTGGAAAAATAGGTGTGAGTGTGATTTTTCACGAGTCCTTGGACTGCTAACTAAGCTGTCAAATGGGTAAACTGCGCTCCATCTTGCTGACAACAATCTGTAAATGAGCTACAAGTAATTTACTGTGATTATACTGGCAAATGAGTCGAGCTGTTTGTTTTTTTTCAAACGTCAACCGTCTCTGACAGGAGGACAGAGAGGCTACCCTCAAAGTCTTCAGTTCAACTCATTTGGCTAATGCATTTGTTTGAAATCTGGGTGTTATTCAGCAATCACGACAATTACCGGTGGAATGAAGAGTGACAGGGGTCAGAGCCTGACGTCTTTATTACAGTTGTCTCGGATCAGAGAAGGCACGGCTGTGGTGGGAGCGCCGAGACTTGAGCGAGACTTGACAGTGTATAAATCTGTCTGTCTGTAGGTCAACAGAAGTGAAGAGGTTCCCCGACCCGCTAACCCACAGGTCCGACTTGACATCTCTCTATATAGCCTGAGCCCCATGACAAAGGCACAGCTGACAGATGGAAAGAGGAAATAAAAGAGCAGGCTGCAGTTCTGATGTTTTCCTTAAGTGCAAGGTTAAATGTCAGTTTGATACTTTGATTCCATATGTGTGTATGCTGTTTAAATGTCCTATGTAAATGGCTTTCTCGTTTTATTGGAAGATAATTATCTGCTAGGAAGTCTACATCTTCAATTTGATGTTAACCTAAGCCATAACCAATGATGGAAAGTTATTAAGTACATTTACTCAAGTACTGTACCCAAGTACAATTGTACTGTGTAAAGTGCATGTACTTTTCATTTTATGCTACTTTACACTTCTACTCCACTACATTTCAGAGAAATATTTAACTTTTTACTCCAATACTATTATGTACCAGCTTTATTTCATGTTACTTTGCAGATGACGATTTTATAAACACAACTTATTTATTAAATTATGCATTATAGGTTAAGTAACCAACAGTAAACACATAATTTTAAATTGTTGCCTCTTGACCAGCTACAACATTAAGATGTCCACTACTGCATCAGTAATAATCATCCAGTGATATAGTGAATCATAATATAACACTGGGCAATTTCACTGCATAACAAATACTTCTACCTTTAGTACTTCAAGTAATATTTGATAATAATACTCAATAATAATAATAAATTTATTTTGTAACACACTTTATATTTAAAGAAATCTGAAAGTGCTACATATTAAATACGAAGAAGTGCTACGAAGAAAGAAAATTATGGAAAATTAATTATTATTAGAACAAAAGGACAAGGAAAGGGGTTAATAATCAGCCAATAATTAGCCTCTGCTAAAATGGTGTGTCTTATGGCCGCGTTTAAAAGCAGCCACAGTCTGTGGTGTCCTCAGGTGGTCAAGGAGAGCATTCCGATCGCCCATATCAGGCTTTTTGCTACTTCAGTACCTTTACTTGAGTAACATTAAATGCAGGACTTGTAGCAGAGTATTTTAATATTGTGATATTGTTACTTTAAAAGGTTACGTTGGTAACTAATTCCAATATACACTTTTTTATATATTGTTTAAAATGTTATTTAAAATTGTCGTTACACCCCGACAGCAATAAATAACTTATGGGCTCAGATAAAGGAGCGAAGAAGATCTGCCATCTGTAACTACTGTAAACCTGTAAAAATTCCCACCAATCACTGCCTCGCAGTCCATTTGGAAGAGCCAATGAAATGCCTCCTTGCCCCGCTGCACGTACTCTGCCCCTCTCGTGTATGAGCCTGAGCTCAATGCGCATCGTCGCTGCATTGCTAACAGTAGTCCTGTTTGTTTTAAACATTCCGTAAGATAATATTAGGTGTTTGTTTACCGGTGAATGAGACATTAAGTAAAACTGCGGTATTTTCTCTTCTCTGCTCTGAAGCAGCGACGCAGCGGTGCTCGTCTACGTCTGTGTGTGGGCGGAGACCCGAGGGCAGGGGGAGGGGTTGGACAGAGCCCCGAGGAGATGCTACTTTCAAATCTTGCTAGCTTTTCAACATTACCAACCCTGCCTTTAACTAAAGTAAAGGCTCTGAGTACCTCTTCCACCACTGGCCGTAACTAAAAGTTACTACAACTTAGGCTGGGTGATTCAGTTGAAATCATTATTCATATGAATGACAGCATTTTCTGACATTCATATACAGTAATCACAATAAATATATGGAAAATCAAATCAAATGGAAATCAACATTGACATTTAAAACTGTATTTTACACTTTTCATACATGTCAAACACTAACTTTAACAAGTTTGTCTTTTTAATATCAGCTTACTTTAGACAATGGAAATCTGGATATTACACCAATTAGGTCATATCATCTCAATATGATTCAAGTTAATAAATGATAACACTGTATTATCACCCAGCCCTTAAAAAATTTCTATTCACATGAATATATAATAGGAACGATTTGATACGATTCATGAATTCTAATTCACAATACGATTTTCTCATGATTTTTTTAACAGATGAGCTGCAGTGAAATGACTGAAAAATCTTCCTTTATTTATATAAACTATGCAAAATGTGTCGTCTTATCAAAAGTGCCAATTAAATTTGATTGGATTTGAAACAATAAAAATGTAATTAAAAATACTTCTTAAAGCTATGGTGCGTATATATATATATATATATATATATATATATATATATATATATATATATATATATATATATAGTCGTGCACCAGAGGATTATTACAAACAATCCTGGTAATATACTGTATATAGAACAAGACATAGGCTAACTGGCGTAATACTGGACCTAGTACCTGAAGTTCCTGTTCCAAGAAATCCCAGGTTAGCAGGAATTGTCCATGCCAACCTGGAGGTCAGTCCCTGGTCCACTGGACAACATCATCCTCAACCTCCACATCCAATTTGAGAAATTGTTGATTAATTGCAGCCACACTAAAAGTAGAAAGTGTCCTCTGATGTGTCTGAGTATTATTTTGTCAGCACATGCTTCTGGCTCAGGCCCCCGTGGCTCTGATGGCTTTAATTGACTGTCTCGCTGTGATTAATGGTCACATGTTAAACATGCACATCGTGGACATTCTTACACAGATGTGGAAGGCAATTTGAGGGAGAGGGTCCATCTCTGGAGAAGCACTTATCTCTGACTGTGAGCTCAGCATTTGGGATGGGATGGGAGAGCGGAGCACTGCTCTGGTCTGCAGGCCCCAGAGCCGACCTACGCTGCATGCCAGTGACATTGAGGGTATATAAAGAAATGGCCTCCCCCCACTGGGCCTCAGACAATGGGCTCTGGTTGCGAGGAAATCCATGGCTGAGGTGTGATAAAAGGTTGGAAAACAGAGACGGGTCTATGGTTTTATCAATCTTTGAAGCACTTTATCAGATAATGTTTTATAAGTACTAGTATGTCTTTGGCAGAAATAAGAGGTGTAATACTCATAAAAGTACCTAGAAATGTAAAACAATGATACTAAAACTGAAGTATTTTACCTCAAAAGTAGTCTTGCATTGCCAGACCATCCTCCACAGCGCTGCAAAGGAGGGTCTGGCTAGTCCACACAGCATTCCGGTATTGGAGAAAAATGTGCTCTGGTTTATTTGCATTCTTTAAGCCAATCACAATCGTTATGGGCAGCATTAAGCTCCCCACGGAGCCGCTGCAAAATAGCCTTGGGAAGGAACTTGTTTTGGTGGAATGTGTAGGTTAAAAAGTTGTCTTAGTTGTGCGAGAGAAAACTCAAATTGGACAGATAGTCTAGCTAGCTGTCTGGATTTACCCTGCAGAGATCTGAGGAGCAGTTAACCATAGTCCTCATGAATCCACAGGAGTATAAAATTCCAACGCAAAGAAAACGGAAGGAAACGGACATCAGCGAAAAGACATGCATTTCCTGCAGCACCAAAGCAATCCCGGAAGTGGAACATCGACGATATAGACTACCTCAAAAGCAACATTTTGTGGCCATTTAAAAAATCCTTAAACACTACCAATATGTGATCCAAGTCCTGTGATCCCCCAACATGTCTGCTTTTCGGCTGCAGATTACAAAGCTTGTCACTGATCTACGCTTTAGGAAATAAGAGATTCACCACAGTGACAGTGTCTACACAGTGGGGTCCACATGGCAGGGCTCTGTATGGAAGTGCAGGCCAGCATCAATCAACCCAGCACCAGGCAGCCACCAGCCATCAGGACCAACCACTGTTCAGACTGATTATGGGGGTAGCTTTTACATCATTAGCCCAACCCCCTGCCCCTTTACCCCATCTCCTGATGACCAACAAGGCTTGGCAGGTCAACGCTGAAATGTCTTGGCCAACATAACCAAGGACCCACCATTACCTGGAGCCACTCAAACAGCAAACAATTTGACCCTGTTTGCCGAAGGGAAGTTAAAGGCAACGCGCCGAGAGGATAAAATGAAACTAGAGACAAAGCCCTTGAATGAGAGAGGTCAGTATTGGAGCATGAGATTGAGCTAATTGAAATCAACATCCATGATTGGACACACAGGCTATGGCACTTGGCAGCACGTCTCATGCCAACATCAGTCACCGTTTGTGCTGCCCTGCCGGCAGTTAGGGCAGCCTGCTGAGGAGTGGCAGGGGTCACATGCCTGTCAAGAGTTTACAGAGCAAGGGCTCATAGAGGAGCTTCTGTAACATCACTGGTGCTTTATGCGGCATCGGCGCTCCCTTACAAGGACATTGAAGATATGGTTTTGGGGGAGCTCAGAGCCTTTACCCAGAGTGAGGACCAGATTGGTTCTAGAGCACTCTCACCTCCCAGTAGGCTGCCTATAGGCCAGTGCTAATGGTGGCTGCTCCACAGAGCCATGCCAGCCCCCACACTCCCCCAGCAACTCTGGCACCACACTAGCTCAGGGCTGCACACATTAATGCTACACTAATTAGCAAAGGAGCTGACCAACCAATTATGCACAGTTCAGTCAAGATTCAAAGGTTAAAGGGTACTGTAATGCTGCATCACACACTTCAAAATGATTAAAATGTACGGTACAAACGAGCCAGCTGTGGGGGTCACACACAAACAAAGTGCATTTGAGCTCACTAATTTAAACCAACACCTACTTTACTTCATACTCTACAACACATATGTGGGAGCAATAATTTAGCAATCAGATCATGTTTTACAACAGCAGTTTGTGTTTAGGCTGGATGGAGAAATTGTTTCTTACATAAACACAGCAAAAGCTAAGTTGCCAGCAGCAACTATTTAAATTTCTATTTGAAATGATAAGGCACAATGTGATGATTACATGCCAGACTAGAAAATGCATTTCCTGCAGAAAATGTGTGTGAATGCTGAATAGCTAAATTGCTAAAGCTCAACTAGATTAATAGCTTAAATCTGTAAGAAGATGTTGAAGTAGTGAGAATTGTTGGAAAAGTGGGAATTGTTTTAATTGGTATGAATTTCATTGACAAGTTGACACCACTATTGTAAAAAAAGATGTGGAATTAATAAAGTTTTTTTGAAAAGCTAATGCTAAAGTTAAACTGGATTGCTGGTTAAAATGTGTAAGAAGAAGGTGAAGTTGTAAGAAATGTGAAATGAATTGTTTAAATTAATATATCTTTAAAAGTTGAATAATAGCCATATTGTATGAAAGTTGGAAGTGTTACAACAGTGGCACAGCAGTGGCAAGCGAACGACTTTAGAATTACTGTATGTAGTTCCAATTTGACTGTATATATACTGTACTATGTATATATACTGTACTGTGTATATATTATATATATATATATATATATATATATTGTTGTGTTGTTATGGGTATATCAATGTAACCTGAAGAAAAGGATAGCAGCTTTATGTATCAGCTATTGCTTAATTTAAGATACAGAACTACAGTTTGTACAGTGACCCATTTCTGCCACATGCTTTTGTCAAGGGTTGTTACACAATAACACTGTGCCAATCACAGCCGGGATATTGAATTGACAAAATGTGACAGAACAAGTGCTTTTGTTGGTATTCACTGAACGACAACTGAACAAGCCACACGCCGGAAATGTACTTCCGTTGATCCAGACTAGCCTTACACAGACGTTCCCTTTGGTTTAACAGAATTATCCTAAAATAAAATCTAACCAAATTTGTTAAAAATGTGCAACCCTTACAATTTCAGTTGTTGATTTAGCGCAACCTCTGATTACTTGTGATAATGCTAGGAACGTCTTAGTAATACTGACTTTTTCCCTAGCTATTCTACCATAACTTGATCACTAAATTGCTGTAGCTATACTTGTAGCGACACAAATATATTTCCTTTTCAAAATTCCCTGGTCCCGCTCTTTGGGATTACCTCATTACTAGACATATGTACATGCGCATACATTAGGAGCAGTGTGCACATGACTCAGCTGTTGTCTTTCAAATGTCTTCCAGTTTGTTCACGAGTTGTTTCCTTTGAATCATATGTGCAAGTGTAGGCAATTTCAATCCAGTGTGGGAACCGCTGACTCCACCACTGACAATGCAACCTACCACGTAGAGAGATAACTAATGAGTGTGAACACATTTAACAGATATGGCAGAATAAATGCCAGACATAAATAGTACAAAAAGTTGGGCTTGATATTGAAAATATTATGGATTATAACTTTAAGTAATAAAATAGAAGAAAAATAATGTTAAATAAGATAACATTCTCTAAAATCTAAGATAAATTAACCTTGTTAAAGGCCTTCATATACTTGTAACCATGATATACACATTATACTTGTTACAGAGCAGTGTGATCAAACTTTGCATCTGGCACTGGTAACCAGGGGAAAGCTGGTCTCCTGAACAATTTCTGAAATCTACCCACAGCCCAATTAGCAGGGATGTTTAAAAGACCAGACTTGTGACCAGAAGGTTGGAATCCCAGCTGGGACGCTGCTGTGTATCTAAGGTACTTAACCCGAATTGCCTCAGTAAATATCCAGCTGTATTAACAGATATAGGACATACAATGGGAACACACTTACCCTTCATATGGGATTTAATAGGCAACATGAGCACACTGTCAGTTTTGCAGCTTTCTGCAAATAACTTCAATAACTTTGCAGAAATGAAAAGTTTGCTGCCATAAAAGCAGCAACAGCAGAAGGCTATGTATTATCCCAGAGGCGGCCATTACTGTGTCTTTGTCCTAACGGGATTCACAGTTCACTCTATCGGACTGCAGTCATTTGTATTCTGTTCACAAGGCACTGATCATCTGCCACCATCTGCATAGTTTTATTGCCTGTGATCATGTTGCTGTTCAGAGGGGCTGTCATTATGCTTTACAGCATTGTTAAAGCCTGCCTGGGTGCAGCATCAGAAGAAATGGCTCATTCAAACATGGCTCTCCCCTCAGTATCACTATGTAAATGTCTAGATCAAGGCTTACAAAATACACCTCTTCTGCGCACAAGTGCCTCAAGACAAAACTGACCAGCACTTTTGCAAAGTGATACACAGAGCCACTGAGGCAAGGCTGAATTTAAAAGGTCCACATTTTCCAGAGCTGTGAGCAACAAAGACTTCTGACTTTTTATTCTTCATTAGACACACAAAATAGACATACACATAAAACATCCCCTCATACAGCTAAAGTCCCGTCATGTAGCTGCTTATGTACTCTATAATGTAAATTGCTTCAATGTGAAATACAACACACCCAGGGTTAGGATAGGTTATGACATATTACCTATTCAATGTAGATAAATCATGCTTTTTAGTATGGTGTGAAAACAAAAATATTGAACTTCTTTGAATATGAATAATGACTTTCCAGTGATTTAATGCTGAAGTCTACTTCCTCTTGAGAGTCCCAGGTGCTGGCACTTTGCATATTGTTGTGAATAACATCCGTTTATGTGATGGGGCGAACCTTGCATTGCCCCTTTGGCAATGTAAAGCAGCCCTTTATCACATAGCCAGAGGTTATCGCTTCATATTCTTCAGAGGCAAATCAAAGGTCTGAAAATGTAATTATTTAAAAGACAGTCGACTATTTTGTAGACGTGCTAAACAGTTTAAATTCAACTTATCTGCAGCAGTGCTTCTAATAGTTTGAATCATGCTATTAGTATGCCATTAGTAATGTAATGCTTATAGATGAGGTGCAAGGTTCTTACTTTGCAAGAAAGAAATGCTGCAAGTTTACTCCGTAAACAGGATGGATTTCCTTAATAAACGTACCTCATGACTCTGCAGAGTTGCCTGATCTGTGTTTTGAGAAAATACACTTTTTTGTTCCCATATTACCAGTAACACACTTAACACAAAATCCATTCCTCAATGGTCTGTGGCTGTGCCTGTTACTTATTCAATTGTTTATTAGGTAACTTTTTATTTGAAATGTCTACTACCTACTACTACTACTACTACTATGACTACTATCAGTTAAGGCTATTGTTTTTCTCTTAGCCAGGGCAACATGGACAAAACTAACAAGCCATGCTGAACAGATAATCCAAAACACTAACCCAGTAGCAAAGAAAAAAAACAACACATTCTCATGAACGGGTCCGTATGATATCGTACGAAAGTTTATGCACACCAAAACGTATGATATCCTACGAAATTAGGAGACTGCTGGCTGGTCACGTAACGCCGGCTGGCTATGAGCAGCAGTTGCTAGTTGTTTAAGCCGCTACAGAGCTTCGCGACGCAGGCTACGGACCTCCGTCACAGCTCATATCAGTGGCAGATAGTAGATGTGTTCAGCCGAAAATTAGTGACTTTGAGCCGGGTACAGAGCTCCGCGAGTTGCTGCTCCTTTCAACAGAGAATACGATTAAATTCAGTCCACAAAATATGAGCATTTTGCCGAGACGAAGGTTAAGGTTAGGCACCAAAACGACTAGTTAAGATTAGGAAAACTATCGTGGTTTGGATTAAAACACTCCCAAGGAAAATGCATCGTCAAAGACAGGCGACAAAAGCAGAAAGCAAGCCGATCCACTTTTACATGTTGATAAGAGCATTACAATGAGAAAAAATAATGGGACAAACAGAAATCAAGGGACATTTAAAATAGATAAAAAATGTTGATTAATTGCGATTAATTGCGAGTTAACTATGACATTAATGCGATTAATCGCGATTAAATATTAAATTGTTTGACAGCACTAATTATCAAGTTATCTTTTGACAGTGTTTTTGCCAGTTAGACTTAAAAATTTAATGGAATAGATATTGTAGGCAAATAAGTATCAGCAAAATGAAGCCCGACTGTAATTTGTGGCAAGTTTAGAGAATGAGGAGCAAAGAAAAAGAAAGCGGTCGGCTCAGGAAGGCCTATTGATTTCTAAAATACATTCTAAAAGGTCCCCTGCCTAACTTTAGCTTGACAGCTGGATTTGTGAAGACTTTGAACTACTCAAGAACAAGGGTGCTGAGATAACTCCTAAAAAGACAGTGCTAGTGTGGACTGGGCTAAGAGGGCCTTAAGGAGACATTCAGAAACAGTCAAAGACTTTGTTTCAACCGGCACGGAGGGCCAACCGTGGGCCACAACCATTAATGGTATGGGAGGATGCTGGAAAAACACTTGGCCCAAATTTGCATGTAAAAAACGCCGATGGCACATTCGGATAACAAGACAACAGAGGAGGAGGAGGAGGAAGAAGAAGAGGCTGGGTGGGAAGAGTCAGCAGCATCTTTAATAATACCAGGGAAAACTCAGAAAATGAAAACTCTGCCTATAGGTATGGGGCTAATTAACAAAGTTTTGTCTGAGAGAGGAATCGGGGGCAAAAGAGAATGGTTTGATTCAATATTCCCCAAAGATTGTCTTCAAAGCTTAAACCGAGGATATTAAATGCATCAGAAATAATAATAATGCAAGCGTGTGTGTCACTGCTGGCGGCTTCCGTCTCGCTCTGACGGTAGGCAAGATGTGTGTGTCTGTGTGTGTGTGTGTGTGTGTGTGTGTTAATATCCACTGTGTGGGAAGGATGTGTTAAACTCATGAAATACTGTATTGTTCACAATCAGTGAACAGTTTTCATGAAAATGAAGAATATTTTCATACAGTATATGCATATATTCACCACCAACACACACATTTCCCCCTACATGGGACCTAGGCCCTGGAGATCCCCCATTACTAATTAAAACTCTTGACAAACCGTCTGTCTGCCTGGGACATGGTCACCATAGGGCCCCGGCGTGTTGATGAGATGATGAGCAACGCAGATGAGCAGAAGTTTATTTTTTAACACGTTCTCCTCTTGTCAGAAGACAGCCACATTTATCTCTACATTAATTGAACCTGCTTGTGCCATTCTTTCAATTCATCACAAGTCAGGAAAGCTAGGCTCATGTAAATGTGCTCTCAGAGCAGCTCGCCTGCTGCTCAGTCAACACATAATGCACCATCCAGCTTTCTCTCTATCTTCATTTTCTCTGTTGCGTATCACTCCACAAAGAGTTACAGGTTCAGTTCACCAAATTACAAAAAAAAATATTTCCGTACTTATCGCTAAGGATATCCAGCCAGTTTGTTTTGACAACAAACAAACAAGAAAATAGGATGAGGTTGGCGATATTCTTAATCCCACCAAAAGAACACAACTAACAAATAATTGATCCTACAAGCATTGTCTGTGTATCCAAGGCCTAATATATTCCTCTGTGTCAGAACTCCATTGTTGTCCAAAAAATGGGGGGGGTTCAATGAAACAGCACATTTGTGTGACGTCCTGTTGTTTTCTTAATTCCCCCCAGCCCCCCAACAAAGCACAAGTAGACTTTGTATTTCACAATTACTGTTTTCCGTCAGATCGTTTATAGATATCAACGTTTCCGACCGCACTTGAAGGCAGCTTTAGGAGGGAGAGAAAGAAAAGAGACGAGCGAAATAGAGAGAGTGCTTTGTTTTTGTAGGAAACATTTAACTATTACACAAACTCCCAGGCAGTTCAGTGTTTGTGTTTGGCTTTTTACCCTCATAGTGTTTTTAAAACTTTCTTGTGGCAGCGATAAAGGCAGTGATATTTCCCGTTTACTTTACAGGATTCTCAAACCGCCTCAAACCATAGTTCAAAACACACCGACAAGTCTGATCGCTGGTTACATGATTGGCCACCGCAGTGTGACGTGGGGTTGCGTTTCTCCAAAAACGTTTTTTGTGTTCACACCCAAGCGATTTTCGCTGACGATGAGCCGAGTGAACATGCTAATTCATTCCCTGACATTAGATGGCGCTTTTTCTTGTATATGTATCTCGCAGGCTTTTCCATTTCTGTTTTACCTCCTCCACTACAGCACACAAACAATGGCGATTGTCAAACGTTTGTGGGAAAAAGTTACAAGCCTATGTACATGAAAGACAATTAAGTGAAATGAAACTCACCATCAAGGCCCATTTACTCTGCAATACCACTCCATAGCAGTTCTCTTTTGTCAAGATTTTTGTAGTCGCTGTCGTGTTTGTCATAAAGTGATTTATTTTCCGACACCAACGAGACCAGCAGCTCTACATTCATTTTGCCTTCCATCTTCCTCGTCTTATTTCTTCCCGGCAGTGTAGACGCGACGCTACTTGGCGTATATCTTCTTCGCCGTTACGTATGTGTGCTCGGCAAGACCGTTTTGTGTTTGAGCGCCCCCAAGTTGTGTTTACTGTAACTTCAGAAGCTCCAGACATGTGAGCAAAAGTGGCAATCTCATTGGTCGGATAGTTTTTGACGCGGCGCGTCAAACCAAAAAAAAACTAACCTGAGGCGTTTTTTTAAAAATGACGCTTTTACGCGTGGCGTTTTTCGCGTCGGTGTGCACACTCACATTGGCGCCCTTTGTTTAGTCACGAGGCCTTAAACGTCGGCGAATATCGCGCGCGAAATCCGGGTGTGAACAGGCCTTAAAACTGTACAAACACTGATAACGCACTTTTCCCAAAAAGCAACGGGTCACAGTACACAACTCTCTCTCTCTCTCTCTCTCTCTGACCGGGAACCTGCAGGTGGGTCTTCTAGCTTAGGCGTTTAATTTGCACTCGCCATATTCTGACTGACTCACATGCCAATCAGCTGGTTGTGCTAACCTTAGCACATGTTGCTAATGGCTTATGGCTGAAGGTTTCCTGGCGGAACTTGCGCTTGTAAACTCTGGTTCAACATTACATGCATCAATCTACATACTGTTAATTTGCATGCAGCTGCTTGCACCAAACCAGGAGCCCTGTACCGTGACGGTTCAGCAACAATACACAAACTGTTACAGATCTACCAAACTTTTTAAGGGGAGTTTTTAGGCGTAGTTCGCTTCCCGGGGGAAATTAAAGAGATTCACCCAGGAAATGCATGTTCTTTGGGAGTGTTTAAATCCAAACCACAATCTTTTTCCTAATCTTAACTAGTCGTTTTTGGCTAAACACATCTACTAACTACCACTGATACGAGCTGTAACGGAGGTCCGTAGCCCCCATTGCGAAGCTCTGTAGACAACTAGCAACTGCCGCTTGGCGTCATGGAGCTTGTAGCCAGCCGGCGTCACGTGACCAGCCGGGCGGTCTCCTAATTTCGTAGGATTTCATAAGTTTTGGTGTGCATACATTTTGGTACAATATCATACGGACCCATTCATGAGAATGCATTGTTTTTTTTTCTTTGCTACTTTATGGGTTAGTGTTTTGGATTTTCTGTTCAGCATGGCTTGCTAGTTTTCTCCATGTTGCAAAACAATAGCCTTAACTGACAGTAGTCATAGTAGTAGTAGTAGTAGTAGTAGTAGTAGTAGTAGTAGTAGGTAGTTGACATTTCAAATAAAAAGTGACTTAATAAATTAAAAAGTTTCAACTTTTTTTGTATTAATCCACCACTACAAATAGTTCCCAACAAATGCACTGTTTACTGTTTGAGGAATATTTTCTAAAAGCTACAGTGCCTAGCTCTTTTAGAAAACTTTTGGGCCTTTAAACACCAGTAGGAACCAATGGGCTTGTGGCTGAGTGCCACGGAGATGGTAAGAAAGTCCGGCAATATAGACAAACTAACCCAATGCTTCCTTTTATGTGATTTGTGACAATAAGAAAAATCACATGTAAAAACATATAACACCAACATATGTCTTCAGAAAAGTGTCCCTATTACTCTGTTTTTGTATTCTGTGTTTTTAATGCTGTGAGCAACAGAATTTAAATTCTATTTACCTCCACTGTATTCTGATGGAGGTAGAAATCTCTCCAAACCTGAGCAAATATAACTCAAAATGATCTAAATAGCTAAATAGCACTAAATGTCTAAATGTTTTTTTGTAACTTGGGTGAACCCAACCTTTAATAATCCTATCTAAAGTTTATAATACTATATAATGGCTGACTGTTACTGTAGCTGCAGCAAACACTGGTGTGGTACACTTAGTAGAGTTTATCCTTTGAGGCAGCCTTCAAATATCTAAAGCCAATTCAGCATGGCAATAAGTGAAGAATTACCATGGAAGCAGTCATGATTCAAGCCCTTTAGGTTTCTTTCAGCAGCTTGTTTACAGTCGGGTTTGCTGAAGGTTGACCCCAGCTGTTGTCAACCTTGAGCAGGTCTCTGACTCTAGGCCTGTCCCGTCCAACGCCTCCGTCCATTTGTGGATCTTGGAGGGCTGAGGGGTCAGCTCTGTTCTTACACCGTCAAGCCCCCTTGCCTGGATCCTCACTCTGCCAACTCCACTTACTGTCTCCTGCCCCATCTCCAATCTGCTGCTACCTCCGACCGACCCTTATACATAGCAGAGCACGGCAAGACATGTTTCCCTCTCAGCCAGTAAGGAGGGTTATGTGTTGTGTTATCTCTCACTATCTGTGCCTTTCTCCATTTTTTTTCCCTAACTGTCGACTCACATCGCATTACAGCTGCGTGCTATAAGACTCGAAGCCATTGCAAAGGATCAGCTTCTATTAGGTCGCCTATTATCATCCCAAATCAGTCGCATTTTAGCATTTAAGTGTCGAAGGTTCACGCTGAATTTTCCAGCACCGTGCCTCAAGGTATAGAAGGCACATCAGGCAGCCGCCGATAACATGTTCTCTCTCTTTTCTTTCCCCCCTGCTTCTCTTACACGCTGACTGTTTGTTAAATTACAAGGGATTTCACAGGGCCAGAGTTGGGTGTGATGAAATGCTTGCTGAAGAGTGCCTGGCACTAGCAATAAATGTTCCCAATGTTCAGTGTTGCATTGTGCAACAAATATTAAGCTAATCATCAGTCACTTTTGTCTTCTAGGCAACACTGGCGCCCTCTTTATAATCCTATTTACCATTTCCAGTGAAGCCACCCCTCCCGTACCCACTGCCCACCCCCTGCATCCACACACACTCCTCTGCCCACCCCCCTCCCGCCAATCCAACCCGAGGCTGTTCATCTCTAATGAAAGAGAAGATAACGCACAGACAGTCAGGATCACACACTTAGATGCCTGCCCTACATAGTGCCTTTTCTTCCACCAAATACTTCACAAGATGTCACTGACATTATTTAAAGTGATTACATTTAGCAGAAGTGAATGCCATGGAACAGCACAATTACTCTCATGGCAAATTTAGCCCTTTTGACAATCACCCCTACAGTTTTGCCCCCACCCACAGCCCCATCACTGCGTGCATACACGCCCACCACCTTTTAACACAGACACAAACACACAATGATTGTCATCCATACCGTGAAAACTATGTTATATTATAATAATGGAAAACAAAGAAAACGCTGGCTTATGTTTCAATCCAAGAGGAAACATTAGCTGTCAGGCAGGTTCATTTCAGCAATTTGAGGACGCTGGTGTTGTCTCTGTTACTGCATGTTTACAGCATTTTCAGCATCATTATCATCAGAATAAAAATAAGAAACAGGAAAACAACGTCATTTATAGATACTTTTTTAGTTTTTAGTTTATCTGGATTATAAGTTTTTTAAATAGTTTTTTTGGCACGTTATAACAATGTAACACTATACATATGGACTAATTTAATAAAATACATTAACATTATGTAAGTCAATGCACATCACATAAAGCAAGTAGTTACACCTATGGAACACAGATAGAAAATGTTGATGCACAAAATTAAAATTAATATCTATGTAGAAAATCTATCTGAAACATAGGCAGACATATACACAGACACACACACATGTTCATTCTCACTTTGACGCACACACAAATAAGAGATTTCTTTCACAAGGACATGCAGAGCCTGAAGCCAGTGCTTAATTGCACCAGCTATCATTACATGGAAAATCAACAATTTTAAAAATACACCGAACACCTTTCATCTTCACCCTCCTCTAATCGCACCAGTAAGAGCCGTCTGGAAGGGAGCTTGATGTAGTCAAACTATCTAAACAGCGCCAGCGGGTGCCTCACAATCAGCACCACTGATGCAGATACTTTTGGACACGGCAGAGTGCTGCAATGCTGCCTCGCACTGCTGCCATCCTTTCACCATCTTGTCTCTAATCGGGAATCAGATGTGACCCGTGTGCCATGTTTGCCTGTTTCGCCCATGGTGAACAGCAGACAAATGAACCAGAATCGCAGACACCGACACAAATCTCTCCCCTCTGTGTTGGTCTCTATTCACTTTTGAAAAGCCATTTGGAGATGGGTGTTGAAACCAAACTGTTACGCGTCTCTGTCTTTGTGGAACAGCGAGGATGCACTTGTCTCCCTCTTTCCCAACTGAAGCGCTGCCCTCAGCCCTTAGGGAAATTATATAATGAGGATCTCTATGCCTACACTCTGCCTCATTTCAATTGTAAACGCTGCACACACCCTGCACTTTGGACCAGTGATAGTTGCATTATGGGCCACGCTCAGAATATGACAGTCCATCATGTCCACACAATGTGCCACCTCACTTTTCACTGCTCTCATGCACATTATTTTACAGACTCTTTCTTTTGTTGTTGCGTTATTTGCTGCCATAAGAAGTTTGAAATGTGACTGCTATCAGTGATACAACAGCCTGCAAATGTGGTGCATACTGTGCTCAATAATTGGCAATTAGCTAACAACACTAACAAACACTAGTTATACAAGTGTTAGCACACTAGAAACGCATTAAGAAATTGCTCAGTATTTTGGTATAATTGAATAATTGAACAGCACTGGAGAGGCTGAATGCAGCAATTAGCGAGAACAAGGTTGCCAAATGAGTGACATGCCGGGTGAAAGGTCAACTCGCATTTGAGACAGGCAACGGCGCCAAACTCCCAATTTACACACACACTGGCCCAACCTCTTAGCCTTAATATTGACAAATGCATAACAGCAGTGTCAAGTGCTCAAGGGTGATCTACTTTTTTCCTGATGTGGGGCTCCCTGGAGTACGGTGTAGAAACATATTCTCTTCAAACAATCCCAATGACAGCCAAATAGCCTGCTTGTCGCTTGTAAAAAACCTTCTAATGATGCGTGTCGAGGGAGCGCCCTGCCTTCTTGTAGCAGACGACTCCCCTGTGTACAAGGAAAAGCAGAGGGAAAAAATAATCATGTTTCCCCCAAATCATTCCTCCTCATGAAACCCAACGACACCCGAGCATCTAAACAATCCTCTCCTTCTCTCAGGATCTCTCGAATTTCCTTCCTTCTGCCTTTCTGATCTGCCAAGTCAACATTCATTACAATAACCATTATATTTCCATTTTCAAACAGTATTTGCACATATGCGCAGACTGGAATATCTATTGGAAAAAAATTGGACATGATAGGTACATGAGTAGAAGCACAGGGGTCTTCGTGCTGCTATTGCATCAATGGAACACGGAAGCAACTGTTCCATCCCTGTGCATACATTTCAGGTTCCCCCTTCGCCTTTCATATTATAATTAGAACAAAAATGATAGGAAGTTGGATGTTTGCTGTCTGGGACTTAATGTTCCCTCATGAAATATTGTGGGGAGGAGACAAAATTACATGCATGTATTTCTAATATTATTTCTTGTGAAATATTGTAGTGTCGGCCACCAGACTACACATTTTAGGTTTGAAATGCCACCAACTAATCTTGGATATTGGTATTTTTAAAGGGTAATTGATTGGTATTTCTATTTATATATTAAAGGAATATTGTTTTACAGTATATGGCTGCAACTAAGGATTGTGTATTATTTTAGTATGTATTATGAATTAATTAATAATTTGGTTGGTTAATAAATCTCAGAAATGAGTTTAAAAAAATTTGACATTGGTCGTTTTGTCCTAATAACAGTCCAAAATCCATCATCTTCTCATATTCTCATTCATCAAATTAAATGTTTGGCATTAATGCTTGAAAAATGGCTTACATAACTAAACAATTATCAAAATATTTGCTGATTCATTTTCTGTTGATTGACTAATTGTTTCATCTCTATTTTAGTCACATTTCTATGAGATGTGACTGCTGCTATATCTACATTCCATTTCACTATTCACCTAAATTAACCACAATTAGACCATGTGTAACTATCATGATGGTTAACAGTCTCAAATGTTATAAAACAGTAATTTGCCAAGAAATTCAGTGGTTAATAAGATCATTAGAGAAGCAATAGAACAGTATCTTGATCTTGAGGGAGCAAGCTAGTTCATTGTCAGATCACAGAGCCTCTATTAAAAACATATCTTTTTCATGTTCACTGAACAGATGACAGGGCGGCCAATGAGAGCGCAGGAGGCTCCATGTCTTAATGCCAAGAAAGTGGGAGTGCTAACGGGTCCTGATTAGCTCCGTTTATCTCTAATTAATTACCTTTACCTAATTAGATGCTCTGTTTCAGCTAGACATGGAGTCAAGTAGACTAGATTATTAGTGTGCTCATCGGGCCTTTATAAAGGGCTGAAATTAATGTTACGTGCAAAAGAATCCGCTGCTTTAATTGCACAGGTGTTGCCTTATGGCAACACTTCATCATCCACCGGCTCCCCAAGATTTTTAGCAGGGATTCATTCAAAGGGACTATTCTGTGAACTGCACCATCGAACAGCTCATTAGTTAGGCTTGTTATTGTATTATTTATTACATTTGGCCTTCCCCCATTGCCCATATTGATTCATAGGTCCTATTTTTTACCTCTTCTTCTCCTTGGCTGTCTGTTATTTCATAGCCAGTTAGTGAGTCTAATTTCAAAGCCTGTTTTCGCAGAACACCAGAAGCCATAAAGATGGGAAAAGTGGAAGAGTGTGTTTTCACACTAGCGTCTCTTTTATGAATAAAAGCCCCAACACATTTTCAAATAGCTTCCCTTGATAAACAAGAAAAACACAACACAAAGACTGTAGATGGGCTGACAAAATTAATTTGATGATAACTAACTTAACATTGATAAAATTACACATTTGAATCCCCAATGTGGGTTTTGTGGACAATATTTTGAGAATACACAAATATTTGTGAAGAGTTAGGCTAAGATCTTCATTGTGACCCCAACTATCAATATGTTATACACACAGTATATTTAAAAAATAAACTTCCCATTTACTGCTACCAAATGCTTGTCAATATTATTTTGAAGGTCACATTCTGCAACTAAAAACCCTGTCAATCCATTGAATTTGAGAAAGTGTCATGCTAACCTGTATGGGCTACACCAAGCTAGCACAAAAGTGTGTATAAATACCAGAAAACAAAGTTATGTTAAAAAGAATTGTTAAACTTAAAGGAGTAGTTTGACACTTTGATAAATATGCATATGTGCTTTGCTTTGAGTTAGATGAGAGGATCAATAGCACTCTAATATCAGACCGATAAGACTTCAGCCAGCAGCCGGTTAGCTTAGCTTAGCACAAAGACTACAAACTAGCAACTAGGCTCTGTTCAAAGCTCACTTGACACGTTTCTTACCATTGGACTGAGCCAGGCTAGCTGCTTCCAGTCTGTGTGCTAAGCTAAGCTAACCGGCTGCTGGCTCCAGGTACATATTTACCATACAGACATGAGTGGTAATCTTCTCATCTAACACTCAGCAAGAAGGCAAATAAGCATATTTTTCTTAAAATGTCGAATAATTGCTTTGCTGATCTGCACCACAGTTTAGTGGAATGAGGGTTATTCATAGTAGCATGCCTAACAATGGCCTGGCATTGAAACCCCAGAATAAAGCTTTTCCAAAGCTGCCACATCCACATAATTTAAAAAAATCACCATCTTGATGGTTGGACCAACAGTGGGTCCTAGCCAGTATATGTAAAGTCAAGGATACATCATCAAACTAAAAGAAAATAGAGAATGATACAAGACTGTACCCATGTATAGAATATATGTAGCAGTGCACTGTCAGTTTAAAAAATGTTTTAATACAAGACAGTATTTTTGAGAGACATCAAACTGAGATGGCTCGGACTATTAACATTGTGTGGTGAACAGTAGATGTAAAATAAGATACATGAAACAAAGAAAAATGCCTTTAATTGGCAGTGGCAGCGGCTGAAGCTAAACCTTTTTTCAATCCGACTGTGATAGGTTTCTCTACTCATCGCTCTTCAGCTCCACCAGCTGTTTTTTTTTTTTTTTTTTTCGTTTTCTCCCCCAACCTCACATCGTGTTGTTCTGGGGAAAAAGCGAAGCTGACAGCTTGAGGAAGTCTGATGTCCTGGCACTTATAGCCCTGGCGAAGGAGTGGATAATGCAGTGAAGTGAGGGACATGGAGAGAGAGAGACAGAGAGAGAGACAGAGAGAGAGAGAGAGAAAGAGAGAGAGGGAGTGAGAGCCTGAGGGAAGCAGACTACTGTACATGCATATGGTCCTCTCCTGGTTAGCTTCTTCACTGCTTCCTCCTCACCACTTATGGCCCCCCGCAACCCCGTCTTATGGCACCTTTGCCAATAAGAATGGGCAAGGCAGCTGTAACCAAGCATGCTTAAGGCCACTGACCTGGAAACGTGGCTCAACCTAGCAAGCCCACTCACTAGCCCCTCCTGGATTTGAATGGCCGGGAGAATGTGAACCCTCCGCCCCACAATACTTCATATCACACTGCCCCTAACTCAGCTTACTGGCAGTGTTATTATTGTCCTAAATTGCATGTGCAAAGACTCAGTCTAAATATGTATACAAGCATGACAAGGCAGAATAAAATGTCAATATCCTCCAACACATTTTGTCACGTTAGCATCAAGTATCAGCGTTAAGTGATCGCTTCAAAAGCTTCGCAAGTCAAGAGTCTATGTTCAAGGGTTTTCTTTAAGGTGCTCGACTATAATTTCCTTTAGTTGGCTGTGATGGATATATTAAGATAAATTTACGACTGCAACCCCCCCCCAATATTTACTTTATTTCATCATGTCTGTAAGATATCACACAGTGACAATTTCTTTACAAGGCACACTTCAGATTTATTCAACAATAGCCTATCACTTCAGAAATTTCTCTCAGAGAAGAGAAAACGAACATGCCATGTTTGTTCAATGGCTTGGAATGAGTGAAATTAACAAAGATGATGTGACACTATCTGTCATCAGCCATTACAAATCAATGGGCTCTCCACCTGCTCGGGCATATTCCCAGTGGTTTTACTTCCTTAAAAGTACAGCAGGTATTTTAATGCGTGATGAAAGGCTCGTTTCAGCAAGCATGAAATATGAGGGACATGTGACGACTGCGATGCGACCTCCTGTCTCAGAAGCTGCTCGCGGAGATGAGATGAGGAATCAAGCGTCACTTTTGAGATGTGACGACGGGCTTTAAACTGAAGTATCTTAGCTTGTGTCACGTTTAGAAACAATTAGAGCCCATTGATGTTTGATGGTGGAGTGGGGGACTGCTCATTTTAGACGTTTAGCATTTCAAGTAGGCTGACATATTCAACTTAAGACAAAAAGGCTGTATTCTACTGATAGTGTAATGACAGACACTGCTTTAGCTTGTCTTACACCTGCGTCATAATCAACCTACTTCAGCATAAAACAAGTAATGATGACCTAAATTTGCTCCATATCGTCCATTGATGTTACTTCTTTCATTCTATTATGATACATATACATATGACAACATGGCACTGATTTGAAGTAGGAAAGGCCCTCTGCCAGAGAAAGGTCACTCAGCCAAGAGCACAGAGAACATTCTCCCATCCTATTTCTTTAGAAGTGTGGGTGGAGCGTAGGGGTGTCTCTCACACTCTCTCTCCCTGACACACTCCCGCCGCACTGCTGTCCTCAGCATCTCCGTGGGGCGGTGACTAATTGCCCCCGTAAATCACTGTGCAGGCCGTGCGATCCTCCGTTTATTTTTCCTGACAGTAATTTAGTGCTTGCTCTTTTACACACTTGTCATCGCGTGTTTTTCCTCACATTAGAGGCTGGTGGAAAAAGGACGGTAATTAACGGTGCGACGCGCGCTCGCCATGGCTCTTTCATCATAGTGTGATAATTGTGCTCCTTGTCTGTCACGGTAACCTCTCAGTTTCCCCTGGAACTTCCTCGGTGCTATTTGTCAACCCTGAGAAATAGGGAGGATTCTGGGGGCCTGGCTGCGATTCGGCTCGCCTCGCTACCTGTTTTCCTATTTGTATCAAGACTGGGTCATTTATATTTCACACACAACTTGTCAAAAATATTAGCCTCATCCTGCACAGGAAGATAAAAGATATATGGTAAACACACCTGAGTGCTTGATAGCTGAGAAGTTTCACACCCTCCTCTGCTTTTTATGTCCTTAGTCTTTTTTATTCCTGAAAGGAGGGGAGGTCGCAGAGGAGTTGGCAGCCTAATAAACAGTCCTTCCATTCATAGTGCTGAGATGCAAAAGCCAGGGCAGTGGGGATGGGCAGAACAGCTGAGACCATAGCAAACCCATTCAATGAACTAATCTATTTACAGGAAAACCCAGCTCACTCGTCTCCTTAGAATTTACTGCAGAATAATGCAGTGTATATGCTGGAGAACATGTCATATTCTATTTTTATCAGCTGCGGGCAGGTGATTCACTGTCTACCTTGTTATCCTCTGCCGTTCCATGCTGGGGATGCACAGTATCCATCACCCATAACCTGCACCCCAGAGGTTAAGTCATCAATAACTTTGCTGCTGAAAATATTGCAGAGGACTTGGAGGTTTGCGTAAGGTCCTTTGACTGGCTGTCCACTTCCCGCTCCGTGTCTCCCTGCACCCCCTTCTCCCAACTTCTCCCGGATTTTTTAATATCTTTATTCTCCTGTCACAGACAGGGGCTAATGGGATGTGTGGTCAAGATTTCAGGATCCATCACTGGCTTGCTGAAGAATTAGCATGGGCCCCATGCATCACCTGCCAGAGCTGTCAAGCCTGCTGTCTACCGCGCTTCATTATAGCGTTGGCACTGTGCTGCCTGTCTCCCCTCGGCGCTTGCTTCTCCCCAGCCAGGAGCCACGGCCCGGGAAAAAAAAAATAAAAGGCACTACCACGCCCCTCAATGTCAGCCCTGGTCACCAGCCACTAAATTAGGATACACTGTCGTGCTTTTAGAAATTAGGGAGAGGAGCGGACAGAGCTTCAGTCGGCCCGAGGATGCTCACAGAGACAAGCGATTCACCCTCCCTCCTCTTATCCTTTCACTCCTCCTTCTCTCTTTGACATAGCTTTAAGTGTTTTTTTCCTTCTTTTTTTTAGGAGGAAAAAGTCTTTAAAAACTATTAGGGTAATTAAGCAGCATTTGGCCCCTGTTGCGCTGAAGGAACTATTTGATTACTCATGTCCCTCTGGTTGGGAGTAGAGGGTACTGCTCTCATTTTTGGTGGCTAACCCCCTTGTGCCTCATTCAGAGCCTGGACCCAGAAAACCCCCTCGAGAGCCATTCTTTATGTCTCCTCTGCAGAGCAGATTAGACCAGCAGTGCTAAGAAGGTCACAGTGAAAATGAAGAGAGCAAAGCAGGACTACAGCTGGGGACCCTACCCCGGTTCTTTTCCCTCTCCCTCTTATTAGCAAATCAAAGCTGCCTCCAGAAAGATTCACACTCCTCACCTGATTTTGTCCTTTTCCGCTAATCACATAGCCACTTTGCCTTGACTGACAGTTTTCTTTATAATTGGCCCATGATCTGGCAAGGATCTAATAACCAGAAAATCCCCTCTGAGGGTCTGCCGGGCTTGGGCGACCTGTCTACACACACACACACACACACACACACACCCCTGCCTTCACCATCCCCCTAACACCATCTGCAAAGGGCCGTTGCCATGCCACACTGTTTGTGCACAACAGCGGCAGGCTAATCTTAACGTTCAATAATGGTGTGAATATTCAATGAGCAGCCCAGGCAGAGGATCCACAGTAGCACACTCTAATTACTGTTCATTTGCCAGAGTATCAAAGCCTAATTACTGTTCATTTTAATGCTCAAGAGAATAGGGAGGAGAGTCAAGGCAGGGT
Source organism: Perca fluviatilis (assembly GCF_010015445.1). Classification (NCBI taxonomy): domain Eukaryota; kingdom Metazoa; phylum Chordata; class Actinopteri; order Perciformes; family Percidae; genus Perca; species Perca fluviatilis. The sequence continues at coordinate 30,014,701 of NC_053120.1, forward strand.
TAGAGGAAGATGCCCTCCAGAGATCAGCCAGTCAGTCTTTATCCGTCTCTTTGGCTGTCTCTCTGCTTACAGCCAGTTCATTGTCTTTGTGCGTGCCAGCGCTCGTGTCTGTGTACATCCTGCATGTATTCCTACGCCTGTGTGTTTTATTGTGCGGGCAAACATTCAGAATTTCTTCAAACAAACACGTTAATCAATCACAGAGACAGCTTAGAGGAGAGAGAAAAAAGAAGACATGAGAGCACGAGACGAAGGCAAGAGACAGGGTCCATAATCCGGAGCTTATTGTTTCTTTTCTCTTTTTTATCTGTTTAATGTGTTTTGGGTAAATATCAGACAAGGGAAGGGAGGGGACTGCCGTCATACTGTCTTTGCCTTCACCAGAAGAAAGCTCCTTTTTTTTCCCCTTCCTTCTCACCTAATCCTGACAGAAGCCACCACAATCACTATCTGCCACCCATTTGACAGTTTCTGTCACCAATTAGCAGCTAAATCAGCATCTCTCCAAACAAGAAAACGAGGCAATTTATATGTCTTATAAATTATTATTTAGCGCTTGTCTAAGTGGGTTTTCTTCTCTTTTCATTCACACTCTTATTCCTTCACATTAGAAAACAGATGACTGCATTGCAGTTGGCGGCTCACTGGTCCTGTCAGATCTTCAGGCTCCCCGCATCGGCGCAGGAGGCCCCTATGGGCGGGGAAATAAACCCTGTCTTCCCCTATCAGGAAGTTTGTCTTGTGAATTTTCTACCCCTTGCTCCACAAAATTTACAAGGCATCGACAACCCCTTTAATGAGGCACACCAAGCTGTTTGCCGGCTTTCCCCATGATAGGATGTTAAATGAAAAGCTGCGTGCAACATGCGCGGTTTGTTATCATTCAATCTGCTTGAGACCGCAAACTGGTCATTATCCAGCCATTATTTTCCCTTGATTTACAATCGCGGGTGGAGGAGGCGATCGCTGGGGCTTGTTCTCCCCTCGGTGGGACGGATTGGAACCAGCTTGAAAATTTGCATTTACATGATCCGGCTGAGCAGCTTATTAGATCTGGATATTTATTTTCCACTTAAACCGGTGTTTGATTACACTTTAATAAAGAACAGGAAAACCACTGAGCTGGCTGGGACTAACTGATCCTGCCCAGTGGTTTCTTAGGGATTTTGTGTAATGAAATGAGAGGGACAAAAGATAAGGAAGCTTAGGTAGTTTATAACAGAGACGCAGATCAAGATGATAAGTAAGACGAAAACAACAAGGGGATGCAAGGGGAAGACCCTGCAAAAAATCATATCCATTCCCTCAACACGCCTAAACAGTTATTGTCTGAGAAAAGGCAATCATAAAGGATAACAAGGAGATTCAAAAACCAACATTCAGATCAGACAAAGATACTACTTCTGACAGGTTCAACCTGCTGTTAGGAAGAAAATACCAAACATCCACCCTATAAAATATGTCATGATCCACAGCAATGGCAACAAACAACACTGCAGAGGCGTCTCTGTGCAGTACCAAAGTGTAACATTCAACTGAAGGCACAAGTCTACATGAGGACCAAGTGAAGACGTGAATGGATTCAACCAAACAGTTTAATACTGTTGAGAAACTGTGAGTGCTCAGTAATGTATTACAATAAAATTCAACTAATTGCACCAAGTTATAGAAAAAGAGCATAATGACATTAACTAAAGAACAAAAAAGATGTGTTGGAATTGTTTGAAAAAGTGTCCCATAAGAAATGCCCATCACAATATCATATCATCAAATTGCTTGTTGTGTCCTCAATTCAGAAGCTGGAGCCAGAAGATATATGCCTAAAATTACCTAAAAGAATTTATGAATTATCTAAATAACTTATGATTTGATGATCAGTTTTTTGTTTCATGTGCTCTAGGGTTGTTGATGTGACAAAATAAATATATAAATATATATATATATATATATTGCGAGACAATAGAAATGTCTCAGCTGTTGAGAGTTTTCAATTATGTTTCATGACTATTTTATGACTTTTTTGGATTTACAGGATGTATATTGAGATGCCCTGTATTTAAAGATCCCCTCCAGACATAGTATAAGGCTTCTAGAAATACCCTGCTTTGAATAATGTTTTTTTTTTTTTAAACCAACATCTTGTTAAAAGAATCTAATTTACATCCATTCCTTCTTCTTCATTGAATTATCTAGAAAAAAAATGCAAATATTGTTCATTTGAAAAGTCTGGTCCATGGTGTGTCCTCAGTATATGTATGTGGAATGGCGGTTTCAAGTTTTCACATCACACTTGTGTAAGTTGCATAATGGACCATGAATGGTGATGTCACAAAATCCTGCTCAGACATGGGGGGCCAAAAGCTGGCATCCCCATGTGAATTTCAAGAATGTTTACTGTCTCACAATTTACAAAATTAATTAATTAAATTTAAAATGACATATAAAGCCATGTGTGTCGTTGCTGCCGGGCAGAAACCTTGTATCTCCATATGTCATCTTTTTTTAAATTTTTTTTCATAAAATCAATGCAATTGGCCACCCTTTACATCTATTTGTGGGTTAGATTGACAATATTTTTGTCACTCAACAAAAGTATGGTCTGGAGTTTAGCCAAAAACCTATAAAATGGCTCAATGACTGAAATGTTATGTACATGTCGTTAGGGCCAGAGGTAAAAACTTGGGGGTACTGGTTATTGAATAACTATTAACACTGAGTGTACAAAAAGAAATCCTGTCCCACCTGACAGGACATAAGGGAATATAAAACAAATGAGTATGTCAGCCAAAGCAAAAATGGAAAATACTATGAGACTACACGCCATAATTGCTTATGGACATTTGCTTTAAGCCAAGTGATGTTACACTTGACTTAATCAATATTTGCCTTCAGAAGCCATTCATAACCAAGTCACAGTTGATGATTAAGTCACAATACTTGAGTGTATCTCTGGTGTAAAGTAAAAGGTCATGATCCGCGTTGGGGGCAGTGTAGGTGTGTTTCATGGAAACACTAGCTCATTTCTGGACTTCAAGATGATGCATGTGATCCAAACAATGGGCTTATTTATGCCACAGACACTAGAGCAGTGGTGGAATGTAACTAAGTAGATTTACTTAAGTACTGTACTACAGTACAAATGTTGAGGTAGTTGTACTTTACTTGAGTCTTTTCTTTTCATGCCACTTTCTACTTCTACTCCGCTACATTTCAAGAGATAAATATTGTACTTTCTGCTCCATTACATTCATCTGACAGCTTTAGTTACTAGTTACTTTTACGAATTAAGATGTTTGCACACAAAAAACATGTAGTTTATAAAAAACTGCCCAACAATATACAGGCCTACAAGTCCAGCTGAAATGATTAGACCATTAAACACTTACTTGATTGACAAAACTGTTTTGAGTACTTTTACTTTTCATACTTTAAGTATATATTTCTGATGATACTTACATACTTTTACTTAAATAACATTTCCAATGAAGGACTTTTACTTGTAAAGGAGTATTTTTTAAACTGTGGTATTAGTACTTTTACTTAAGTAACCTGAATACTTTTTCCACCACTGCACTAGAGGCTGCGCATCTCATAGACAATCGACAAAAGGTTGATACACAACACTTAGAACTTAAATGGGCTCACACACACACACACACACACACACATACACACACACACACCTTTCCCCACACATTATACTATACATAATTCCTCTTTCCCAGTTCCTGTAACTACTGCTTGTTGTCCACCGAGCAGCACCGACACATAGAGAGAAAATGCAGAGGTGAGCCTTTGGCCTGGAGTGCCCATCATTTAAGACGATCGACAAAATCAATAAAGTGAAGTATGCTTTCTCGCTCTTTTGGCTCTGTTCCCGGTCCTGAAGCATTCCCTCAAGTAACCTACTCCAGCTGAGTTCTGTTACTGCAGCTCTTCCCCCACATGTATACATCCTCAACCACTCTGTCTTTCCCCTCAGCAAATGAAAACTAAACCAACAGAAACTATATGGTGTAAAACGAGCCGAGCCTCGACACAAATGCCACACAACGATGTCAAAAGCTTCTTTTTTGGACTGAAACACTGTGCTATGACACATCCACTTGTCCAGTGGAAGTTGTTTATTATCGTTCCTCTATAAGTCATAATAGCATCACCTCAATTACAGGAGCAGAGAAAGTCTAATGAGAAAATAATTAAGACATGTAATATATATATATATATATATATATATATATATATATATATATAAAGAGAGAGAGAGAGAGAGCTTATTTAATATTGATTGGCAGTGGTAATGACCAGTAAAAGCACCTAAATGGTGATGCAACATACAGAAACATTTTTATACATTTTTGTATATTTTGTACATTTCCACACGATGCCACAGCAGCTATTTGCGTATTTTCCCTGTTTACCATTTTGAATTCCTGTTTGTTTTTTTAAATCATGATTAAATTGAATGTGAAGACAAGACTAAGAGTCTACAGTCGTGCTGGCAGCTCTGTGAGGCTGCTTTGATATAAATGCCAATGCCAGCATGCTAACATTATCACAATGCTAACGTGCTGATGTTTAGCAGGTTTGATGTTTACCAGGTTGGCATGCTAGCATTTGCTAATTAGCACTACACACAAAGTGCAGCTTGGGCCGATGTAAAAATCTGTAGTTTTGCAGGTATTTGGGCCATAACTAGGGCCTCCGGTGAAATTGTGCTGGCAGGTGAACGAGGAGCTACAAGCGCAGGCGTCATGGAGGGGCGCCGAGCGTCAGGATGTACTGCCCGCGCTACAGTCAAACAAAACCAGTGGTGGAAAAGTTTCCCTTTAATCGGAGCACTCACGTAAGTACGTAGCGGAGCCATTGACATATATATAATGGACCAATAGACCCAGTTGCTCTGGACGGAGACCAGTGAAGGCTATTAGAAGCACTTTTCCAGTGATCTCTTGCTTTACTGCGCAGCCTCCAACTGAGAGAGACAACGTAAATGTGACGTGAGCAACGTGTCTGAAAGTTGCAAGTCTTCTGGTAGCTGTGCCAAGAGAAATCTCAATCATTCCCAATCTTACAGAGACGGAGAGTGTAGGTATATGTAAGGAGATAACATAAGCACAGGCTAATTATTGATCACTAACATGCTAGTTAACATTAGTAATTAAACCTAAACAGCTAATGTAAGTCGAAACTGCCTGCGAGCTTCTCCTGTACTATACGGTAATTCCTCTACTGTGCGACAGTAAGTCACTTGGTTATGACACAATCGTTAGCCTATTTTTACAAAAACGTCTGCTACGGAGCCATAATGTGAGGTACAAGGTAATGGAGCCTTTTATACATTGTCGTGTTTCTTTAGAACTAAACAATGGACAAATAGAGTCTTTAAAGGCTTCAGATGTAAAGTTATTCGTAGTCAAGTGACGTAAAAAAAAAATGGCGGTCAGTGGAATGCTAACAGGAGGTGATACCTTTGTAGCAACAAAATGGCGCCATCGGAGGTTCGAGTTCTGAAGCAAAGCTTACCCCCTTGAGCGGAGCCTAGATATTTTTGATTTATTTAAGAAAAACTTTATCAACCACGAAAAGCAAGCAGGAGAGAAACCAAACTGAGTGACATGTTCTGTTTGTCTATCGATCACCGCCATTTCGTTTCGGTACCGCACACACACCAACAGCGCCACACCTACGGTACAAATGCACCCCCTGGCAACAAACAGCACTATCCGTCCAAGAATATTAACTAATAATAATTAAAATTGTTGATGCATAATGAATAATATTGGATTACTATTCCTTGTTACATGGGCAATTTTGGGGTTATGCATATATACAAACTTTAAAACACACAAAACAACCTAACAACTAAGCAGTCAAATACCGATGGGTGTCGATTACCATGGCAACGGTAGAAGATTCGAAGTATTTGGGTCAGCATTTTGACCTGATGATGGCTCAAGATGAAAAGTCAGAGAATCACCGAAGTTGTTAGAATTCACTTGTCCTGGAGATTTTCCCCACTCTCACACTATTTCCTGTCCTCCTCTCTCTGCTATAAACTAAAACACCGTCAAGTGAAAGGCACAATGGTAATGTTGTCAAAGAGATGCTGCTTCACTACAAAGCTCTCCTCACACACCCTGTACAAAGCTTTGTGCTGAACCATCAACAGTTTCAATAAATATCACAAAAGAGAAAAAGGTGCTGCTTTCCCTCTTTTTTTATTCCCAGTATGCCCAATTAGCTAGCACCTCGCTGGGTGAGCACTCTCACCATTGGTTACTGTACAAATAGGAGGGGGACTGAATAAATCTTGGGATTTGAAGTCTTTGATTGACACAGAGACATCCCCGGGCTGTGTACCCATCAACATTAAAGTATATCAACAATAAAATATACAGTACAGGTAGGCTACTAAAAACTGCTGTTCTGAGTTATGAGCATACATGTCTTTGTGTCAGTGAGAAAGATTAATTTCTGTCTGATTACCTTTAACATAGTAGTCATTCAGGAGCTGGCTTTTTTTTTCTATTACTGTATAATTATTGTTGACATACCAGGTTAGCAGGCTATGGAGTAGGACTCAGTAGTGACATTTTTCATGAATGGCATCCACTGTCAAGCACAACCTGCCAAAACAAAAGCATTTATTTGGATTTGTTACTTTTACATTCCCCATGTCAAATTAAAGACTTTTTTAGACCTTTTTAAGACCGTTATGAATGAAATTAGGCGCTGCAGGAGCATTTCAATGAGCATTAGAGGGTAGCGTTACATTGACGTAGCAAAATTAAGACCCGTTTAAAATTATTTAACACCTAAAACACAATACTTCTGTGGATTTAAGACTTTTTAAGGCCTCAAATTTTATTTTTTAAATTTTAAACTTTAGATTTTTTAAGATCCCTGACTCCAGAAATAGTTTAATAGTTTAATTATTTGCTTTCTTGCTAAGAGAGGAGAATATTGAAATCTCCCCATACTAAGGGTGGTATCAATCTTCTCGTCTAACTCTTTGCAAAAGGACAAATAAACACATTTCCCAATATGTCAAACTGGTCATATTCATTAAAGCAAAACGGTGCATTCCATCAAAAATTGGAATTAAAATAACTGTGTCACTGTATTGTTTCTTGACTAAACAATACAAGCAGTATTGTTAATTTCATTCACCAAATTAATTCCTGTGGTTTTGGCTAAAGAAACATTTGACTATATATGCTCTATGTGTATAAGGGTATATAAGAGTGTGTATAGGAGACTTTAAAATACCTTTTTTGTCTGGGTTCTAATAAGTACTCTTTGAGGTGTGAGAGATGAGGGGGGAAACAAAGCTTGAGTCTGTAAGGTCAAATCTTTGGGTTCATAGACCCCGAGGAGGTAAATTGATTGTTGAGTGTTAGGGGAGGGGTAGGAGGTAAGCATTTAACTGCTGACAGACAAACTCTGGCCCTGCAGGGGAGAGCAGGCAGCACATTGCTTGACACCATTTCCACAGGCCTGTGTTCCACAATCCTCTTCTGTTCAATGGGGCAAGACCTTGTGCTTTTGTTACAATTAACCTATTAGGGGAAGCCTTTTATTCGCAGGTGATTCCACACTCCCTTGCGTGCCTCAATAACACTATTTTGATCTGAGGGACTACGGCCTACAGACATTTGCCAGATAAATTCTGTTGAAAAGTGGAAGATGTTTCATCAAAAGCGATAGGTCAGCACTAGCGTTGTTCTATCAAAGCTTAACCACACTTTTTTGAAATAAACAAAATTAACCACACTTTATATCCCTTGGATGGAATAAATGTGATGTTTCTGCAGTGTACATGGAGTATATGGCCTGCAATAAAAACAAATGACTCTTACCCTTGGTGAAAAAACATAAAAGTATTTAAAAATTGACCCCAAGGGTCTGCTTTGTCCGTGGCTGGAGGCATTATTATACCCTGGTTGTCACAAAGTACCCCCTCAGGTCATTACTCCCGGGCAGCCACAGACCCTTTGGCAGACAGAAGCTGAGCTCCATTATATGGGACGCAAAGAGGGGCTGAACGTAGCAAAGAGGAGAGGGGAAAGAGGGGGACGGACTGGCCCTGGATCTGAGGAAACGGAGATGTTAGCGGGAGATGGCACCATTCTGATGTGACGTTTTCTGGGGCCTCGCCCAGACCTGGAAGCCGCCCATTTGGGACAGGTTCTAGTGGTAGCTGGCATGTGCTGGCAGAGAAATACTTATATACTTAAATAATCAGGAACATAATTGCATATTTTTTCATTTCATCTGCTTTTCATTTGATGCATATATTCTCTTTAGTTAAACTGTTTCCTTCTCACCAGTTCCAGCCCATTGGAGTGCAGATGAGAGTGATGTGCTTTTTGTGTATTAAATCAAAGCAAAATCCCATTGTAAAATGCATTAGCATTACCATTTTGAGGCCAAACAAACAAATATGTGTCAAGCCACGCAGCCGTCAAAAAGCTCACTGCATAATGTATACTAAAACAATACATTAAGTCTTTAAAATCAAAAAGACACAGAGCACTGTCTCTAAAAAGGACAGTGGCACATTTATATGTTGGTGTCACACTCCAGCACACTGGATTGGAAACGGGAAAAAATGACTATAGAGTGTGTTGGAAGGTGTTCAAGGCCATATTGGTTAAGTAGGGCTTCTGATTTTAGAAAAATGCAGCAGGAAATCTATGTTCATTATACAGACAAGACAACAAAAGAGTTTTTAGGACCAAAGAGTGGCAATATTTTTGGCTGGCCATGTGTTTTAGTGTTGAAGTGGCTAGTTCAGGTTTGGCAGAGCATCACCAGGGAAGATGCTTTGCTGGTGTCTGTGTGCTTTGTATTGTAAAATGGGATACTATGTATAAACAAGACTCAGTTTACAGTCATGCTAGCAGCTCTGTGAGGCCTCAAGCTTTGGTTATACTCGCGCGCGCCTCCGTAGATGGCGCGCGCTACAAGCATGCACAGAGACTCAACGCATTGTACGTTGCAGCATTCTCCGAAACACCAGGGTGAGTACAAACAATATAATGAGTGAATTAGCAAGTAGTAGTAGAGAAGAAGAGAGCGGAACTAAGGGAAAGCCAGCTGCCTAATTATTAACGTTACTGTAGCTTATCTCCAAGTGAAAATTACTGTCTGCCTCTTGATGTTACGAACACTCCTTCTATAAGGGTTGTTGTTTAGCTTTGACAAAGCATGTTTTACCACGCTCTCCAGCAAAATGCTTCTTCTTTTCCCAGTGTGGTGTCTCTCTCTGAACACATATTTAAGGCCATTTGACTACCTGTGGTCTGTACATGGAGAATCATGCAGAGGTTTGTATAGGTGAACCTGCTAGGCCAGTCTTCCCAGCCAACCATGCTTAAATGAAATGCGCAGCGCGCGGCAAGTAACAACAATTCAAATTTAGATGGGCAAGAACACTTCATTCACTTCACACTGGTAACGACAGCCGTGGTGACGTGATTTTATGGCTTGCCTTGTTATTTATTTATGTTGTTATTTTTGTCTCATCCGGGCTCGACTACTGCAATGCGCTCCTCATTGGGATCTGGCAAAAGTTTCCTGAAGCTGCAAAAACATCCAGAACAGCGCTGCCAGGATCTTAATGAGGGTGCCCAAACATGACCACATCACCCCCATCCTCATATCCCTCCACTTTCTTCCCGTCTCAGTCAGGATTGAGTACAATGTTTCCCTTCTTACCCACCAGCGCATCCATGGTGATGCTCCCCTCTACCTCAAGGAACTCCTCGCCCCACAAACCTCCACACGTTCCCTCTGCTCTGGTTCAGCATATCTCCTGAAACCCCCCAGGACCAAGCTCCGTACTACGGGCGATCGGGCATTTTGCTCAGCTGCTCCCAGGCTGTGGAATGCTCTCCCTGACCACCTGAGGACACCACAGACTGTGGATGCTTTTAAAGACCCACCTTTTCAGCAGAGCTTTTGGCTGATTTCTTATCCCTTTCCTTATCCTTTTGTTGTTTCTTTTAGTTTTAATCAATAGATAGGGTCTTTTATACTGTAGAATCATCACAATTCTCAGTTTAAATGTAATAAAACATGATTTTACAATGCAAACATGCTTGGTATAACCAATTTCATATCATAGTTAGCAAATATGATATGTAACTTTAAGCCTAAGTGCTTCATGTGCTCTCAGGCTATTACTGTACAAGCTGAGCCAAAGTGAAAAAGTGATTGGGTGATGGTATTTCAGAGAGAAAGTTAACATTTTCTGTTTTATGCACTTATGAGTTGACCATAAAGCAAGTTTTTAAAATGATTGCTATGATTTGTATCACTATGATAAGATGTAAGGCTAGTAATGTGGATCCAATCTTGTACAGTATAAGCTGTTATGGAATTTATGCAAATGGCTCTGAGAAATCTCATCTGAGGAAATGTAGAACACTGTTGGTTTTTGTGTAATGACTCATTCATTACATCTTTGGTTTGAAGACCAGCGAGCCATCATGTACTGTGTTCTCATTGAATCTCTTCCCCTCTTCCAGAGCATCACATGTGCACGTCAGACCGTCAATCAAACATGACAGCTATTTACACTCACTGGGTGAGATGAAAGGTTCTGGCTCCATCACTCAGGCCCCGTTCACCTAAGAGAATAAGAAAGAAGACAGACAAAGCAGGAAAAAGGCCTGTAAAATTTGATATTCTCGGCTGTCTCGGATGCTTTCCTATGGCAGAAACACCGACAGTGCACGCAAGTGTGTGAGTGTGTGTGGTGTGTGTGTGTGTGTGTGTGTGTGTGTGTGTGTGTGTGTGTGTGTGTGTGTGTGTGTGTGTGTGTGTGTGTGTGCGTGCAGAGTTATAGCAGAAACACAAACACACACACTGTTACTAATACTGCGGCGCGGGCCTTTGATGTTCAAGGTGCTGTATCTGTTGTGCATGTCTGTCCTCTCAAATCATTCCCAGCACTGGGAGTAAAACATGGAAACAAAGGCAAACAACATATCCAAAAGTGTCAAACGACACATCTGGTGTTTCATGTTAGCTGGATTATGGTGACATGGAAGCAGCTTCAGTCAGTTAAGATGCAGGACGGGCTAATTGACACTGGCTGCTGCAGGAGGCGAGAGGTTAGAGAGGCAGGGAGTATCCATCTCTGTCATGAACTGTCCTCCAGCAAAGCTAACTCTAATGAGACTGTGGATAAACAGTTAAAGGCTTCAAATTTACTATTATAAAGAAGGATAATGATTCTAACCTAACGCACAGAGCAGTGGCGTCCACACAAAATGAATCAAACAAACAATTCTGATTAATCATTGAAGTCATTCATCAACAACCTCTGCAGCTTCTCTAATGTGGGAACTTGCTGCTTCTGGCCATTTTCTATCATTGTAAATGGAATACCTTTAGACGTGAATCAAATAACTGAGCTTTCGCAGATTGGTATGGCCATTTCTTACTATTTTTTGACATTTCGTAGACTAGGCTAAATGAATCAAAAGAGTAATTGATAGATTGATTAATTAATGGAAAAATAATCATAAGTTGTAGCCCTATTTTCATTTTAACAAAACACGGTATCTTATGTCACCGATCAGAACTACAGCACAAATTTCAACTTACACTAGATATTCAGTATGCTACTCTTTTGAACATCAAGATAACAGACTAATTTAAAATATTATTAAACCTGCATTAAGTGGTTTTTGTTCTAATATATTCTAATGAGCTGTGACATAGGAAGGAGAGCTGATCTAGGCAGCCCACAAAAAACTGACTGGGTTGTCTTATTTCACAGTTTGTGGGTCGGACTCCAGATACCCGCATGTATGTGCAAAGCACAGAAAAAGGTGAGTTTTTTCATGATATGTCCACTTTAATGTTATGTTAACATTACCAGATGCAGCACTGAGCTTACTGTGGCTCAGCAGCTCTCCAGCTGGTGGGGGAGAAAACAGTCCCGCCATCTTTAAATGTTACATGTTTTTATTGACTTAATGGAGTTTATTGAAGGAAGCTTTCTCTGTCAGAATTAATCAGGGTTTTTTTGTTTTTTTTTAAAGGATTCCCTACCATTTGGTGGGTTTATATTTCTAAAATTCTTCCTGTAACACATTTTGAGACTTTCCTTCCCAGAAAAATGCTCACATAGGTCATTTGCAGCAGCAATTACGAATCATCTTTAAGTTTCTAGTGACGGTGCCGTCTAGTGGCCGTAGTAATTATGACAGGAGTAAAGCACAAAAAATTTTAAAACTATTGGAGCCCCAAATTCCTCATAAGGAGGCAGGTTGGGGTGGTGCATGGGTCAAACAAAGACCTGAATTCACCCAGCAGACCGGTGTTCGAATCCCATTTGAAAATAAAAGTAAACAGCGAGGTTTTTGTTACTTTACGATCGTCAAGCGTTTAACCCAAACCATGATCTTTTTCTAAACATAACCAAGTAGTTTTTGTGCCTAAACATAACCAAACTGTGACCGTTTCACAACATTAACGACGTGTTTAAAACGGCGACCTTTACGTTAAAAAACAACGTTCTCTGGTTTAGATATGAGGATGGAAAATGCTTGTGAGGGCCGTATTAGAGGGTAGGAACAAACTACCCATATCGTATGGTTTAAAAGGACTTTTAAAAATGGGACTGACATGTCCAAGTTCTTGCTACAGTTCAGGTAGATAAAGGGCCCAGTATTTGAGAAATGGAAATGTATTGAATATGTGAATCCCTAACTAACCTGCATGCGTGGATATTCCTACTCTTCAAATGCTTTTGGTTTAAATAAAATTACAAATAGATGCCTGTGATTGTAAACATAAACACAGACACAACAGTGACTCCATCCGTGCTTGTCATTCATATGAAATTGAGTTGTGACTGCCTGCTAAATAACAGCTGTGACTTTCAGCTCCAGTGATAACTGCTCAGTTCTGTGTAAAACAACACAAAGGCATCCATCTCGCACCGTGTGCCAACACTGGCTTCAGAAATGATAATGAAATGTCTCTGAAAGGTGTGGAGGAAAACAACTCGGACGGTTTTATAAATCACTTCAGAAAAAAGATAATAGATGCTGAAATAAATTTGACAATTATTTGCTGAGGGGAAACTTTTCAAATAACCAGGTTTATGGTAAGTCATATCACTTGGCAGTTGATCATCATGATCACGCCTGGATTGTCCCAGAAGGTGGCATATTTATTAGTATGCAACAGATGGGGAGCATGCGTTTTCCTTTGCTATGGCTTGTGAAATTGGTCTTTTGGTAGCAGTATAAATATGATGAACTGTAGCCTATAACAGGCACGGGATCCCACACAAGGACAAAATGTCCAAATGAGCAGCAAAAGTCATGTTGTAGCTGCTTTACAGCAGTGCCATCAATGATTGATCTACACCCCGCTGAGCCACTCCAGGAAACAAAGCATAGAGCCTATAATTTAGTGGAAAAACAATGCATGAGACCATCAGCTTGTGCATCCATTTCAGTACAAGCATTCCCTGGTGCAGATAGATCATTAAACTACCAGGCGCTTTGCAATATGGTGTAGTCAATGTCACTGAAAAGATGGGACAATAAAGTGAGGTAGGGGGTTGCAACAGCAGGGAGAGAGCATGGAGATGTATTAATGTCACATAGGCTTTAGCCTGCCTCCTTAAGCCCTGCAAAGAGTCACCAAAGCCAATTTCCATTATCATATTGATTGAAATAGTTCATCATAGTGTAATTTTAGGTTTATCGCCACCCGGTTGGGAATAAGACCAAAGCATTATCCAACAAAAGCTATTGTTCCAGGGGACGTTTCGCTGTTCCAGTTCATTGATGGAGTTGATTAAGTTTAAATGAAGCAGACACTGGATAAAAGTGAGGGTATTGACCAGTGAGCAGTGTGCCGCGCTTGAAAAAGCCTGATACACGCGGAAAAGCAAGATTTGCTAAATGCTCTAATCTTCAATCAAATCTAACATCAATACAGACAAAGTTTGGTAATGAGAGATTCAATGAAGCATGCAGTAGAGAGAATTAATCCCCCTCGCCTAAACTGAGTTCAACTTTGAAGCTTGCTCCTCAGGAAAGATAGTTATCTAAATGCTAAATAAGAAACGTATTGTACTTTTCACAGCATACTAATCATTTGTTCATTTTGTCTCCATTATTTGTTCTCTCACACATCCCGCTTGTTGATCTGGTGATTAGATCAACCTTGGATAGTGGAGGAGAATGGAATAATGAGGCTGCCAGGGAGATTTGAGGCACAGCAGCACGTAATGTTCGGGCCTGCAGGGACGCTGCCACCACGTACTGTTACAGTTCACAGAGTGGGAAATTGGGCAAAAAATGAAGAGCATTTATACTGTAGTATAAAGTTAACTTCACACTGGTCCACAGGTTATGAGGAAATGATTCTGAATATTCGGGGAGCTTCAACAGTGTGGGATGCAGAAAACTAACTCTTAATTTAGAGAAGGTCACATTCTTGTCTTCAACAATCAAATCAACAAGTATGTGCTTGTTATTCTCTAATGTGTTATAGCTCATTTTCACAGACTAGAGCAATGGTTCTTAACCCTTGTGGCTAATGATCCTCTCCAGACACGTTTTAAGACATATCAAAAACAATTTGGGTCTTCTGTTTTTCCACAAAAAAAGTTCAATCCATTAGTTAACAATTTTACCTCAATGGAAAATCCAGAATTTGTAATGTATTCAAATATTTTTCATTTAAAAGGTTTTACCGTAGTCCATTGTCAGTGTATGTGCACTGGAGGTATCACGTTTCCACATCATACTTGTTTAAGTTGCATATCAGACCACGAATGGCTCAAACGATTTGGGATGTCACAAAAACATCGCCTACTGTACAAAGCCTACAAAACCTGAGATTTAAGATGAGCACAGAGAAACCATCCCCCTTCAGCAGATGAATGGGGGGGGGGACTATTTTGGCTTCTCAGATTGATTTGACTAAGTAGACTTGAAGAGCTACGACTATATAGTAGTCTTTACATAAAATACACATGAAAATAATCTTGTTTAGTAGAAATGTGTTATTTTCTCTTTCCCATCCATATTCAGCTTTTTACCCTTTACATTTATCTTGAGACCTGTTGTGGGTCTCGACCCCCAGGTTGGTAGCCACTAGCCTACACCTTACCAGTGGACTATTTAGAATCTGGCCCTTGATAATTCAGAGTGAAGCTAGCCTACCGCAGTGTTTATGCGTGGGAAGGCTGTAATATTTACCTTCTGCTGATCAGATGCCTTCAGTCTGAAACTTCAATACAATGAATAACTTGATCAGAACATCCGCGCATCGGTTCTCAATTATTTACAAGCAGCTTTTCTAACTTCCTGGCGCTGACTTTGCAAACGGTCGTGGTGTTCTCGCATTAGTTATCAATTAGCACAGCCGCAATAAAGGGCCTGAGACCGGTTTAAACGGGTGTTTTAAGCTATACGCCTTTTTGTGTGGCCATGGCCAAATCCTGCTATGCTACCTGTGTCCTGGATTTACACGTCATGAGCAAATTAAGCGTCATGTGCATTTTTAAACTCCGTAGCCTAAAAATGACAACTATTCTAAAATAAGCCTTCAAATAGATGTAGGCTATATGTATTTAGTTATTAGTTTATTCGTTTTTGCATTTGATGCCTTGTGTAAGGAGTTGTTAACATGGTGCATGGAACACCTGGGAGTATTTCTTTTTTTTTTCATTTTTTGCATTTGTCTTTTGAATCTATGACCATATCATAACAGAAATTAAATATGAAATTGTGTTTAAATCTTTAATTTGTTTTGTTATTTGAGCATATGATGCCATAAGGAAATGTAGCCTAAATGTAAATAATCACCAGCAGATGATTAGGCTATTCACACATAATCCACAATACAAATTATGTCCGGTTATGTTTTTAGAACTACACTGAATCATAACCCCCCCTCTTTAACATACAACACATCTTCATGCAGGCTTGTGAGCAGGGGCTACAGCCGCATGGAGGTGTATGTAGGCTGTAAGGTGAGTCTGGGCGTGTTGCTGTAGGCCTGCTGTGGCAGTCCACAGAGGAGCAGCATCGGGGAAGGTGACTGAGTGACTGAGTGAGTGGAGGCTGTGAGTGCTGCTGCTGACATGTAGCCTGGTAGCACATAACAGGTGACAACTCCCTGCACTTGAAGTAAATGTAAGCTAGACATACCTTGTAAGGTCTTTCTTCTTTAGAAAGGCTTCCTGCTGGCTACGCCCAAATCCACTGTGCGTCACTGTATATGAAGACAGACTTTTGGGGGGTTTAATTTCTATTTTAGAAATAAATAAATACACAATAATAGGCTATGTGTACCAAATCCGTCAATGTTTATCACACTATCTATTTCATTATTATTTTATATTTGTGTCTATACCCTTGAAACTTCTAGGCTAAATAAAGATTCTTAGTGCCACCCATTGGGTCTTAAGCGGTCCAGAGTTGATAACAGTTCGTCTTAACTTCCGCTATTTATTTCCAGATGCCACCTCATTATTTGCATTTACTTTTTTTGCAGAATGACGTTAGCCTAAGTGTTGTCAACCGCGCTGAGTGGATTTTTTTCCAACCCTCTGTTTTTCATTGTTGAGATACGAGCTGTGGGACATGAAGTCTGAGTTGTGTGTTGTCAGAATCCCATCTAATCTGCATGTTTGTTTCTTAAACAGGGCATGTTCACTTATCCCCCCTTCTTTTTCTGCAAATCGACAGGAGATGCAACCCGGGAGAAGTGCAATAAAACAAACTCTTGCTCTCAAAGGTGTGCGCGGCTTTGTACCGGCGCGTTTTGCCTGTTAGCTGCACATCCTCTTGTCTTTTCATCTGTCAGTTATTCCCCCTCATCTTTTGTCATTTGCTCTGTATATTCATTTGTCGCCTGCTATTTTTTTTCCTATGCCTGCGTACACCCGCGGTTGTAATTAAATTTCTTCCTCAAATGCGACAAAGGCAAAGAAGATTTTTTTTATTTATTTTTTAATTTTTTTGGTTCTAGGATCTGTTTGATTACTGATGTGATGTTGAGACAATCTGTGCAGCTCCTGCTGACTGGCGCGTCCTGAGAGCAAGGCGGAGATTGGAGCTTTCAGTAGCCACAGTATACTGATAAACATGGAGAGGAATCGCTTGCAAAAAATGTCCCTAAAGGGGGTCTGGAAGTCAGCTTGATTGTTGCACCAATGTAAAAAAATAATAATAATAATAATAATAATAATAAACTAAAAAAGGGAAATCCAACCGGGCTGCAGTGTGTTAGAGATCATTCCATATCAGTAAAAGCATATTTGAACAAGCTCAGACAGATTGAAAAGGTACAAAAGACCAAAATAATAAAATGCAACATTCTGCTTTGATTATGCTGATTCCATGACTTTTATTTTTGTCAAATTACCACCTTAATTTCCTGCTATTATTATATATATATATATATTTTTTTTGTTCCATTTATTCCATTATTATTGTTTGTTATCAATTTCAGTGTAACCACTTTGTTGATGTGCTTCTCCTTCTGGCTCCCAGAACGAAATGAGCAGCGCCCCCTACCGTCTGACGGCGGAACTGTACCGTGGCATCAGAACATAAAGCTCATGGGCCCAGTGGTTAGGAAACACTTTATAATCCCATAGAGCCGTTTCACACCCCACTAAGTGATAACCGGATACAATCACAACCGTAAATATTCACTCTTTGTGTGAATGTTTGCGGGATTTAAAGCACAGGTTCATTTGTTTTTGTAACGGGGGGGGGGGGGCGGATGTGTTAGGCTACAAAGATGGACAGAAGTAGCCCATCACTGAATCAGTGTGGATGGAAGTCTATAATAAGGGGGAAAGCGATCTCAGCAGTCCGGGTGTAATTTGATGGATGACTAAAGACACTTATAGGCCCAAAAACAGACACCTTAAGATGTGAATTTCTTTTTTCGTCAATTTATTATTTGGCTCTATGTTAGAAATCCTGCCTGACTCGTTCTTTCTGGCTTATATTCTACATTTCTCCCCTCATCCAAATCAAAAGCCTCTGTGCTCGTATACGGCTTGTCAAGCCTCCAGTTTAGTGATGTAAAAAAAAAAAAAAAAAGGAGGTCAGCCTGAGCCCGGCGGGATGCAGGGCAGCTGCTCCCTGACCGGTTCCCCCGTCACACCTACTGCAGCTCCGTTTCTAAAGGCATTCACTTTGCGAGTAATTAATAGGAAATAATGATGCTGCCGAAGGTGCGGCATCACTACCGAGCACGTCAAGACTGGGCATATCGTTGGCTGCATTATTAATCTCCCTACTGTAAATGACACGTGGATGCTGCTCAGCCTGTTTATATATTGTACAGCACAGGCTATGTGATGGACGTGCCACAGCTGAATTTATAGGCAAAGGGATCGACTATAGCTATAACTTAAATTAATATACACGTGAAAATTGTGTTTTGGCACTATTTTGGCATCCAAAGCAACGCAACAATAAACATGTGGGATATCAAAGTGTGAATTAAATTGTGCATTAAAAATGCTTACACAGCCTAAATCAAAGATGTGCTGTCCCAATCACCAGAATGTTACACACACAAAATAAAAGGAATTTGATCAGTTTACACAAAATTGGGTATGCCACGTCTCCTTGGAATATGATGTAACCTTCTAAATATATAGGTAACTCCTTCAGTATTACGGAAATGTACCATGTGTTGGGCAAATTCTTTAAATGTATGGCAAGAAAACCTACAAGGCGGAAATTCAAAAACTGTCCAAATCACCCTTAATTCACCCTAACTATCGGCTCTACAATCAAGCTACTGTAGTCTACTGTATATGAGCTAGACTGACTTTTTTAAATTATTATTTTATTAAGAACATTTCCATGCACCATCAACACCACTGTCTTTTTTTTTTTTTTTTAAACACACACTATTCCTTCTTCTTCCAGAAAACAAATCCTCTGACTCAGGTAATTATAGCAGATAATATAATAATAATCGCACCATAACGCACTTGTCTGCCCAATTAGCTGGAACAATTATTACAACTTTGACTTAAATTACGTCTCAATTTGAAGGCTCGCGCTGGTCTATAATTCAGTGATTAAAACCCTCTCTGCCCCAGTGCCTTTAGGGCAGCGCATGATTAGGACCTGTCAGCTGCTGGAGTGAACAGAGGCAGCCATGCGTGTAGTGCAACATGACCCGCTGTTGTTAAACCTTGTCAACATATTAACCTGAATTCCCCAGTCATTAGAGACTAAATTGCCTACATAAGAAGAAAAATGTACACATATGTATGAGTAATTGAAAATAATAAGTAGGCTATATGTATGTTCTCAATATTAACACGGAGCGTGACGTCACATAATGTCCCAAGGCCTAGTTCAGACAATGGCTTGAATGAAAACCATTATGTGAAAGCTGCACACATCCATGTTGAAATACATCTGTTTAATACTTATATAGCCTACTTATTTGTATGGTCAAATGTAAAATAAGTCATAAGACAGTCAGACAGGAGTTAACACAAATAATACAAGATCTCAGAAATCACAAGTCATGGCATATCTCATCACTACATGTAGACAAACACAAATAAACAGGTTTGACAAGAGGAAAAATAGTGTTTTGGGAGGGCCAAAAGGTTCATCTGCAGCACATTTGATCCTTGTCAAAATATATTGATTCATGTTCTTTCTAGAGACAGTTGATGTCTTCCTTAATTTCTGACTAGCCATCTGGACTGACTGATGAGGGGAGACTCATGTGTTCTTTGTAGTTTGAAGAGCTTCTATGTCAGGGACATAATACGTCAATTAATAACTATAAAAATGATCATTTCCCATTAAACCGAGACACAACACAAACTTGCCCAGAATGATCATTTGCAAATCATCATGACATTTGCAAAAGATGATCAGTGATGTCAGTGTGTTACGTATGTCATGCTTCCCATACAGTATATAACATACTGTAGCTAGGGTTTGCATAAGTTTGCCGGAGTGGCCGAGCAGTGCAGACTGGGCCTTAGGTTTTTATGAATTTCCCCTCAGCCACAATCAGTGCAGCCGAGTTTCCTTTGGTGTATCCAGAGGTGAATAATTTATAGGAGGATAAAAGCGTTTGTGGTAGACAGTCAGACAGTAGAAGGAGGCTGGCTGGGAATCCCCTCTCCCCCCCCCCAACTGAGCTCGCCCCTTGCCGTGTGGTGGCCTTGCACTGATACCTCCTCGGACGGCTGCTTGAAGTGCAAATCTGTGTTCCAACTTGTTCCCGGTGCCTGTCAGCATGTTTTCCTCTTGTCAGCAGCGATTGAGTATGGGGTTGTGTCACCCTTGTACCACCGCTGTAACAGTATCATTGACAGGCCAGTGACACTGCCCAACCAGATAATGGAAACCTATTGATTTTTCTTCTTCTTTTTTCTTTTTCGCACATGCAGTCTGTGGCACTTCTGAATAACAGAAGGCAGAAGGACAGGTTGTGATCAATGGTCCTGAGCTCTGGATAACTGCTGCTACAGACACTGAATGGGGGAAAAAACAACAACACAACACTAGCTGACAAAAAAATCCTATTAGTTAATGCACACTTTCTCGAGGTGCAGCATCATAAATGCAGCATCATTAAACCAGACAAACTGTTAACTATTCAAATGAAACAACTTAGAATCTAAATCATACTTCATTAGCTAATAAGCAACCATAAACCATAAACACAAAGTAGTTCCAAGGTTGTCTACGGTTTCCTCCCATTTTAATTTGCTAAATCAATAGCAAGTGTTACAGTTCTGAATAAATGCAGGTTTTCTGTGTTGTGCATACAGGGGTTTGGCATTTGCAGTTTTAATGGAGCAATCTCCAGAGAGGAGGCCCCTTTGATACCCATGGCAATGATAAGCATGCATTGGCTGCCTACCATTGGACCCCCATGGCAGATGGCGAGTGTGGGTCCTGCAACAACACATTTCTTTATGTCAGCTTTGTCGCTCTCTCTCTCTCTTTCTCACTCTTCCGCCAGTGGAATAATGAAAAGCCCAATTCTGGTCATGGCTAACTCAATCTCATTATAATCTCTCCTTTTTTATTCATTCGGCCCCTTGGGATGCTGTCTGCCAGCGATGTGGCTTTCAACCTCCAGAGAGAACATCTTTTGAAACAGCCAGGAGACCTAATGAAGTCACAGAGTGGCACAATTATTTCCCAAAGAAGGAGCATTAATGTACTTCAAAATTCCCTCCGGAGAAGCATGATGACAATTGGTTTGTACAGCTTTGATCGCTGCTTTAAATACTGCCCAAGATAAACTGCAGGGTTAGCCCCCTTTGCCACTGGTAAGTAGAAAACCCAGGAGTGGCTATCAAGCACTGGATACATCAAATACTCAGCCTGTAACGCTAAAAACTGGAGTTTAAAATAGCACATAGCCTATAAATGACTTCCTGTTGGGAATAATGGTGCAACATCACACGGAAATCTGAATGTTTCACCCAAAAGAACTGCAACAAATAAAACAGGGCTGTGTGTTGTGGACAGGGAACGGTCCATCAAGAAAGGGTCAAGTCCGGCTGCAGTAAAAAGTTGTATTTGTGCTCTGTAATGAAAGTTGGAACACTGTATATTGTTTTTACAAACTCTCTCTTGAAATGATGCACTGCATTTTAAATCCAGTTTACACTCAAAGTCGTCGGGACAACCGTTGGCATGGAAGTAGAGTAAGCACAGGAAGTATCAGATTACATGATAAACACTTTATTAAATTCTTAAATCCTCCATAAAATTCAACCCAAATGTATCTGTTTTGTTTTTTTTAAGTTTGCCGAGATCTTTGTAGATATCATTTCTGCAGTTTACCTCCCACACATCACTTTACTCAAATAGTGCCACCGGTATTCACATTTTATCTTTTCGTCATGCTGATGATGAAGTTAAAGGGAAGGTTCATGAAAGTGCTCATATTATACTTTTGGGCTTTTCCCCTTTCCTTTATTGTGTTATATATCTTTTTTGTGCACGTTATAGGTTTACAAAGTGAAAAATCCCAAAGTCCACCCCAAAGGGATTTACCATCTCCAACAGAAAACACTGTTCACAAACTGCTCCAAACAGCTCTATTGTAGTCCAGCCTTTACTTCAGAGACGAACATGCGTCACTTTGTAACACACATTATAATGCTCGCCTAGCTGCTAGTGTAGCACACCCTCATACTCTGCTTCTGACTGGGTAGTAGTCCTTACTTAGCTACTGTCAGGGCACACCCTCATACTCTGCTTCTGACTGGCTAGTAGTCCTTACCTAGCTACTGTCAGGGCACACCCTCATACTCTGCTTCTGACTGGCTAGTAGTGCTGACCTAGCTACTGTGCATGTGCGACTCCCAACAAAGATGGAATAGAAGTGAGATGCCTCACTCTGTAGCTAAAACAGAGAGCTCAACACACAGGGTGAAAAAAGGAGCTGCAGCAATGTGCAGTACAACAAAAATATGGTGATTTTTGAAAATTAAACCATGTAAACCTATTCTGATATAACCTCTAAATACAATTATGAACCTGAAGATGAGCATAATATGAGCACTTTAAGGCAAACAAAATCACAGCAATTTCTGCTGCCCAAATCATAAAATATATCACTTCCTGTTCAGCAAATGTTATTCCCCTTTAAGATAGTCACTGGAAGTTTGGAAGTCTAAACGGTTGAGTCTGTATTGTTACATCCATGAGTGACTGAAGGTAGCACAATGATCATTTATTGACATGAAAACATGAATCATTATGTTAATACAGATAAAGCAGACCTAAACATAAAATGGATAAACACTGGGCTCATAAATTGGAATAACTGACAGACAACTGGCAGAAACCTTGTTTCTCCACATTTCGTCAATTAATTTTTTTCAGAAATCAATGCTATTGGTCAACCTTTACGTCTGCCTGTGGGTTTAACAGATATTTTAACCATGACATCACTTTTTCTGAGAAAAATAGCTCAATAAAATGTTTTCAAATTGGCCTTTTTTCATTTCCTGAAAAGTATTGAATTTGGACATACAAGGTTTTTGCCTGACAGCAACAATATCGTCTTTATGTGGTAAAAATCTTGTGTCAAGATGCCATGGTCTATTTTACCATATCTACATCTCATTGTTAATACAACTTAACACAGCATCACTAATAAACATTTCAGTTTATCTGGCTGATTAAGAATAATTCACTTATTTATATCATACAGTGACAGTTTCGTATCATGCAAGTACTATTAATGTCACTGATTTCCATACAGACATCTACAAAAAAAAGCTGTATTAGAATCGGACCAATACTAAGTCTAAAAACTAACAAGTCTGAGTAGGGAAGTAAAGCTTTGTTTATAGAAATGTTGAATAATGTAACAACGTGTATGTTACGGAGCGCTACATGTCTACAATTTTAAAAAGTTGAATCTTTAAAGAAAAAAAAACAGATAAATACATACAATTACATTTGGTCATTAAAGCTAAATATTTCTTGGATTTAGATAAAACTTTGTTTCTTACATTATAGTTGTTAAAGCTATAGCGCGTAGTTTCTGTCTCCCCCATGAGGAATTCTAAGTAATGACAACAACACTGTCGGCGCGTCCACATTATACAATCATTTTCTTCACTCTAGTTTCTGCACGCAAAAGTCGCCGGACGACACAATCTTCTGAACATAGCCATACTGAGAAATACAGAGAGAGTTGTGTGGAGCGGTTAGTCTTAATTTCCTTTGTAGCAACTCATTTGGCAATGGTTTGAATGTAACGGATGTTCATTAATATCAAAAAGTTACGCACTGAAGCTTTAATAAACCTATACATTTATATTCATTCAGTACAGATGCTAAGAGGGTCAAAGGAGGACAAACTAAAGCTGTGCATGACAACAAAGTAAATGTCCAGGGCAAAAGACAAAGTGCTATGTTCCAGTGATAGACCCTGAAAAAAGTTAAATTCAACCATTACTTTTTTTTTTTAAATGATGTCATCTTTGTATACCTTGCATAGCCCGTTTTTTTCTGTCTGAAAGTATATACCCGTCTCTGCTACTAACAGTGCCAGTGGCCTTTAGACTGTTCGATATGACATTTCAGCATGATGACACTAATTACAAAACATTCTTTCTCACATGAGAACCTGAAAAAAACATTTTGAGTCCAACCCGTCGGAAATACAGAGCTGCCACAATGAGAAAAATTATTCTAACAATATGTTGTTATAACTGGAAAGGTTTCTTGTTATAACTAGAGAGTTTTCTCATTATAAAAAGATGTTGTTATCACAGCTATAATGAGAGCCAGATTTCAGAACTTACACGGGTGGTTGAAGGTTAGGCAGAAGAACAGTGACAGAACAAGCTGTCCCTACATAAAGCAACATCTTGAATGTCACTTTGATTAAGAGAGATGATCTCACGGATGCAGGCACAGAGAGGTGAAATCCTACAAAGCATCCACAATCTAATGACAGCCCTGTGTACACTGCTTATCAAGTTTTGTATTTCATCTCTAAAAAAAGTAAGACATGAACTTAATTAAAATGCTCAAGCTTGTGAATTTTGCTAATATAGGAGTGGCAATGCTCCTTTTAACTTTTCTTGTTATGACAAAAAGTTTCTCATAAAAAGAGTATGATATTAACCCTCATATTATGTTAAGGGTCAATTTGACCCATTTGCGTTTTTGTGTTGACCAAAATACTGGTTAACCTATCTTTTTCTCCATGAAATTGTATGACATTTCCTCATTTAGGGTCATGAACTTGTTCATAAAATCTGGACACACTGATGTGTAGTGGAATGTCTGTTCAGAGTTTGTATACAAAGATGATGTTGCGGGTCATTTTGACCCGGAGACTTTCAACACCCATTTAGGTGTGTGTGTGTGTGTGTGTGTGTGTGTGTGTGTGTGTGTGTGTGTGTGTGTGTGTGTGTTGTGTGGCGATGCTATTGACGATCCGGATTGTGAATTTTCCTATGAGGAAGAGGATTCAGGGGACCGAGTCTGGTGTAGTATATTAGCTGAAAACAATGGGCAGCAATCATCCTCAACATGGACAGCTAAAGATTCTAACATAAAATGGTCAACATCAAAACACTGGCGCAAAGGCAGACTGTCATCAAGATGACTCCAAGCCCCACAAGATTTTCTGCCACACTAGTTGATGATATTCAATCACCATTTCATCTCTTCATATCCCAAAAAATAGATAGGATCATAGTGGACATGACCAACTTGCAGGGGAGGTGTGTATTTCAAAAGAAATGGAAGTCACTGGATAAGATTGACTTGCATGCATACATTGAAATCCTAGTCCTGCTGCGTCCGCAGCATCCACCCAAGCTCTGCAGTGCCATGTTACATCCCGCAACACCCTGCTGTGATGTTCATACGCACAGAGTAGTCAGGATCCGGTATTGGAGACTGCACTACTCAGTATGACACAATGTGCCCTGCTATGACATGAACTTCCATGACTACCTCAAAGTCACTGTTCCATTATCTCTAATGTGACTATTATCGCCACTGTTCATCACATCCCCAACCGGCCCTGTCAGACACCGCCTACCAAGAGTCTGGGTCTGCCGAGGTTTCTTCCTAAAAGGGAGTTTTTCCTCCCCACTGTAGCAACAGCCACTGATAATGCTTGCTCTTGGGGGAATTACTGTAATTGTTGGGGCTTTGGAATTTATAGAGTGTGGTCTAGACCGACTCTATCTGTAAAGTGTCTCGAGATAACTCTTGTTATGATTTGATACTATAAATAAAATAAAATTGAATAGTATTAGCTGGAGTGTACAAGTCAAAGGGAGAAGCAATTGTCAGTCTGTGGAATGATGAGAGTGGAAGGCCAATATTTCTAGCAACAATGTCTTTGGAGTCAATTCATACGAAAGCTTGGGTGTTCCGCAACACCAGAGCTGGTCGAGTGAAAGAGACAAACTAGCTGAGATCAGAGATGTATGGGATGAATGGGTCAAAATTGTACCTGTCTTGTACAATCCTGGTCCCCATGTCACTGTAGATGAACACCTTGTTCCATTCAGGGGGTGCTGTCCCTTCTGACAGTACATGCCCAACAAGCCTGCAGTATGGCATCAAAATATGGGCATCCTAAGATGCCAAATCTAGCTACTATGCATGGAATATGCAAGTGTATACCGGAAATATTTTCACTAAATAATTGGTAAAAACAGTTTTGGGGGAAAAAATGTTTGTGATGAGGAAAAAAAGTTAGTTTTGAGTGTATTTGCACTGTACGGGTCATTTTGACCCGTAACATCATCAATGTCATTTTTTTTCAACATAATACGAGGGTTAAGAAATGTTTCTTTTTATCATGAGAAATGTTCTGTTTATGACATAAAAAGTTGAAGAAATTGAGATATATATTTTTTTTCATTCATTGTATCATTCTCATTAGAACTAAATGCTTTCATAACAAGGCACTTTTCTTTTTCATGACAAACATAGGAGAACAATGTTTTTCTAACAATGGCAGTTCTGCACTGCCAGACCAGCTTCATACTGCCACTGTGGTTTGGCCACTACTAACTTATACAGCAGTATAAGATGAAGATGCAATAAAGATGAATCCTCTAAGTTTTTATAAGCTAAATTGATAAGGCCAAGAATAGCATTAAAATATCATATCAAGTTTTGCTAATATATACAGTATAATTAATATATACTATTGCGTAATTAATATATACTATTGGGTAGTCTGGATTAACTCCTATATATGTCTATAAACAGTTGCAGGACTAATCTAAACAATGTGTTGATTATACATATAAACAAAGTGCAAATTCGAGCAATTGGAAGTTCTCGATGGGTAAAACTCTACTCAAGATCTGGGTGCTCAGGAGACATACTCATTTGTATTTTGTGATGAAGACCCAAAACTTCGACCATCCCTGTCCCTGAGTGGGGCACGCTGGTGTGCAGAAGGTGCCTCTGTAAGTGCTTGATCCAATCCTCCTGGATGGACAGGGGACCCTGAAAGACGAGGTCACAGAATCTGCAGAAATAGGAGGAGAAGCCAGTCACTGTTTCTAGAGTTAATGCACATCCATCTTCTTCCGGTGTGAAATGTAAGCAGTGGGACTGTGGGGGAGCAAGGTAGGGTAGAATAGGGGAGCGTTGTGCTTCTCGAAGGTGAGGGCAGGGTTCCTCTAGGGCAACAGGAGGCTGTACCAGAGGAGGATAATCAAGAGAGGGGAAGCCGGCAGTTTAGATAGGGTTCATTGACAGAGTAGCTCAGAACCTAGGGGTGGACCCCACAGTCAGGCTGACGTTCGGGTGACTAGAAAATATAACAGGTTCGGGCAGGCGTGTCAAAAAGTGACAAAGCAGCATTGCAGAAATAGTCCACCTTCTGCCCTCTCTTACCCTCTCTTACACACACACACACACACACACACACACACACACACACACACACACACACACACACACACACACACACGCACACGCACACGCACACAACCTTGTCTCCGTCCTCAGTCCTGACTGTGTTGTGCTGGTTTATATCTCCTTATCTCTTTCATGTAGAGCCTACATATGAAATATGTAACTAACTGGGTAGAGAGTGTCTCACCAACCATGGTTACATATGTAACCTGCAGTTCTATTTACCTGCATGTGAGCGTGTATATCTCTGCATTCAAGGAGGGTACAATCTTCTTTTTTAGCCCAGGCCTTGGCCTTGGCTTCTTCTGCTTATAATCATGGCCTAAAAGGACAAAACACCGCACTGCTTAATCTGAGGGAATGCATTAAGTTATCACTGACAAGAGGCATAAAGAAAAAAATACACTTTATGTATTAATCCCCAAGGAGGAAATTCATTTTTTTTTCACTTATTATTTTTACAAATTACACATGGCCAAAAATACACACACATGCAAACCTATACACTTGCATTAAATGGAGAGATGTCAGAGGGAGGGGGCTGCCCATTGTTAGACATAGCTGGAGAGGTGCCTCCAGCTATGTCTAACAATGCAGCAGTCATAAAAAAAAAAAAAATCCACAGATCCACAGATTGAAACACGTGATTATGCATGGCATAGGAAACACATGTGTTGACATTTTTGCTATAGCATATAGTCAGAAACCTACCTGGTCCTTCCAAAATGGCAATCCTCTTCCTGTGTGCATAGGCTCGAAGATGACCAGGAAGCCTTGGGAAGGCGCTGTTACACTGAATACACATCTTATTCGAATCACATTCCCCTGAAAGATCGAACATTGGAAAACAAAATTAACCTAAAAAAGAATAAGGAAAAATTATCAAAATGTTTAGGTTGAAATAATTTTATATTAATATTAATATTTTCTATTTGCTTAAGGTTTGATGGAAATTAGATTGGATGATGTTCTTAATACAGTTTAGCTGATATTTATGTCTCAAATCATGGTTTAAGATCCTCTGAAGATACTGTAGATACTGTATTATTTAAGGAGAAAAACATTGTAGGATAGTGTTGGAGTTCATGCAGTAATTTTATTATCAAGCAAAACTGTTACTCCCTGTGTGCATTAAAGTCTTCTTCCACCCGGTTTCATTCTAAGCATCTGATTTGCACTCTCCTGTTTGAAGAGTGTTACTGGTTAAGTTTAACACAATCTTGTGTCTTTAGGGGGGCTATTTTCACATACACCACCTCATGAGAGTCACATAGGATTCATAAACTGTGCAAAAAATCAGAAATGTGTTAGTCTTATGACAGAAAACTGGCAATGATAGTGCGCACCATTGCCTGTTAACCAGAATATTTGTCAAGTAGTTATCCCAAAAGATCTTTCACAATTAAAAATAATCTGATTTTAGCTTTAAGAAAAGCTGAGAACAAGTTCCCAACGATACAAAAATATAACATGAACTACTAAAAATGTATTATCATTTTAACCCTCATGGTATACTGCAAATTGTCGTCTAAATCCCTTTTCAGGACAGGACACACAAAGAAAGCAATCTTTGGTAGGACATTACAGTTGTCACTGTAACACCATAATAATGGCATATAATTCAGTTTAAAATAGAACTCGGCAAAAAGCAATTTGACTTTAAATCTTTATCTTTATTCTTATCTTTCTCAATACCTGACTAAAAGTTTGATTTGGACAGACATTAAACAAAATTGTGGAACCATGGATGATGGGCTTCCAACTAAACATCAAGAGGATCTCATGATTTTTTAATATGAACTTCAAAAGCACTTTGGCGACATTCAATCTACTGTATGCATTTTTCCACAAATAAAATGATTGTGAACTATTCTCACATTGTTAAACGGCCTCCACCAGCAGTGTACGGTTTTCTTTAAAGAGATGCTGAAAATGTGTTAAAAAATACGGATACAAATCTGAGGACTCAAAGAAGATGATTCAATTTGTATGGGGATAATGCATGAACGATCTAACTGAGCATTAATGTGCTTCCAAGATAAAGGGAGGGGGCATATTTTGAAATGCTTCTTATATCTTATGAGTGCTTTTGCCAAATATCTACAAATCAGGTATACATCACATAAATGCTGACCATTTCCTACATTTTTAAGATTTATTTGCAACTAACCCACCTCATCCTGTGATAATCTACAAACGTACTTGCAGAGACTGGAAATTGAAGATTCTTTGAAAGTAATGTAAGTTAGTGTAGATGTACAGTACAGTACTATTACTGGGCTAAAACATTCAAACCCCCCATATTTAAGAAACTGTTCAAACATGAAATTGTTATCAAGCGTAGTGTATGAGACTCCATACCGTGAGCCCCGTTTGGTTCCACACTGGTCATCTGTGTCTCCTCCATGTAATCTTTGGTCAAATCACAGAGCTTCCTGGTTGCATAGGCTTCCTGGTTGTTTCTCGCTGTAAGCTCCATACTCTCCTGTCTCATCTTGAGCAGTTCAACCAAAGTACTTGAGCAGGCCTTAGTGCCTCTTTGTGCTTCTTCCTGAAGCTTCTTCCTTTCCGAAAAGGCCTCTGCCTCCTGTTTTGGTAGACAGCTGTCCAATAAAGCATGTGGACTCCTCATCTCATACTGGATTTTCACTGGGATGTCCATGCGCATCAGGATCAGGCCATTGCTGCTTAACTTCTGAGAGACAAAGGAGGGTGAAGGGAACTGGCTCTTGTTAAGGACTTGAAGGACGTTCTGACGTTCCTTTTTGTCCTGTAACAGTTGATTTAGGATGCACAGCGGGGACTTACTGGTGCTGTTAACACTTTTACCAATTCGTTTCAGGTGTCCCCTCACATGGTTGGAGAGGCCAGTCTTAGTATCAAACCAACCCCAGCAAAGGGGACATGTGTGCTCGCCATGGGTTTCTGGCTTAATAGCTGTAATATCAGAAAACATTTGTCACAAAAATTAAAATGAAACATAAAACAAAACAATATTCATGATAGATTGCTATTATAATGCACAAGCCTTCATATAACAGTATCACATACCGCAGCGGTAAATGTAAAGAGGCTAATCAATGTTTATATAATAACAAAATCAAATGGATTGTAAAAACAATGTGACAATGTGAAAGGGGTTGCTGGTTGTGATGAACCTACAGAGAATTATCACCTGAATCTGCAACTGCCCTCGACTTCACAGAGCTTAATAGTGGAGTCTCAGCTCTTTGTTTAGCTGTCAGGACCACAACTTTCATACTCTTACTTTCACTGCTTTCATAGTGTCGATTTCAGTTGCAGCTGTTGTTTTTTTTAGCAAAAAAGCGCTAATAACCCACTGTATACTACCTGCTCAGCACAAAACAGCAGACACACACAGTTATAGACTAGCTGATACGCTTAGTGGAGCATTCATCAGCTTGAGAGCCAGATATTTCCATAAGGAGTTGGTAGAGACCAAAACAGAGCTACAAGAGTAATCGCTGGATGGGTAAAAAAACGACTCGCCATATCAACTTAAAAAGTAAATGTCAGTATTGCATTTACAACAAGTGGCCAAAGAATTGCAGGTTTAAGTAGCATGCACTAGTAAAGAAATTACAGAAGCCATGCAAAAAGAAGAAAAACATTACTGCACAATTTAGCCCTATTGCCAGACAAGAACGTCAATATTGGAGGTTCTGCAAAACCAAGGATAGCGGGGTTTTTTTTACATCCAATGCCAACATTTTTGAAATTCTCACCTTTTATAATTTCTGTACATGACAGCGGTATGGTTAGGGAAGATTGTGATTACAGTTAATAACAAGACCAATATTCTACAGCCATGTTCGAGGCTCTGTGAGGCTGCTTTGAGCTAAATCCCAGCATGCTAATATGCTCACAATGACAATACTAACGCATTGATACGGAGGTACTGTATAATGTTTGCCATGTTCACCATATTAGTTTAATTTGTTAAATTGCTAACATTTGCCAATTAGCACTAAACACAAAGTACAGCTGAGGCTGATGGGAATGGCATTAGTTTTGCAGGTATTTGGTCATTAACCACATCAACAGAAACATTCTTGACCAGATGACGGTGCTGGATGAAATGTTAATGTTGTGTACCAAAAGTTGTCAAGACATTTCACTTAAAACCAGTGTTGTGTTATGTTGTTGGTGTTTATTTGATTATGACATTAGTTGAATTAATACTCATACTTTTTCTCATTCTCCTCGTGCCACAGGGGATTCTTCTGCGGATTCGTGGCTGATGGTCTCGCAATGCCACTTGCTCTGGTGAAACCATGTGCCGAGCGTTATAGCTTAAGCCAACTCGGTGAAGGTGCCCTCGCACATGATTGGAGAGACCCACTCCAGACTCAAACATGGCAGGGCAGTACGGACAGGGCTTGTGTTCTACCCCTGGTGTGGGGAAAACATCAAAGCTGTCACCTGTAGACATACAAGGCAGCTCTGTGGAATCATCACACACTGTTGTTTCGATATACTCCTCCTTGATTATGAGTTGTTCTATGTCACTGCAGTCTTCATCTCCATCATCTTCATCCTCGAGTACATGAGGGCTTTGGTCTTTGGCTGAAAACCTCTGCTTTTTTCTGAAATACCTCCGAGCATACGGGTTCCTTACATTCTCGCTTTCCAAGAAGATGCCTGTAGCTTCACTGGTGTCAGCACTGAAGTTATTGCTGCCCTCACAGCCTTTCTCTAACTCCTTATCTGCAGACTGCTTCCTGAGCCTCTGGCAAAGCCGTGGCAATATATTACCATTTATATTGTCAATAGTGTTATGCAAGGGCTTTGACATTTTTCTCATTGACAGAGAATTCTGGTTTGCATGCGCTTGTAAACTCCCTCTCCCTGGGTTGTTCTTGCCACCCTGGCATAACATCTGATCTAATTTAAGATTTCTGGTTGA
Organism: Perca fluviatilis; assembly: GCF_010015445.1. Taxonomy (NCBI): domain Eukaryota; kingdom Metazoa; phylum Chordata; class Actinopteri; order Perciformes; family Percidae; genus Perca; species Perca fluviatilis. The sequence continues at coordinate 30,047,056 of NC_053120.1, forward strand.
TAAAGAATCAGCAGTTGCAGGACAGTTTGCCTGCTTTGAGCTGCCAAAAGGCTTGCAGTCATTGTTTTTTCCATCTTTTTCCACACAGGTGATATCAGTTGCCATGTTTAATCTTTCTACTGGTTGGAGGAGTAATTTTCCATGCCTGTCGACCCTCCACAAAGACGGTGACAGCATGTTTTTGCTGTAGCCAACATGGCACCTAAACTGAGGAGAAGTTACAGCTTTGTTTTTGGACTTTTGAATGTAAATGTCCCCTTTTTTACAGGACCAGTGTAGGAAGTGAGCCGTTTCTCCAAGAGTCGGCTTAAACAGATTTGGTTTAGACATGACAATTTTGGACTGGTCAGCAACCTTTTTATAATCACCACAGTGTGATCGCAGATGCTCCAGCTCAGAATGTCTTTCCAATACTACTTTGTCTCTACTACTGAAAAAAAACATGTTACGCTGAAACTGAACATGGTCCTCTTCCTCTGCATCATTAGTGTGAGTCACTTTCCTGTATTGAGGCTGGTGTGTGTTGATGTGTGCAACATGTAAGTGTGCTTCAAGTGCCTGCTGTGTCAATGTAATGTAGTTACACTCCTCACAGAAGTAGTAGTGCTTCAGATTATCATGTGTTTTGGCATGCTGGACAGAGATTTTAGGGCAATTACAACCAAATACACACTGAGGGCACTGCACAGTGGTACCCCTGTCTTCCAACTCAGTGTTTTTAAGACCTTTGATTTCTTCCGTAAGTTTTTCCAGCCTGTCTTGGTGAATAATGACATGCCTCATGAGGGAGTTGCTATCACAGAACAGACGCCCACACTCCCTGCATATAAAGGGCTGTGAGACATTCTCACTGTTCACCTGATTATGCTTGCCTAAATGATACATCATATGTCTATGGAAATGTCTTTTTTCCTTGAAATTAACATTGCATATTGTGCATGAAAAGAAGAGTGGATCTTGTTCAACTTGTTCTGTCTTCAACTGTTCCACTTTTGAACTACAATTGTCTTCATCTTCAGGGTCATTTTCCTCATTACAGCTTTCCTGTGCTGTGCTATGAATATGGTCCTCAGAGTCAGAGGCTGTGTTCCTAAAAAGATCTTTGAGTGGCAGATCAGAATATCTAATATCCGATTGGGTACCCAAAGAATCATCTTTGTTGACAATGTCAACATTTTCAACATGATTACCACTGCAGTAAGAGAAAGGTCTGTATGTGTGATTTAAACTGTGGTTAACCTTTTCTAGAGAGCCTGACAAGGTTGTTACATGTGTATTGTGCTTCCTGTGTCTTTGGTGCATCACTTTGGTCTCCAGCCTTCTGTCATTGTGCAAGAAGCACTCTCTTGCTGAATCCCATCTGATTACTTCAGCATTATCATAATCATCCGAGGACCTTTCTGACCGCTCTACGTCCCGTCGAGATCTTGTTTTCATTGTCTGTTTTGTCAGAGGTTGGCTAATGTGCATTTGCTCTGCACTGTCTGCACCTGACAGCGTGGAATAGGCCAGTTTGGACTCATTCTCCTCCGAGTGAGACAGTGGCGTGTTGACACCTGGCTGTGTGGCCAGTGTTTTTACGATGGGCCCCGCTGTGTTCTTCCAAGCGTCTGATTGAAGCTCACTAGGTGGTGGTAACACCTCGGGGCTCTTCTCCTTCTCCGCTTGCCACGCGGCATCCAGGACATTGTTGGATAAAACAGTGCCTTTGTTCAGGACACAGTGTACCTCTGAGCTGGGGTGTGAACCAGGTCCATTAACAAGTGCTCCTGAAGGCAAAAAATTGCCTGCTTGGGGAACAGCAGGGACACTGCTGTATACAAATGGATTCGGCTGGGTTCCATTTAAAGGGTTTTCGTGTTCATCTGAGGACAGACCTGCAGCATTGTTCTTCAGGGAGAATGTGTGAGTCTGTAATGGCTCCAGAGTACGACCTGGGCTGTCAGACACCGGCTCCACATCTTTGTCCTCTTGTGCATTTGGCTTCAGATCAGACATAGTTGCAATACTTTCTGAAATATAAAGGAATATTACACATTAAATAGCCTGCATTTCTTATCATTTCAAGTAAGCCAAGTAAATGCAATGTCTTAAAAGCCTAATATTTCCTTCATTCCAGTGTAGTATTCAACCATCAAAAGACAACTTGCAGAAAGAAATAATGCAGATGTAAATTACAAAATGCAACACTGTTGCACAACAGGTATGGTAAAGTCTAGTTCATTTTTTTTGTCGTTCACGCTGACAATGTGGTGCTGTTAAGTTTTTTTCTCCATAAAATGAGAGTGGTATTATTCTGTGCCGCATTATGATTTTACAACACCCTCTTTCGCCACCTCTATTCACAACAAACCCTGCTGTTAGCCTTGAATACCCTGGCGAGGATGCTTAATTATGTGAGCGTACCTCTGGGACACAACCTTCATGCTTCTCCCCCTAAAGTTCTCAGTCGTCTGCTAAAATTGACCAATTTCCATGGGAACAAAGTACACCTCCGATGAGATCATATTGCGTCTTATCACTCTGTGATGGTGCCAACACAGATCCCAGCATGAGACTGTTGTTACTTGAATCCTGACAAATTGGCAGGCACACAATCTGTCTAAAACACAAACACAGACCCACACAAAGAAAACATATGCTTTTGCGCATACACAAATCATTTTATTTCAACCTATTAAATTGATAGTTTTGAGTTATTAAAAAGGATTGTAATCAGCATACAATTAAACACGTGTATGCTACATCTTATAACAGATTACACTATGCTGTCCAAAGCTGGTTTAGTTTAAAGTGTATGCTCAGTGGATTTGACATCCAGGCCTGGTTGCTCTCTACAGGAAGCTGCGTTGCTAACGAAGTGGTAAATTCAGTGTTAATGAGTGGCTTCACTGTTACCACCTCAGAGGTAAAACCTTCCGAGCTCCATATTCTCCCCATCTGTTGTGGTGTAAGAGGTTCGAAGGAGGAACAGACGCTCTCCATTTAAACCCAACTTCACTGTTACCCCCAAACGGCAGGGTGGCAAAGCCATCAAAATATCTTGGTTCAAAATGTGTAAGCCTCATTAGCAGCCAACTCACACAATTTGCGTCTCTCTCTCTCTCTCTCTCTCTCTCTCTCTCTCTCTCTCTCTCTCTCTCTCTCTCTTCTTTTATATATATATATTTATTTATATATATATATATATATATATATATATATATATATATATATACATATACTATATATATATAAACAAACAGGGGTTCAACAGAAATGCAATTTTTATGAATTTATTTGCCTCTATTTACTTCATTTAGTCAATGTTAAAAGGCTGACTTTGCCTTGCCTGGAGATATTTACAGGGATTATGAGCTTTAATACAGTTAAGCTGTATGCACAGATCAATCTGCTATGAGCTTTTACTAACCCTGTCTGCTTTTTTACCCAAGACACTCGCCTCTTTTTCAGTTTGGTAAATGAGATTAAGGAGGAGCGTCATCATCATTGTATACTGTTAGACAGTTAAACTAAAATTATTTTAAAATGTAAGCTTTAAGGTTCCTGAGAACCATCATTTTAAGTGTTACAGGTTTTAAAGGTAAAACATGCTGCATCTTCCTGCTCTGTATTTAAAGCTTCACTCTCCTATGTTTCACCAAATCATTTTACCTTATAACACATTCTCACTCCCATCGCGTAAAATACGGACACTTGGTCAGGTGCCTTTGGCGTTGTTATTGACGCCTAAAGTCTCCTTTAGCGTCATATCTAAACACGCTTTATCTAAACGCGCTTGGTCTGGACTATTGTCGTCACTTTTGGTGCAGTTAGGTTTAGGAAAAGATTGTGGATGGGCTATTAAAAGGTATGTTTCCGTGACATGTGGGACAAGAATGGGACAGTTGGGTTTGGGAAAAGAACAAAAGGACAGTTGGGTTTAGGAAACGTGACATGCAGGACACAAAGTCCTGTGTTGTTTGACCCATCCACCACCCCAACCACCCTCCCTATGCGGAAATTCTGGCTTTCATAATACTTGCTACCATTGTCGCTCTAAATACTATGTCATCTTCAAGCTGCTCTGCCCAGTATGTTTAACACACACACACCGAAGGGTGCTTTTTCAGCCGTATTTTATGAGTTTGGAGTGAGAACGGGATGTACCTTGCGAGGATTCATGAGATCGCAAGAACACGAGATCTTGCAGTATTACGAGATTGCGCGAGAATAGCTCCTGCAGTGCAAACAGTAGAGAGTGTCCTTCCCCCGAAAAACACTCCCATAAGATGTTTGTTCACGCAGCAATTGCGACTCATATTTAAGTTTATAGTAGCAGCGCCCTTTAGTGGCCTCCCATAATTGCTACAGGAGCAAAGCAGGAAGTAAGGGGACAAATTACACATAAGGAGGCAGGTTGGGGTGGTAAATGGGTCAAACAAACGCAGGACTTTCACCCAGGAGACTGAGGTTTGTGTCCCACTTACAAATAAAAGCCTCAATTTTCTGCACAACCTTTTTCTTAAATAACCAAGCATTTGTAGTGCCTAAACATAACCAAGTGGTCGTTGTTCCTAAAACTAGCCAAACTGCAATGTTAAGTTATCTGGTTTAGATACGAGGACAGAAAATGCTCCTGTAGGTTGTATTTCCTGCTACCGATAGGGGGGCGCTAATTTATATAACGCTCCTTTGGGTTGTATTAGAGGGTAGGAATAAACAACCTAGTTGTCATATGGTTTGGAGGACTTGTTGAAATGGTGTTGCAAAATCTCTAGTGGTGGTCCCATTTCTACCGTCACGTGGTATACACCGTTATATCGCCCAACCCTAAGTGGTCATTATTAGGTACAACAATACAATGTAATTCAATCCAATAAAACAGGTCTGACATCCTCTGCCTGCTCAGGTATAGATTTACGTAACTTATAATATTTAGTTTAGACAGGATTTATTGTTAGGCTGTTGTATTGGATTGCATTCGATTGTACAGGTGTACATACATAAACTTCAGGTTCATAAAATTAAAGGCTTTAATTTGTACCAACAGCAAAAATTAAATCACTTCAAGTTATGGAGTTCAATAGGATCCTGTGCAGCATGCTTAGATAGTTGGTGGGCTGGGAATCGTGCCATGTACTCACATCAGTTTGGCTTTGAGTCTGGCTCACAACCTCAGCGCATGTCAAGCCCTATTCTCTTTCATCTACCAGTTGTTCTCTACTGTGCACAACCAAATAAATAAAAATGCCATACACTTTGCCTGTAAAATGATTGCCTGAATTAATTATTAGTTTTATAATACTCACTTATTGTGTTAGTTATTTCTCGCGTTCTTTAAAGCAATATTACTATAATGGCAGGTGTAAATGACTAGAGACAAACGAAAGTCAACAATCTGCTTCCATCACAACGACAATGAGTGCAAAGGTCAAGCTTTATTGTATGACGTCAATGTAATTTTGTCATTATTTTCTACTATATAATAATAATAATTTAAGGCGAGGACTATAAGGAGCAGGATGCAATCCAGGATGAGGCTGAGACTTTATATATATATATATTTATATATATATATATATATGGTTCTTGCCATAATATGAATTCTAACAGTTGTCCAATAGGGCTGTCAGCTGTGTATCAACCTGACTTCTGCATAACACAACTGATGGTCCCAACCCCCATTAATAAGGGAAACAATTACACTAATTAACCCTGACAAGGCACACCTGTGAAGTGAAAACCATTTCAGGTGACTACCTCATGAAGCTCATTGAGAGAACACCAAGGGTTTGCAGCGCTATCAAAAAAGAAAAGGGTGGCTACTTTGAGGAATCTAATATAAGACATGTTTTCAGTTATTTCACACTTTTTTGTTAAGTACATAATTCCATATGTGTTCATTCATAGTTTTGATGCCTTCAGTGAGAATCTATGTAAATAGTCATGAAAATAAAGGAAACGCATTGAATGAGAAGGTGTGTCCAAACTTTTGGCCTGTATATTGTATATATATATATATATATATATATATATATATATATATATATATATATATATATACTTTGTTTCTCTCACTATGACTCTAGAGTCGGTACTCAATCCAAAGCTAAACACCGTCACTCTCTCGATTCTCCCTCGCTCTATAACACACACACACACACACACACACACACACACACACACACACACACACACACACACACACACACACACACACACACACACACACACACACACACACACACACACACACACACACATATATACACTCACCTTAAAGATTATTAGGAACACCTGTAAGATTTCTCGTTAATGCGATTATCTAATCAACCAATCACATTGCAGCTGCTTCAATGCATTTAGGTGTGGTCCAGGTCTAGACAATCTCCTGAACTCCAAACTTAATGTCAGAATGGGAACGAAAGGTGATCTAAGCAACTTTAAGCGTGGCATGGTTGTTGGTGCCAGACGGGCTGGTTTGAGTATTTCCAATCTGCTCAGTTGCTGGGATTTTCACACACAACCATTTCTAGGGTTTACAAAGAATGGTCTGAAAAAGTAAAAACATCCAGGATACTGCAGTCCTGGGGGGCCAAAATACCTTGTTGATGCTAGAGGTCAGAGGAGAATGGGCCGACTGATTCCAGCTGATAGAAGATGAACTTTGACTCAACTTCGTTACAACCGAGGTATGCAGCAAAGCATTTGTGAAGCCACAACACGCACAACCTTGAGGTGGATGGGCTACACCTGCAGAAGACCCCAATGGGTACCGCTCATCTCCACTAAAAATAGGAAAATTAGGCTACAATTTGCACGAGCACACCAAAATTGGACAGTTGAAGACTGTAAAAATGTTGTCTGGTCTGATGAGTCTCGATTTCTGTTGAGACATTCAGATGGCAGAGTCAGAATTTGGCGTAAACAGAATGAGAACATGGATCCGTCATGCCTTGTTACCACTGGGCAGGCTGGTGGTGGTGGTGTACTGGTGTGGGGGATGTTTTCTTGGCACACATTAGGCCCCTTAGTACCAATTGGGCATCGTTTAAATGCCACAGCCTACCTAAGCATTGTTTCTGACCATGTCCATCCCTTTATGACCACCACGTACCCATCCTCTGATGGCTTCTTCCAGCAGGATAATGCACCATGTCACAAAGCTTGAATCATTTCAAATTGGTTTCTTGAACATGACAATGAGTTCACTGTACTAAAATGGCCCCCACAGTCACCAGATCTCAACCCAATAGAACATCTTTGGGATGTAGTGGAACGTGAGCTTCGTGCCCTGGATGTGCATCCCACAAATCACCATCAACTGCAAGATGCTATCCTCTCAATATGGGCCAACATTTCTAAAGAATGCTTCCAGCACCTTGTTGAATCAATGCCACGAAGAATTGAGGCAGTTCTGAAGGCGAAAGGGGGTCAAACACGATATTAGTAGGGTGTTCCTAATAATCCTTTAGGTGAGTGTATATATATATATGTGTGTGTGTATGTGTGTATATATATATATACATACACATACACACACACATTATTTATATATATATATATATATATATATATATATATATATGTATGTGTGTGTGTGTGTGTGTGTGTGTGTGTGTGTGTGTGTGTGTGTGTGTGTGTGTGTGTGTATATACATATATACACATATATATACACATATACACACACATATATATATATACACACATACATACACACACACACAACACACACACACATACATACATACATACATACATATATATAGTGACGGTGTTTAGCTTTGGAGCGAGTACCGACTCTAGAGTCATAGTGAGAGAAACAAAGTGTCTCCCCTGTTCTTTCTGACCACGGTGGGAAATCTGTAGTATGAAAAGTTAACCCTCTCCTTGATTACATGTTGTTTATGGAGAAGGAGAACCAGGAAATGAGTCAGGGGAAACGCAGCGCTACCAAGACACGACCGAGCGACGTGCGTCGCTGCGACGTGTAGTTAAATTTTTCGAGACCGGCGGAGACGCAGAGGGGTCTGCGGAGGTACGCTGTCGATTTGACGCACAACTATAAAAAGGCCTTTACTCTGCATCCCGGTGATAATTAACCTACTAGGACCCTGCCCCCCCGGACAATTTGCACTACCCTACCCCACCCATATTTACAGATGTCCATCCATCCATCCATCCATCCATCCATCTTCGTCCGCTTATCCGGTGTCGGGTCGCGGGGGGAGCAGCTCCAGCAGGGGACCCCAAACTTCCCTTTCCCGAACCACATTAACCAGCTCAGACTGGGGGATCCCGAGGCGTTCCCAGGCCAAGTTGGAGATATAATCCCTCCACCTAGTCCTGGGTCTTCCCCGAGGCCTCCTCCCAGCTGGACGTGCCTGGAACACCTCCCTAGGGAGGCACCCAGGGGTCATCCTTACCAGATGCCCGAACCACCTCAACTGGCTATTTTCGACGCAAAGGAGCAGCAGCTCTACTCTGAGCTCCTCACGGATGACTGAGCTTCTCACCCTATCTCTAAGGGAGACGCCAGACACCCTCCTGAGGAAACCCATTTCGGCCGCTTGTACCCTGGATCTCGTTCTTTCGGTCATGACTGATATTTACAGATGTACACCTATACATAGCCATATTATACTGCTCTTCATACTATTCATAATGCACATACACTTATTCTTACTATTCTTATAATGTTACCACACTGCACATAGCTGTACATACTGTACGTATCCGTCTATATCAGAGGTGTCAAACTCAACTTCACTAAGGACCACACTGTAAAATAAAAATCACATCCAGGGCCAGACGTGTTTAGTTTATTGATAGGCTTTTATTTAATCGAAAAAGTAAAATATATTTGACTGTATTATTGCATGTGTCATATAGTCTTCTCACTTACAGTTTGGTCAGCATAAAGTTCTAAAGAAGTCAGGAAAAAGTTCCTCAGCCATCATATAAAAGAAGCGCCCAAAAACCTCGAAAAAAGTGACAAAAATGTTGGAAAAAGTGGCAAAAACATCAGAAAAAATTACAAAAATGGCGGCAAAAGCGACAAAAACGTCAGAAAAAGTGACAAAAACTAGGTGGGCCAAAATGTATTGTAAACCTAAATTTATATGCGGCCGGATCATAATCTGCGAGGGGCCGGATTTGGCCCGCGGGCCTTGAGTTTGACACATGTGGTCTATATGGTTCATTCAGTATATCCATATTTATTCTGTTTTTCTTACTATATATATTCTGTTAATACAATGCATATACTGTATCTATATCTATATTATTCTTACTACTAGTATAATGTCACTGCTACTACATTGCACATCTGTACATGTTGTTCATACATTGTTCATATTACATAGCCATATTTATTCTGCTCTTATAACACTGCAATATATTTATTGTCCTGCCTATGCACTACCTGTCTATACTCTGTATAACACGTTGCACTTTTCTGCGTTTTTTGCACTTCTGGTTGGATGCAAACTGCATTTAGCTGTCTTTGTACTTGTACACTGCAAAATGACAATAACGTTGAATCTAATCTAAAAAAATAATTTTTTTTTTTTTTTTTTATATATATATATATATATATATATATATATATATATATATATATATTTATTTCTATGGTTGCAACCAAAGACAAAATCCTGCTGTCAACTAGAACAATACAGATACATTCATTGTGACAGTTATTTTCATCAATTATAATTAATTTTCGACAATTATTTAATGCAAACAACTGAAATACCCAAACTTTAGGTCTTGTGAGGACAACACACAAATTGAGGATGAGAGTTTGGCGCTGTAGGCTTGTAAGGCTGTGAATGTCTAAGCAAATTCCTTCTTCCTGTTCAAGTGAAGACCCAGGCTGGCAGCACAGTGGAGACAGCGCTAAAAACCAACTGGGACCAGTCAGCCCAACCATTTCAACTGCTGGAGCTGTCTGTATGGATCAACAGCCAACCTTATATTCCTCTGCCATCGCCTTTGCTTGAGAAATGTCTAAACAAGGGGAGCCACAGTCCCTCAAGTACTGCACTACACAACTTCCTCAGCTAATGGGATCTATTGATTTATTTGACACAATGTGAATTTATGAAGCTGCTTCTTAAGTGTGAGAGTATCAAAGTGTGGCTCAAAACAAACAGACAGAGATTCAGCTTGACACTCCAGTAATCCCAAGGTGAGTATGTTCTCTCCGAGAAGGTGCTACAGTGAAAAAAAACCAAACAAACACAATGTTAAGTTCTTCTTCTACCATCTTAGCCCTGCCGTTCTTCCCACAGTATCAAATAGCAGAAAAGCAGATAAATTAACAATACGCAGAAAGCCAAATCTCACTTTCCTCAACGTGACCAACTTGCTTGTTTCGCAGCAGAACGTGAAACTATAAAACAGCAGATTCATTAAACACCCTAAATTTCCTAAATTTGCACAGGAGAAAATAAATAGAGTGGCTTCACACAATGTCTTTGTCCGCATTACGCACTCTCTTATCCCACTGAATTCTTGTCACCCAAAGGTCATTTCCATAATAATGGTCTCCATTCTCCCTAATGGGATTTTGGCTGTGATTATGTATGCCAGCGTCTTGTGCAGACACTATCAGCCCTGTCATCCTGAATTGCACAAATGTAATTACACAAAGCCTTTGATAACTAAACAATGTAATTTACTGCTTGAGTGAAAATATATACCGAGTTATATGACTCAAATTATACACTAAAGAAAAATATATGACTACCATAGGTGGTATGTTGCAAAGAATATAGTGTTTTTCATAGTAAAAATATATTTGATGCTAATGAAGGCTTTAACAACAAGAATACTGGGTGTCCAGTCAAGTGATTTAAACACATATTCACAAGAATGGTATTCCTGGAAGTAAAGGAATAGATCCACATTTTTGGGAAATAGTCTTATTCGCTTTCTTGACAAGACTTAAATATTGCACTCTTATATCTAAATATAAAGCTACATATTTTAATAATAACAACGTGAAGTGTATTCACATGTACATAATAGGGAGCCAAAATGAAACAGGAAGCTCTACGTTTTGTTCCAGGAAAGAGAAAATCTCATTCAAAACCCCATTGACATTTGTAACTACGCTAATAACTATTCTAACGTTATAAGGTTGTCAGTTTGGGTTAATTTTGCTTTGGAAAGCCTGACACCCATTAACCGGTAACTAACCGGTTAAATTTAAGAAGTAAAAAAAACATTTTTAAAAATGCTAAATGACATCACATATATAGTCGTAGCTTTCATTTGTGGAAGCCCTCCAGCAGTCAGGGTTCCCAATTTCCAGTCTTTGTGCTTAGCTAAGCTAATCCTGGCTGTAACTTCATATTTCTTATATTCATATTTAGCAGACAGATACCGTATGAGAGTGGTATTGATCTTTTCATTCAACGTTTGGCAATAAGCGTATTTTTCAAAATGTTGAACTACATTGTTTCAACTAATAAAATAATACTATTGAAAATGTGCGGAAGGTATATGCACATAATAATTAACACTTAGCACTATATATATATATATATAAAAACACACTAGCAGTGGACACTAAAACCAAAAAAAGACATATGAGACAGGGCAAGGGTTAAACTGCGAGAGTAGTGCCTTGAACTACAGGTGAGAGTGAATGTCGCAATCCAAAAAAAAACATCCTATCCTTTGTCCTAAGTTCAACAAGAGCAAAGAATGTCTTGAAAAATCACCCCCGATCTTGCCCACAACAAACTTCTCCTTGCCCCCCTCTCCTAAAAAAGGGGAATGAGTGAAATGGCTGCGATGGTAGATTTACTGATGAAAAAAGGTGAAGCGTGAACATTCGGAGTGATAAAAGGGGACAGGGAGCGAGTGACAGTTGGGTTAAGACAGAAGTCATGTTCAATAGCAGGTAGAAACATCAAACAGCGAGTTCACAGGAAACCCATGCAACCTTGTCTTGATGGAGGATTTTCTGTTGTGTGGAGTAGATTATATCTGTTCAAGCTGCTGACACGGCCTCATTTGCTGCCCGTAGTGTTGGAGGGGGATTAAACGATATAAACTTTAAAGCTTTAAACAATACCTTTCAAAATTAAATGGATTAAGGGAGGGATGTCTGATGGGGATTTCCCAAGGCTTTGTTAGTTTTAAACTCTACTCCTTTTAAAAGGGGGAAGAAGAAGAAGAAGAAGAAAAAACAGCAGTTAGAAATTTCTCAGGCATGTGACCGTTTTAATGAGGCTGCTCTCACGTTGAGGAGGGCAGTGGGCACAGGAGGGCTGCCAAGCAGATGGCTCTCATAAACATCATATCTGCTCTGTTTAGATACATGACTTCTCATCTCCCAACACTGAGAGGAAAACAAACCCGACCATCACCACAAGCACTACCCACTTGCCCACTTTTGGCAAGCTGTGCAGGCTCGTTGAAATGGCACATTTCCATTTCTTGCATTTCTCCTTCATAACAATATGCATGAGCGGCGCAATTGATATACATAACCCTGTAATCTGTTATAAATATACAGAGAAGATGCAGCTATTGCAGTGGTGGGTATTTTTGTTTAGTGGCAGTTAGGGTGTTGACTTTTATTGAATGTTATTATTACCATATAACTGAAAGTGTACAAATATGAAGCAAGACAGAAGTTGTTGCTATGATTAGGCATGCTCAGATGCTCCCCTCCTCAGTTGAGATGGGGAAGAAAAATGAAATATTTATATATTTATAAATATATATCAAACTTTGTTGCTGCCGCTTTGCTGTAGACATGTGACCATTCAGATGAAAAGGAGTCGTGTCAAACTGCTCTCCAAATTGAGGACAGGCTCCACATTGCTGAGCAGACATCAGTGAGCTTAAAATCGGAGGCATGTCAAGTATTGCAGGTATTAGGATGAAATCTCTCATTATCTTTCTTTAAAACATAATATGAGTGCACCACAGCATGGATAGGGAGGGTAGGGGCCTTGTAGTCACTAACGGCAACCAAAGTGAGCCCTCAGTAGTCACCTTGAATTCTATTATTAGACCAGGACAAACAACTTGAAACAGCAACTGGATCAAGTGTGCCGTGTGCAGCCTCTGATTGGGTTTAGAGAGCTAGAAGTGGTTAAAATAAGCACCACTATGATCACGTAAGGTTAAAGAGCTGACAGGAATGGCAGAGCCTATAGTGAACAAAGAAGCAGCCTCTGAAGAGAAAATGCCAAAACTGTGGCTGTCAAAAAGTCACAGGGAATTCAGAGGCCAAAAAAAAAAATATATTTATCTAACTCTATCAGGAAAAGTGGACAGTTTGAGCGCGGTAGCCTTGACAGCAGTGGGATTCCCTTGTCATTTCCCAAGGTCCACACACACACACACACACACACACACACACACACACACACACACACGTACACACACAGACGCATGTAAGACGATTATTCAGTACTGCTTGTCAATTGTGCCTTTTCAACCCGGATCAATGAGTCGTCTTGCACCAGGGGCCTGTATCAGCGCCAGTCATTAACATGTGAGTGCCACTCTATCAGCCCCAGCTCCAAATAAATCAAAGGGTCGGCCACAGAAGAAAAGGGGCTAATATTTCCTCAATAACCCCATAGGGACACCATGGAGAGATGCAAATTGCCTCCCAGGAGACCCCGGGGGATGTGAAGGAGAAACTTGCTGGGAGGCAACGGGAAGCTAATGAGTATAATGGTAAATGTATACAAGGAGAGGGAGAAAACCCTCTCTATTCATACCAATTAATACAATCTTATCAATGGAGTGTACTGTAGAAGGAGGGCCCATGTCTAACCCCTTGCCCTCCTCCCCACTTCCACCTCTCAAGCGTCTGTATTATTCAACACGGGCCAGGCTACGGTCATTAGCCCTGTGGGAGGCTGGGCCAGGCCTGGGGAGTTAAGGAGATTTTAAAAACCACTCACTCCTCACATCAAAACAAATTGTGCCAAATCAAAGGGGCTCAAAAAAAATCGCCATTGTTGTAAAGGCCGCGTTCTGCAGCGTCAAAATACAAAGATACAAGATAGCATTAGATAGAAGTAGCTTCATCAATCAATCAGCATTTAAGAAAAAAGGGATTACTAATGATTAGAATGTTGTGACATGAAATAATAAAAATTTAAACCATGATTGTGTTAAATATCTTTGCATAATAACTACAAAATTGTGGCATCAATACATTTGTTTGATTTAATGCAGCTTAACAAGGTGACATTTGAGATTTCGTTATTTTTTTCTATATCATTAGAAGTGTAAACAGGATTTTTTCAGTTTCTTGTTAGAAACAAACGCTTAGCTCATTGAAAATGAAGACAGTAATTCCATTGCAGCTGTGGACACCACACCAAAAACCTGATGAAAACATAACTAACCCACACGCCATCACATTCAAACACACACTGTGAAAATCCTGAGTACCAAAAATTATATTTTCCTCTAACAAGTGAATATATCCATATAAAAAAAAAAGATATTTCAAGAACTTGTGATGTTTTATACATTGTGATGAAGAAATGTGTTTTGATGTGTCTTGTTTGAAATTACTGCATGTATGTATGTATTTCTAGATTATTAACGAAACAAGTGAATCTGTGCAGGGAACTAGTTACAATAATCTCACCCAATTTGCAGATTTTTACTCTTTGAATAGATTTGTTTGGAGTTATAAATAAACAACAAGATTTTTTTTAAGATGGAGATTTTCTTGCAGTGCATGAACGCACTTCTGGCTTTCTTGTATCTAAACACACATTTGACCCTATATAGATTAAACCACACATAAATTAGATTTTTCCCCTTTAACTACACACTGAAAAACAGAAAAATCTATAAATATACAAATATCTCTTATTTCTGGGTGGGAGAAAAACGTGCTCTGGTTTATTGGCATTTCTTTAAACCAATTACAATCGTCTTGGGCGGTGCTAAGTGCCACACGGAGCAACGGTGCCTCTGCAAAATAGCCTCTGGGGAACTTGTTTTGGTGGAACATGTGTACGTTCAAAAGTTGTTTTAGTCGTGCAACAGAAAGCTCAGACTGGACAGATAGTCTAGCAAGCTGTCTGGATTTAGCCTGCAGAGATCTGAGAAAAAGTTAACCATAGTCCTCATAAATCGACCAAAGTTTCCAGCGGAATTTTGTCGGCAACGGAGCAATCCCGGAAATGGAACATCGAGGATAAAGACTACAGTGCACCAAACCTTATACAGTACCACATATGCCCAACAGATGGCACCTGCAGCTATGGAAACCTGCTGAAAATACGGAAAACTTTATGACTAGTGTGGAAAACACTATCGGATAATATGCTTTTGTCCAGATTCGATTCTTTCATGATACGTGGGTGCCGATTCAATTTGTACTGCGATTTTCAATTTTTGCGATTCTAGAAGTATGGCAATTTTCTTCTTTTAATTCTTTAACAAAAACAAAAGTTGGAAAATACACTTTTAGAGACAATATATCATCAAACATTCCTAAAAAAAAACTCATTGTTTTCCAAGAAGAATGCACATCACAACAGTCAGTGAGTCTGACATTTATTTAATTTGGAAAGAAGTACATAACGTGTATATTTTGCATTTTCTGCTTTCGGTCTGTTTTGCTGGACACGCATATGATGTAGTCGCTGTCAGCAATACCGTATGAACAGAAAATATTTAGATGAATCATTGGTAGAAATAATAAGAAATACTGATTCTGGGGAAAAGAATGGTTGCAAAATCACGATACATATGATTTTAGATTTTTTTTTTCACCCCTATTACTTAGTATGATAACTTTACTTTAGTCACTATGCCATGTTTAGTATAGCTTAAAGGTTCCCTGTGCAGTTGTGATGTGCTCCATAGCGCCGCCAGTGGTAAAAAAAAGTTACCTCTGAATCGTTACGGCAGTACAGCTGAAAGAAATTGAAGTGGTATGCAGTTTAAGGAAGCATTTGAACTACCTGAAAGGGCAAACAAATGCATCAAAAGCAGCAGAAGAAAAAGCAATGCCTCGATCTATCATTTTGAAGGTCATTTATCAAGGTGGAGAAATATATATGACACCAGGAGGATTTGCCTTCCAGAAATCACAGAGGGGACTCAAATGAAGGTTAATCACTATATAACTTTCTATACGTCTAATCCTATACTCCAGATTTCATAGAGCATAGCTGTAAAAGCCCTCCGTCAGCAATAACTGTGCCTAACCTGTGCCCCGCATGCTCAAAGCTCTAAAATATCACATCCAACTCTGAGAATAAGTGGGAAATTAATGAGGAAAGTGCTGTGCTCAACCTTAGATAGGTATCACAGAAAGGGTGAGCAGCTCGCAGCTCATGTACAATAGAAGCTCGCTAATCCGAACCCTCCAAGATAGAGGTTGTTTGGACTTTGGAGAAATGTTCTGAGGGATAAATACTGATTTGACATTCTTGTAGACTTGGGTGCATCTGCATGTGACCTAAAATATACCAAAACTGGCAAGTATATTTAGTTAGCCTGGTAATCAAGATTTAACTATTAGTTTATTAACAATTAATTGAGTTAAGCTGCATTAAGAAGAAAACCATAAGTATCAAATCATATTATCAGTATATCCTTTAGTCATAACTGCATGTAATTATAATTTTTTGTAACATAGATTCTTTTATCTTTGTACATTATTTACTTTCATGTTTCATAACATGACAACCCTGTATATAAAGGTTTTTTTTAATAACAAGCTATTCTTTGTGTCCTTCCATCAATCCTTGTATTTAAGCGACTTTGAGTCTATGAAAAGCGCTATATAAATTCAATTTATTATTATTATTATTATTATTCTTAGCATGTATCCAATTGAATGTGATTACACAGTGTACATTAACTGATTTTGCTTTTCAATGTATCATCCCTTTGAGCGAGGGCTGAGCATATCAGTGATCGTATTCTGCCCCTTAGTGGAGGAAATACTCCATAACCTGAGTGAAGCAGGATAATAGGAGGCTTGATCTTCAGAGGCTGAGCAGCAGGCTGGATTGTGGACATCTGCAGCTCATGACCTAGTGCTTCACTCAGCCTTTGATGGACCAAAGCAATCTCACCGGCCCCTTAGATTTAAGTAGCTGAAATCTGTCTTTCCTTTAAAACAAGTCCCTCTCCACAAAGTCACTCCTATGGCTCTTTAAAAGCGCAGTGACACTTTAAATGTAAATTCAGGTTTGTGAACATAAAAAAACTGAACTAAAAGTCAGTAGCAACTAAAAAGAATAGAAAATCCAAGTTTGGATGTTTTCATGATATGGCTTCAAAAGCTGCTTGCTGTTTTGTTTTTTTGGCTGCATCATGTGCAGATAATCAGAACCAGTAAATGAACCCTGAACCCTGGAAATTCATTCAAAATATGTTCCTGCAAATCCCTCTCAGTAGAGCTGTCGAGACAAATTAAGGAAGCAAAAAAACCTCCTCATAACGCCAAACTGATTGTTACTGCAGCAGCAGTGAATGCACTGAAATTTTAGTATGAGGGTTGGAATTAGATACAGTTGCACATACATGTGTAAAACAAATTTGTTACAAATACTACTAGTGGCCACAATTAAGTGTATTACAATTTGGTGCTTGGAACTTGATCATTCCTCAAGCAAAATATGGATATCAAAATGTATGACTTTATGAGATGGAGCACATACTATAAGGCTCCAAAAGGCCAAATGTAAAAAACAGTTGGAGTCATATAATGGCCTTGTTAATGCTTTAGGTTTATCCATGCCATTCTATACCATCTTAAACTGCATGCCATACATTTTATACTACTTGTATGGTACTTAATGTATTTGAATTTTACCGTATTTGTAGCTAGAAAAATATAAAAACAGCTAAAAACTGAATAAAGACAGTTGAGTTCTACTGAAAATGATAGTACACTATGTAACAAGCTGAAAGAAAAAATAGGGATGCAATTGTATTATTATTATTATTATTATAATTATTAAGTGTCACAAACTAGTAAATAATGAAATTCAGCAAATATCCACAATTGAGAAGCTGGAACTAGGAAATGTTGCAATTTTTGTTTGAAAATAATCAATTAAATCAAAATGGTTAACGATTCATTTTCTGTCATTTAAATAACGTGATGTATGTAGGGCAGTGTAGAGCATGTCCTAAAAGATCCTCATTTAAAGGGCCAACATCATAGAATAATCATTAAAAATAAATATTGAGGGCGCCTGGGTAGCTAACCTGGTAGAGCGTGCAACCATATACAGAGGCTCAGTCCTCGACGCAGCGGCCGCAGGTTCAGTTCTGACCTGTGGCCCTTTGCTACATGTCATTCCCCCTCTCTCTCCCCTTTCAAATCTAAGCTGTCCTGTCACAAAAATGCCACACACAAAAATAAGAAATATATAAATATTGAATTGGAAATTAACTTCTACAGATACACAGCTTCTTATAAAAAGGCTGTGTGTTGCCCAGTTGTTTAGTAATGACCAGCTTCAATGCTGGTCATACTTCAATGTATCTATGAGACAATATGACTAAATAACTATATAGGATGTATTTTGCTGAATTATATATGTAAATAAACATAATAATAAAAATAAATAAACATCATAATGTAATGTAATAATTACCTCATAAGAGCAATAAATGAACGACTGATTTAATGATTAAGATCATGAGGGTATAATTTGTGGTGACAATTTCAACATCAAAAATCACAATAGTGGCTTACATTTTAAGAAAATTAAACAAAGACTAGAGAATTGTAATTGTATCAGTGATTCTGTTTCACACTGGAGAATAATCAACAGCCAGCTTGTCACTCTCTACAACCTGCCAAGTGTAGGAGTGGAAGAACTGACACATGTAACTGACATCTCAGATTTAATTTGACTGGTAATCACACCCAGCTATAGTTTCAGAGTATTTCACACATCTGAGCTACAGTTTCAGGTGTTAAGCCGGTAAGGAGACATACAACTGTGCCCGAATGATAACACCTCTTCAGAGACGGTCACATTTTTGGGTTTATGCTCTGCCATTGTGATTGTAATGATGATAATACTGACAAAAACATGCGGACTCCACACAACACACATCTTCTTGCTTTTCAATTAAAACGCAATCAACACTCGTTTTAAGCTCAACGTTACCGGCTCAAATAGTGGCTATTTGAAAAAGTTATAAACGTGTGTCGCTTCACGGCAAGTAACCTTCTGGTGATTCTTCTCTGAATCATAAACCGTGAGCTGATAGTAGCATTTCTACCAAGAGACAACATTTTACTAATACCACCAGTGTTTGTCAAATTTGGGAAATCATGCTGAATAATTTAAATTGAAAAGAAAAAAAAACGTGAAGCCGACTTACCAGTCTATGTTGAAGCACTGATTCAACCACATGGCTCTTAGAAAACACACCTGTAACAGAGAGAAAATGTTCTTTAACTTTGTTAATGAAGCCAAAAGCTGCTCACTACACAGATCACCGTCACTTCCTTTAAAAACTAAAAAACATTTCAGGTTTCAGTAAGATTTTGTGATTACATCTGACACACCCTGCCTCGGGGAATCCATGGATGTCCCTCCAAATTCAGACTCTGTTTTGGGATTCAAAACTAAAAGCGGAGGACATAATTTCTTGTAAGATACCTCCACACAAGGACACAAGGAAATGTGAGTTTAGCAGGGTAAGGTAATGAGTGCTTAAATGATTAGTTAATTATTCGATTGAAATTACCCTTTGTGTTGTTTTTTCGACATTGGCATCACTTCGTAAATGTTTGTGGTCCAGACCTTTCTTTTCTTCAGATTTTATTAAAATTAGTGCAGTGCCTGTTCAAAACGTGCCTGTTCGGAATCGGCCGATTGCTTGGTATTGCTGCCTGCAGCTTTCTCGAGAACCGCTCATCTAAACAACTTTACACTCGACACCGTGCTTTAGGGATGTCACGAGAACCGATACCTTTCGATTCTAAAATGACAAAACACCGACGATGCCCATTTTTTTGAAGCACCGTAAGCACCGTGAGCACCGATGCCAGTGTTAGCATCGGTGCCGCGCCTCTTCTGGAACTGATGGGGGCAGTATACGCTTCAGAGTGTTCCAGTCGATACTTACTGTACATTCAAGTAGGAGGTCACGAACAAGTGGAACTATACGTGGCAAAGAGAGCCAAAGTCACGCCCTTCTACTTCCGGTCCATGGGGCCTATCTTTCGAAAAAATGTGAACGAGAGTCAATGGAGAGATAATAACTATTTTTTGATCCCGTTTGAATTGAGCCATGGGGCCCTACCTTGCAATCAGCGCAATTGCCTTTGTACACCGACGCATGTATCATTCCTATTTTGCACCCGACGCACAGCGGACTTTTCCCTCCACAGACGCACGTCGGTAAATTAGGGAATGTATTTGCGCTCCAGGGGGCGGTTCTGCGAAAAGAGGAGGCGTGTTCCGGCGCAAACGTTACGTGGTCCTATTTTGAGGAAAAAAGGGGGAGTTCTCTGCGCTTCTGCAGACCACAACAATCCGGTGCAACCAAGGCAGGACACAACAGAATAAATAGCAAAAAATTGCCGGTGCGTGGTCCTAATTTGCAGTTTCAGAAAACAATTCCGCCACTGACCAGGAAAAACCTGGTCTAAAGTCAGTGGCGCTAGTCTAAAGTCAGTAGCGCGTTATTCAGATGCTATTTTAGGGACGAATGCTTGGCCATAATGTAGCGTGTGCACAACGCGCATACACTTCTCTCATCTACAGCAGTTCCCATTTTTGAAAATCATACATAATTACAAAGAAAAATATTACTGAAAATGCGCTTCAGGTGTTTGGATAGGTCAGGAGGCACTTTACAGTACAGTCCTCAAAAAGTCGCAGCATTCTTTGTGGCTTGTTGTGTTTTACACAACATTTCCATGAATCATGGATGTGTTGATGACATAAATGAGGAAATATTAGAGGATTTAAGGAGACGTGATGTTGAACTACGGTGGGATTGGACACTCCGGCGGAATCTGGTCCGGGAGTAATGCGCAATGTGCTCCTGATGGAGCGGGTGGACGGAGATGGAGTGGGGGGAGGAGGAAGGGGCACAACAGGTGCAGGTGGTGCGTTTGGAGGCCCATGCTCCATGGCTGCAGCAATCCTCTCCAGACTTGAGGAGATGCGCCCGAGAGGCCGCAGCAACATCGCCACCCGGCAAGACAGGCATTTATTATCATATCATATTTATCATATCTTCAAGATCTTCTTCATATTCACACTCCTTCCCGCACTCTAAGATCTGCTTCTGCACTTACACTTTTTCTGCCACGCACTAGGACAGCTTCTATGGGGTCACGAGCTTTTGGCTATGCTGCTCCCCATTTATGGAACTCTCTTCCTGTGGAAGTTCGAAACAGTTCTAGTCTCTCAGTTTTTAAATCTCGTCTTAAAACGTATCTGTTTAGGCAGGCTTTTATGTGATTAATGTTTGATGCTGTACTGGTTTGATTTTTCTTTTTCTTCTTTAAATGTTTTTTTATAAATTTTGTAAGGCGTCCTTGAGTGCCATGAAAGGCGCCTTTAAATAAAATGTATTATTATTATTATTACTTTGCCGCATCCCGGACAGCTCCCGCTGGCGTGCGCCAGACAAATCCGCCATCATAATAGCAATCCGCCATGGAACAAGCGCGCCTGCTCTTAAAGGGAATGAAAGATGACGCTCTGATTGGTTATTGTCACGTTACGCCCAAACCACACCTAGCTACTTCAGACCAACCCATTTTAGATTTGCGTCGGGCGCAAGACTCATTTATCCTGCCATTATAATAGCAACAGCGCCAGAGATCCGCCCACAAAGCTACTTGCGTTTGGCGTTTCATACTTGCGTTTCAGATCGTTAAAATAGGGCCCATGATGTTCATCAGTTTAATAGAAAATTTCGCAAGTCAAGAAAGTCTCAGTTTATTGTTAAACTGTTGAAATATAAGACTGTGAAAATACGTAATTAGAAAGACTACACACTTCAAAGTCGCACGAATGACGTCTCGCTGAAACTACGATGTCTGTGTGTATCGCACAGGGGATGTAACGTTACTCAAATGAGAAGAGGATCTTGGTTGTTCTTCTGCTTATCTGCTGAAAACACTTCATTGGATAAAACCCATCAAGTAAGATAACGTTACATGTGTTGTGGAACAGCGCTAAGCTAGCTAGCTAGCGAGCAAGTTGAGCATCAAGCCAGGTGACGTAAATTGTGTGAGACGAGAGATGTAGTTCACTGAGAGGTTTCACAAAAAAATGAGTGGTCATATGACAAACCTACGCCTAACTGAGACTTTCTTTGGTTGAAAAATTATCTTTTAAGTTGACGAACATCATATTTGTAATCCATGGATCAATTCAAACGGGATCAAAAAATAATTTGCCTATTCATGCCCCGTTCACTACCATTCATATTTCGTTCCGAATTAAGGTCCCATGAGGATGAGGATATGCAATTTTGCCAAAACCATCTTCATCTTGTTAGCTGAATGGCTGCACTGCTATATTCATGTTTTCTTTTGCACTGTTTTTGCACAGTCCCTTTTGAAAATATGCCTGGAAGTCTGGAATGTGTCTGGGGACACTTGTTGTTGCACTATGACCATTAATGGCACTTTATTATGTTGTTCTATGCTCTATTGCACGTTTTGTATGTCTTGTTATGGCATTTTTATATTTTTCAAATATTTTAGAAGTTCATGTTTCAAGTTCAAGTACATGGAATCTTAGAAAATCCTTTTTTTTACCGTGGTATCGAAATTGGCAGCGAGAATCTTGTTATTTTACTGGTATTGGAACAGACTACTGAATTTTTGGTATCATGACACCCCAACTGCGCTTCATTGGGTCGTGAGCAATACACCTGTCATGACATAGTTGCGTCCCCTAGAAATGCTAAGAGTATACGCAACTATGTCATGACAGGTGTATTTGCTAACAGTTATCTATTTGGGACCAGGCTATTTCCGGGAATAAAAGCATTCATTCCAAAATTTACATCGCTGGTGCTTTAAATGTTGTTAAATGAGTTTGCTACAATGTAACATCTCTGGTCTCTCTTTTTTTTAACTCTTAAATGTACTGTAGCACACACCGGAGAGCCAGCTGTAACCAGCATGCTGTTCAGCAATGTAAAAGTCAATAGGGCCCTCTCACCAGGGTTCCCAAATCTCTTCTGCCCCTCTTGTTTTGTTGATTTATTATTTTCAAGCCCCCGCCATGCTTTGCAGTGCAGCTTTCCAGCCATAGAAACTTTCCCCTTGGTCTAGGAACCTTGCGTTCACAGGGATCAGTGTCTTAATTAAGTTACGTGGCAATTTTCTGGGGCCAGTTGCTGATTGGAGGGAAGGAACTTTCAGGTTAGGGTTTTCAGGGATGACACAGTCGCTGATTGGTCAAACACATACAGTGCAGCTGGTTCAACGGCCCACCTCTTCATTCATAAAACAAGGAAGTACCCTAGTATAGATTTATGAACATTTTAGTACGAGGGGGAAAATTTGTCTTTGTTTGATAATGTTAAAATGAATGTATATTATTTTCTGATTGTTTGACAAGGGTTTTAAAGCACAAATAATCATCAAACACCCAACATATGATTTACTGTGGAGACAGACACTCTTAGATTCATTCTGCTCTTCTGAATTAAATTTATATTTAGCCTCACTGTGCTGTTTTAACACTTGGCCCCACCTAGGGGGTGCGCCCCCCAGTTTGTGAACCACACAGCGTGTACATAACGCACTACTAATAAATATGTCCCATAAATCTCAAAAGCTCACACTTGACCCACCAAATGTGAAGTTGATCGGATAAACGTCCGTCAAGAAATTCAAAGGATGGACAGACAGACAGACAGAAATGATCATGAGGCATTTCTGTACCGTTCTGGCGTAGACAGGAGGGGCTTGAGGGGAGGGACAAAGAGGGCTCGGTTTTCGGAGAATTTGCATGTAATTTGCATACTGGCGAGAGACCGCACCTCAACAGGCATCCTCACACATGCGGTATAACCGCATATCTGAAATGGCTTCCACAAGTTCACCTGGAACCCCCAAATCTCAAATAAGTCTGTTTATCTCTGCCATTTTTTTTTTTCACATAGAAGCAGGCTGGTTTACTGTTTTAATGTAAGCTGGGCTGTTTTGGCAGAGGTTAGCTGAACAAGCACTAATGTTAGCTAATACCACATCAGCTAGCCCACTTGGGGGTTTAAAGTGATATTAATAGTGCACTGATTGAGTTTTTGTATTTATCTTGTAGCACTTGTGCCATGATGTGTCTTTAAGAGGACTGCCTGCTAGATCCCTCCAACAGTCTGCATTTATTTTGTACCCACTATATATATTAGTACCACACCTCCAGAGGGACCTTGACACTTTCCCAGACTTCTCCAGGACCCTGTGTAGCTCAAACTTTAAATTTTGTTTTGGATATTTATTATGTAAATTAAATGCACACCTAAAGTGTCTTGTCAATTGTCAATTGTCTTGTCAATTACAGGATATACAAGATATTTCTTGGAGTGGGACCATGACAGAGTGACAGAAGAGTCTGCCACTGAGTAATTTTACCACCCATCCAGTGCCCTCTGGGGCCACAGGCTACAGCAGAACTGAGGGCAGCCATTAACCCTATGATTCCCTCCCAGGACAGTGGATACCTGTACAAGGATTCCTGTGGAGGTGTGGTCTCTTGCCAGTATGCAAATTATATGCAAATGACCCTGTAAACCATGCCCTCTTTGCCCCTCCCCTCAAGCCCCTCCTCTCTACGCCAAAATGGGGACAGAAAGTTGAAACTGAAAATCAGTGACGTTGTAAAAATCCTGACAGCGTAAAAAAAGACAAACAAAAAATGTAGATTGAAATTGAAAAACACATCATAATGCAAAAAAAAAATTTAAATTGAAATAATATAACAGGATTGTGAGATTATAACTTTTTGATGTTTGTGTTTTATATTTTAGTTCAACATTTTTCAGTATAATATTTGCCAATTTTTATTTTCAATACCACAGGTTACTGTCGCTGTTCTAGCTCCATACTTTTCTCTGTTATATTTAATTGTTTACGTAATAACTTTGAATTTGGACTGTTGGTCAGACAAGTAATTTGATGACATTCACCTTGGGCAAATTTTTCACTACTGAAAACATTAATCAACAAACTAATCATCAATGAAAATAATCATTGGATGTAGCCCTGGTCATGTTGCCACAGTATGTTCTGTATGTCACAGCAGCAGTATCATTCATTAACCTAAATCTCAAGTAAGCACCATCCCCAAAGTTATAAAGGGACAGCCAATAATGTTTTTTGGTTATTCATGAACTTAAACCTCAATGTGAACATCAAAACAGAATTGCTAAAGTAATGCCTTAAGGTTTAAAATGTCAATAACATGGAAACTGGAACTGAAATGATTTGTCAAATATTCAGTGACTCGATCATCAAAGAATTAATCTGCAACTATTTTGATACTGTTACCAGGGGCGTAAATATAAATACTATAGGCAGGCAGTGCGTTTGTAGTGGGGCCTGTGAGAGAGTGGCCCTTCCAGCAATGAACTTGCGTTACATCAAAAACTGTGCCATATACACTCGAAAAGGTAAACCCATCCCCGCCATGGTTTTCTTTTCTGGGTAAAATAGTCTGTAGCAATCCATAGCTAAATGATATGCTCATTCTAAGTGAACAATAAAAACTACATATAAACTATAATAACTATTTCATTTAATAAATAATTTTTGTCATATACAGACAGTGTTGGGGTAGTTACTCAAAAAAAGTATGTATTCTCCTTGAACCGTAATGTTCTGTCCTGTATCTAGATACGTATCAGATCGTCTTATATGGGACAGATGCACACCCCTTGTAACTGTAATGCGTTACATTACTGAGTTACAAACAAATGTAATCTGATTACAGCAATGCGTTACCCCAAACACTGTAAGCAGATACAGTATGCAATGATGATTGCTGGGCAATATGTATGTTGATGTTGTCCAATGTCAAGTCTCTATTCGATCATGTGATGATACAATGCGATATACGTTCGTTCTTCAGACAAAACAAGCTTTTACTGACCCAGTCTTGACGTCTGAGATATCATGACTGACGTTGTTCACTATTTTCTGACAATGTAACACCATAATGGAAATAATCTTTGGTTGCTGCTCTAATGGGAACTGGCATTTATATTTTCATGTCATACGACTGAAAACAGAAAACTGAACAGCTCAATATATGTTCATTACCAAGAGAAATAACTGTGATAGTTGTTAATTTCATGCAGACAATTTAATAAGTCAAAGTAGTGATTCAGCCAGTGTGATTATATTAAAACATGCCGCCCCCATTTCCTCACCTCTGATATATTTTTGCAGACCTCAATGTTCTTGGTACATCCACCTGATTACTAAAATATCTCATCTCTGCAGCTGTTCCTCAGCTGAGTTGCTAATTCAGGCCAGTGTATTCCCATTTAAGTAGTCCCAGGTGTTTTCATTTATAGCTGTGTAAGCAGCCAGCTAGGCTGCAGAGAACACATAACTGTTTGCTATGCTGAGCATTCAGGGACTTTAGGCATCTTGGTTAAAATATTTGACCTTGTAAAGTGACATATAATCAATTTGTGGATAACATGCCTCGACCATCCGATTTATTTAGTCGAGCAGTTGACTCCTTTACTCTAGGTGGTATATTAATGCAGTGAAACCTACACTAGGCTGTTAAGCTGCCACTGACTTCTTCCTATATGTAAGCTCATCCTTAGACACCTGCAAGGAGTGAAGGACTCACTTATGTAGGTCTACTGATAACGGATATACGAGAATAAGATACCCACTCACTGTCTGCAGTAGAAACAATACTAATTTTAAACTATGCTGTAAAAAAATTTTGTTTGATGATTGATGAAAATGACATCTATGTAATAAAGCGAGAAGTATCTGTATGTATGTATGTATGTGTGTCCGTGTTTGGGGGCGTGGTTGGTCGAAAGGTAACCTGCACGTCACACACAGACGCCACATGCGGAACGCTTTACAACAGCGTGTGTGTGTGTGTGTGTGTGTGGGTGGGTGGGTGGGGGGGGTAGTCAAAAGGTTAACCCCTTTGACTACCGCCTTTGACTCTCTTCCTGCTTCTAACGTTAGCAACATATGCATATTAAGTGGTTTGGGGTCCTTCTGTAAGTAATTTTTGGGTACAATTTGGTTTTGAATAATTCTACAAGCAGCAATACCACAGGTCAAGCAATTGGCCCATTCCAAACAGGCCCATTTTCAGTGGGCACTGTACTAGTATTGCAAAAGAAAAATTCACATATTATTGATAAGAGGATTCTGACAAAATGGTCTCTGGAAGGAACTTGTTTTGGTGGAACAAAACCCCACAGAAGACAACATCACATACTATTAGGGCTGCACAATTAATCGTAATTTTATCGAAATCGCAATATGGACAAGTGCAATATCTAAAACGCAGGGGGGCACAATATTTGTTAAAGGCAAAATATGTGTCAAACCATTCTGAATGAAGTAGTGTGGTGCTGCAGAGACGTCCCGGGCTTACAAATCCTATCCTAAGGAAAAAAATCTTTGTGGGGCAACCTCTAGCTCACCCAGTAGAGCATGCAAAAAATCACGCTATAATCATTTTCATTTTAATACTTTTCAATGAAAATGAGAATAATGACAAAAAATGATCATTCCCTCCAATATTGTGAATCAAATCGCAATCACAGTATCAGTCAAAATAATCGCAATTAGATATTTTCTTCATATCATGCAGCCCTACTTACAATATTAAATCAAGTTAACTGTTTACTCAGTACAGTAACTTAAACTTCATAAATTAGCTGGATACATGGTTAAACCTGATTTGCTCTTACCAGTGTATTGCTGTGTATATTTTGTCCTTAGCAAATCCCTGCCAGTCCCAAAATTACCCAGTGTGACTATACCAAAATGATGACTTTGATACCCTGTCTAAATGTCTTAATACAGATGCTGAAAAAGGTTTGAGACACCATGGCCACTGCAAGAATCCGAGTTGTCACATCTACTAGACTTACTGTAATGGTGCGTTCAATTGCAACTCGTATCCTGTCATCCAGTGGTTCTTGTTATTATTGTTTAACAGCAATTGACTGGTGTGGGATCCCGTGGGATTAGGCTCCGGGAGCAGCGTCCCAATGCAGTCCTCCAAACCGGAACGCGACACACACACACACACACACACACACACACACACACACACACAGTCAACACAACTCCTCAGTGTCGTCACAAACACCTAAACCACGCCCGTAGCTGCCAGTAGCTCCTCACAGGACAATGATTGGTCCAACCACAGTGGTTCGGACACAAACGCATTACTTGAAGCCTGACAATATAAATTTTCATTTGATATCGTGATCCAACGAGAATCCAGCTTCTTTACCTTTCGCTCCACAGCGCTGTGGAGGAGGGTCTGGCTAGACCACACAGCATTCTCAGATGGAAGAAAAACATGCTCTGGTTTATAGGCATTTTTTAAACCAATCACAATCGTCTTGTGTCAATGACGGTGCCTCTGCAAAATAGCCTCGGGAAGGAACTTGTTTTGGTGAAACGTGTACGTTCAAAGGTTGTTTTAGTCATGCAACAGAAAACTCTAGCTGTCTGGATGTACCCTGCAGAGATCTGAGGAGCAGTTAACTATAGTGCTGCAACTAATGATTATTTTGGTAGTCAACTAATCTTTTGATTTTTTTTCGATTATTCAACGATTATTTTAGTCACGCCCTCGATCTCTGCTTCCATTGGGTGGGGCTCCTGTACCGGGCTCCAGTGCATGTTTTACCTCACCTGCTCAAGTCTGTACACCTGTGAATGTCACCTAGCTGTCCTGTTTCTGCCTTAACGTAACTTCACTTCCCATAGAAAATTCAAATAATGACCCATGAAACATAAGAATATAAAACTTAAGCTTGATAGCTTAATCAAATATATTTGTGAAATTAATACTGGTGGTTACAATCAAAATAAAATAAATTAATTAAATAATACACTAATGTGCAACTGTAAATGTAGCGCTCTAGAATCTTTGGTCCTGCACCAGCGACAAGATGTTGGAATAAAACATCATTGGTCATTTCTATGACGACTTGTAAAACAACATAGTTAATATTGAAGAAATGTATTATTATTACTGTCAATTATAACATTATTGCCTCAGCACCATAGAGGGTCTCCCTCACTCCTGTTTCTTTTTTTGTTTATACTGAAATAGTAATATCTATGTAATTAGACTTCCATGGAGCGGGGGTATCCAACTATCTAACAGCCAGTGTGGGAAATAGTAGCCAGAGACAGATCAAGTCAAAACACTAACACAAGCACTATTTGTTTTTACGAGGTCAGATTTATATATTTAGCAGCCTATATGGATTTATTTTTTCAAAGAAGCGGTCTCCTCTCTTCGCGTCTCTAACGTAACCTCTAACCCAAGTGAGGGAGCGGTACCGCAGCATGTGGCTCGCCTCTTGCCTCCTTTTCAACATAAAATAAAAAAATTTAAAAAGTCATAAAATTCGCAGGTCGCACAAGTGCAAAAAATGACTCGCACCGTCTCAAAAAATGGTCGCAAAATGCAGTCTGGAACCCTGCCCCTTAAGAACATATCTGGAACGACACGTCGACAATGAAATTATGCATCAACAAAATTTTTATAATCAACGTTGAATTGACTAATCGTTGCAGCCCTACTATAGTCCTCATAAATCGACCGGAAATTAGAATGCTAACACAAAGAAAGCGGAAGGTGGCAGATATCCGGCCTGAAATAAGGGTCAACCGGCATAATTTCCGGCAGCACCTGAACAATCCCAGAAGTGGAATGTCGTTGATATAGACTACTTGCTAATCAATGCGATTTGCATCATTACTCAATATTATTGTATCACACAAATGTAATTTGAGCATCTATAAAATGCAACAAATTGCACTGTGGGATTGTCAGCGGAAAATACACAGAAAGAAAGTAGAAATTACTGTACATGCCTTCTGTAGGGAACCTTTGAGGGCACTATATAGTGGATACATTTTAGACACTTAAGTAAGTAAAATAGGGGATGGTAATAGTCTTGTCTTTATTTTATGCTGGCTCAGTAGCTTTGTCATTGAAGAACTTCCATAGCTTTAGGTATGTATTTTTTGTTTTTAAATCAAAGCATTGATTACATTAAAAAATGTGCTTAGATGCTGTTAATCTTTTGCTGTGCTTGCTCTGCACTTAGCATTCTGCAGTACTATCTCATCTTGACTTGCAGGTTAATTAGAGTTCAACTTTGCTTTAGCCACTGACATTACTTTTGGCGTTAACAGCTTCCCTACAATATGGGTCTCATAATTTCCCCACAACTACTCTCAAAATCACTCTAATGGGCCATTTAAAGTCAGCGATATGAAACTTACTTACTTTACTAGTCATGTAGGATAGTTCTACTTCAAATGGTTTGCATGGGCTATATCCTACGTAAATATCAATGTAAAAATCAATTTAATCTCGTCTAAACTCAAAAACACCTATTTGTGCTTTTGTACAAAGGGAAATAATTTAGCTAGATAGCAAAAAGCTGCCTCCACCAGCTGTGACTTTATTTTGACAGGCTATGCGACAGTCAGCTAGCTGCTCTGCCCACAGGCTGAGCCACAAAGGCAAAACTGTATCAGCAATGTCTTGGAGAAACACTTAATGTAGCAAAGCGAACAAATCTAAAGTTGAGGTAAGACTCGCTGCAGCTCTCTCAGTAGTCGGCCACTCACTGCAGTGTTTTAATACCTTGACAAAGACCCGCGACAGCGACACATCGCTGACTAATGACCATACCTGGCTGCAATGTCTCCCTGCGCACATCAAACTGTACATCAGGCTGTAGTAACACCTACCTCAGGACGACGACTCATGTCCTTACGTTTGTCATTGCACCCATAGCACCTGACACGGTTACTCGCCTTTACCTCTGTTAGACTGTCGCCATTTTGCTTTAAAATCACGCAGGTTGCACTCTGGTCCAGAGGAGAGGGATGTTCACGGCGGAGGTAGAGGAATGAGCGTCACCGAAACTGCACACCGACTCTTTATGTCCACTTAATTCTTCGCCATTCAATAGCCTACATTTAGACCAGCTCACATTAATAACTTAAACACATTAAAGCGACAAATGTTGGCACATTTGAACTTGGAGGATAACAGAATGTGACAACACATTTCTTTTTAAAGTTTGTAAGTGACATGATGTGCACGACCTTGAACTGCATGCTACTTAAAGGGATAGATCAGATTCTTTTTAAGTGGGATTGTATGAGGTAGGCTACTTATCCATACTGACAGACTTATGTCTAAATAGTGGACTGTCACTACAATATGGGTAAACAACAACCACAAAATTGCAATGTAGCCTATCTATTATTTATTTAAGTTAGCCTACTGTAAACAGGGAAAGGTTGGACTGAGTGTCAGTGTACAGTTGCTCTGTTGCTCTCTTCTGGGTTTAACAATGTCATCATCCACAGTGTAACTTGGACAGAGAGGGTTAAATGTGTCTTATGTTATCATGAACTGAATTTCAAAATGGTTGTAATGAAAGGTTCACTAGAAAAAAAGATATGCTACTGTTGTATATTTAATGTCCAACTGCTCTTGTACAAGTAAAGCAATGAGCTTTAACCCTCATTTGAATTTTAGAATTATGATGCATAATGCATGTGGAAATATATTATTAACACTGTCACATGTTTTTTCTTGCCGAAGTGTTATTTCCATGATTCTGCAGGAAAACCATCAGGCATATCAAGCCTCATCAGTCAGGGGTTAAAAAATAGCAACTTTAAAGTTTTAACTTAGCATGATTTCCATCCAGCTATCCAGAAACACAAGCTTTAGGCATGGTTAACTCCAATTCTGATTATCGCAATCATGAACTAATATGTTTCATTTTCTGTCCCTTACATCTAATTAGAAGAATATTGAAATACCTGTATAAACTGACTGGAAAGTGGAAGCCTCATGCATTGAAGTGTAGTGCAACTGTGATGTTGCCATAACTCTAAATATATATATATATACACACATATATCCTGTTATTATTATTTTAAACAAAACAAAATTGCCAAAAAGCAGATATCTCAAACCAGGCCGACTTATAGTGTGTTTA
Organism: Perca fluviatilis; assembly: GCF_010015445.1. Lineage (NCBI taxonomy): Eukaryota > Metazoa > Chordata > Actinopteri > Perciformes > Percidae > Perca > Perca fluviatilis. The sequence continues at coordinate 30,079,266 of NC_053120.1, forward strand.
ACTTTAGTATGTCTTTGTTCAGTGCATTGTGTGTGGTGTCTGCAGTGGTTGATTGGAGTGATAATACTCATATTCATATACATATAAAATATTGATTGGATTAAACAACTTACTAACACATCTTTGAATGTATACATTGCTCCAGTGATTGCTATTATTACACATTAGTCAGGAGACAACTAAAATTTCTCCAAATCTGTTGAATATTTATAGTGGGCAAAATATGACTTATTTACATTTCCTAAATTATTAAATGTGTGGAATGCAGATCATTAATCATTAATATTAATATACTGAAATAACTGTAAGACATAAACATTTGGGCATAAATATTTATCTACTTCATGCCAGTGTGTATTAACTCTCGGTTTAGTTCCTTTTTCAACAGAGATCTGTTTCTTTTAAAGCTATTTCCAAGTCACTTACTGTATTTGTGCTTGCTTCACTGTGATCTGAACTTATCATCGTACCCACCTAGATGGCAGAAAACACAAAGCAATTCCGAGGAGTGCATTGTCTTTGTGTGTGAGATATATGGATTGACATAAGCCCTCTGTTTTCAGAGCATGAAGTAATTATTTTAATGGCCTGCCAACTGTGCACTCCAAAGTTTGATTTTGCTCTGCAAAATGAGAGCAAAAATCTCAAACAATTTATTATGCTGTTTGTGCCTCGCTTCACTAGTTATCGTCTGCAATTTATTTCCTACCTTGGGGTACTGCAAGCCATTTTCCTCCATTTTCAGTGGATCGCTTTTTCTTTTTTTCTTGATCCTGCTGACTAAACTCCAGCCTCCAGCCATAGCGTTGGAACATCACAGAAAACTACATCATTATACTGAAGCTAGTTAACAAAGAGAGCCAGAGAACCAGTTTAAATCACAGGGCACAAGACAGTATGAGGAATTACTCCGTTTACTAACTCTGACTGTCTCTCTTCTGTTGCACAGGTGAAGTGGCTCACTAATGAAGGCTGTTTTTGAATTTAAGGGTGGCACCTGACCACTCTTTGCTATTTGAAATTCATTTTTTTCTATAATAAATGATGCTTTAGTTCAAACGTGTGCCCATGTCTGCATTAGCTGAGCACCAGCGATGACCTTTTTTTAATTTCCATTCACTGACATTTATCTCCACCTCTGCTTTTTCCCCACTATGACATGCGATAATGTCTGTCTATAAAAATCCCAATGTTATTTATCTGTGACTTACAAGATGACAATTTTTTTTTATTTCAGGCATATGAAGTCACCTGTGGTCATAGACTTGAGAGTCAGCAACGGAGCTTTGCCCAATGCTGCACTATAACACACAAGATGCAGCTATTGCAATTGACTGACCTAGTTTAATCCTAATCCTTAATTTTAAATTTAAACCTAGTGCAATCTTAAATATGATTCTAAAAGAACTGGTGCACTATAGATAATATGCGCAGTGTCTATAATTAAATGTATTTAATAAATTGCAGTGGTGGAAAAAAATATTTACATCCTTTGCTTAAGTAGGTAAGTAGTGGCAATACTCCAACGTAAGAATCTTCTATTACAAGTAAACTTCCTGTATTAATAAATGGTAGGCCTAGTTAAGTAAAAGTACACAAGTATTATCAGCAAAATGTAATTTAAGTATCAAGAGTAAAAGTAATCAATATTACTATTTGCAGAATATATATTCAAATGATATAGTGTCTTGAACTTCACCAGCTACTACTGCGTTCAGTATTGTGCTACCAAAAAGTCAGAGGCTTCAAAAGAGACAGATTTTAAGAATGCGCCAATCTGATACTAACATCCAATACAGACTCAAATAGCTGAATCGCATATCGGTGACGATGGGGCCGTCAATTCTATGTTTTATACACATTAGGCTATATACTGAAACTTTAATTCCTGTTAAAGTTTTGACCAATTTGTTGCTCCATTTATACTTGAATTGTAATGACTTGATGATTTTTTCCCGAGTTGTTAGTGCACAATTTATGATTTTAATAATACCAATTCATAAAATTTATATCTATCTATTTATTTGTTACATTTTGTAACAACGACACAGAGTTAGGAAAGCAATGTTTAAGTCAAGCCTGATGTTGCCTTACACATAAAAGAATGATCCCAGTCACTTTCACACAGTGAGTCATACAGCTTATTAATGAAACACTGGTATCAGATCATTTGGAGTCGGCTGATACACAAAGTCTGGGTATCAATCTCTATGCCGATATACCAATGAAAAATTTGAATCGGTGTATCCGTAGTTTTTCTAGGTCCTGACAAAGCTCCCCCAGAGCCAAAAAAGACAAAATAATAAAGAGTAATAGAATACTCTCCTCATTATGGTCCTCATGTGTAAAATCAGTGCATTCCCCCTTTAACTCACATCTGTAACAACAATTATAAACTTTGCACAAGTACAAGTCACACGGGTGCATCAGAAGTTCAAAAATGCAACTATAACTTGAATGGTAAGACCCTTTCATTCCCTCCTGCAGTAGTATAAATTGGCCACAAGGTGGCAGAGGGAAGCTTGCTGGCTCCATTCCTAATATGCCTTTTAAAATGAGTCTTATTAACTACCATTAAATCACTGCTCACAAATTGTATTTTGATATGCAAAACGCTTTTTAAACGCATATTATATGCTGTTTTAATCCTTAATCTCAGTAAATATGGCATATTAGGGCTTTTCATATTCTTAAGAGATTATCAGGCACTCATTGCCTGTATGCTTATGCAGGGTTTCAGCATTATCAAATATTAATTCTTCTAAACTTGCTCTTTTAAGAAGACTTCTTTGATGTTGATGTAATTTTTCATCAGCTAAGCAGAACTCACACAGTGGTATCTTTTGGAAAGCAGTGGGCCATAATTCATTGATGAGCCATGTGGAGCACGGATATTCACATAATGCGTGTGCAAGATCTTAAGCAGTTCTGGAATGGATATAACAGAGTGGTATGGTGCTGGGCTGTTGGCCTCACTGGTGCCACATACTGATTTAAAGGACTAAGAGGGTGAGGAAAATGAATCTGTGAGAACTTTGTATTTATTTAAAGTGCTTAAAACTCAAGAAGAGAAGTCATTAAAACTATGTAGACATTAGGATAGATTAGAAGGCTTCACAGACAAAAGCTTTCCAAGCGTCTTTTCGAAATCTGTTAACAGCCGAAGGTCAAAGTCATTTAAAAAAAATAATAATAATTTGTCACCACTATGAAATAAACAAGCAGCACTTTGATTCCAGTCATGTTTTTTTGGCAGAGAAAAAAAAACAGGAAAAATATTACAGAGGCAATTATGGCAAAACAGAAAGTTTAAGGTTATCATTATTAAATTATTCATTTTTGACAATGTTGGCCCTTGGAGTTTGGGAATTGATCCCTCTGTAAACACGCTAAAGCAAGCGAGATCGACATAAATTGCAAAGACGAAGCCATCTTATGAGCACTCTGCTTTCTCTTTCATGTTGCTTCACTGTGGGGGCTGAACATTGCTAATAAAAAGTGGGAAGACCTTGGGCAAGTAACACAGGCTGATTAGTTTTGTACACTAGAGACAAGAAGTGCTTTGGAGTCTGCAATGATATTTGTTTTCTTTTCACAACATATCTGATGAAGAGAAATAAAGAGAATGCTTAAAGTTTCACCGATGTGTTTGTTCTCTTCAAAGCGAAAAAGGAGAGAAATCTTGCAAGTCTGTGTCAGATGTTGTATGTGCATGCTCATTATTTCAATAAGCCCATTTTGCCTCCCGTGATTGCTTTATAAAGAGAATAGTGGATGACCCTGGCTCTGTTGTTAAGTTAATGCTTTTGCACACAAAGAATAACAGATGCTGGTTTGAGTAACAGTGAGGTTACGGTGGGACCCCCCGTCCGCCTTGTTATCCTGGGCCGCCGCCTCAAATGGATTAGATGAGAATGTGGTCCCTTGGAACGTTCTAGTCTGCTTGAGTTAGTAATCACACAAGAAAACAAGGCCTGTTTGGGCCCTTCTGTCAACTTTTTCACTAATGGGATAATTGATTGACAGTCTTTGAGCTTTCATGCAGCTGATTTATTTACTGTTGCCCTTGCATGCTGCAACACTTTCAATTTAATTGAGAACCAATAGGGTATAAGGGCAACACTGCCATCGGGGAAATCAAGTGATGGGACTGTTTTAATGATTCCCCTGCCAGAAAAGTTAGATCCACAGTGAACAGAGTCTCGTTGCACTCTGATCTCACAATGGCAGTACGTTGGGGGTTGTTCATAGTCATCATCTTTTTCTGTGAAATATCATCCCAGTTGGATGTATATGTTGCCATTGAGCTGGATGCTCTGTGTCAATTTCAATATCAAAGATGAATTATTTTGTTTTCCAGACAGTGGTGCAGGAATTTCAGTTGTTTTTAGTAGGAGTGTGGCAGCAAATTATGTATTTTTTTTGCTCAGCGGCCACGGCCAGCTATCCCCAACACTTTGGCACGATGAGTGCATGCAACGAGCCAAGCAGCTTCCTGTACATCCAGCTGCTGTAATAAATGTGTTACAGTACTCCGGACTGTACCGTGCTGCTGTGGAATGCAGACTTTGGCTCTGGGTCGCAGTCTGCACTCCTCCACACACTCATCCCCCTCACTGCAGAAGTGTCTGTCTGTGCTGGAGGGCTTCAATCCACTTCAGATGCATCTTAAAGTACTCTGCACCATTATGTTTTGCATCTTAGTCAGAGAAGGCTTAAGGCCGTTTTATGCTTCTGCGTCGAATCAACGGCGTACCCCCGCAGACCCCTCTGCCTCCACGCCGGATCCTACGCCGAAGCCTGACGTGCACCTCTCGAAAAATGTAACTACACATCGCAGCGACACACGTCGCTCAGCCGTGGCTGGGTAGCGTTGCATTTCCCCCGACTCATTTCCTGGTTCTCCTTCTCCATAAACAACATGAAATCAAGGAGAGGGTTAACTTTTCCTGCTACAGATTTCCCACCGTGGTCAGAAAGAACAGGGGAGACACTTTGTTTCTCTCACTATGACTCTAGAGTCGGTACTCGCTCCGAAGAAGAAGAATAAGAATACAAAGACTTTGAAGGAAGAACTGCTTCATTTACTGTTTTTCTGTCTAAATCTCGGAAGTAAGATTAAGTTGGAGTTATTTTGAGCAGCCATTTTTGTTTACGTTTTAAGTTTAATCTTTTTGGCTAGTTTCTTTCATACAAAATGTGTGACACACACAGCAGGGTCAAAGAATAACAGGATGGGTATGGGATCTAGAAAAAAAAGTCAAGCTGAAATATAATGAAATTATATAATAATGTAATGCAATTTGAGATGAGGCCTCCACTGCCTGAGTTGGGTAAAAGTTTTTTCAAGCTGCTGAAACACAAATTTATAACTCACTATAACTATAAAGACTGTTCTTTTGTCTTGAATGCCGTTTTTGATTGATTAAATAAATAAATAAATCTCTTAATGTGTATGTTTTACCACAGAATGAAGCAGCTGAAGTAGTTTCTTTCATTATGATGTAAACTCTAGTGGCATTTAATTTCCACTAGAGGGTGCTGCAGGTGAGCAAATTCCTCTCAGTGACTTACTCGGCTGCCCTTCCTTATAATGGTTACCTTAGCAATGAGATAAATAGAGCTTAGTAGCCTGGAGTAAATTGAGGCACCATGTTATTTTTGCCTGATGCTGCAAAAACTATGTATGAAAAATGCAACATCTATCATGTATTATATTTATAATATCTAATAACTTATGCATCTTTGAATTATATCTGTGCACACCAGTGCCAATGTGTGCAAGTCTGTTGGTTCACTGTATGCATGCGTGCCCAAATGTATGCTTTATAGGCGTACTGTATGTGCATCTGGCAAGCATGTGTATGTGCGTGTGTAACTACAAAGAACTGGGTTGGTGCCAGTATGTGTGTACACACCTGAATTTTGAGGAGATAAGACACAGTTTTCCAGTGTATCTACACTGACCTCAGCACATCAACCTCAAAAAGAAATATAACGTTGTGTGTGTTATCTCATCTCACACTTTGATGTGACAGAGCTGCAAATGAGCTCATTGTTACAGTTTCACCTCCTGACAATCTCTCCTTTTCTCTTATACGCATTGACACGTGTACTGTACCTCATCTTATTCTGACAAAGTCTCAAGTCTGAGTTACAATCTACTCATCACTTTTTATTAGGAGAGGATTTGTACCAGTCGTCCTCTGGGACAGCTTGGCTCCACTTCCCTTCTATTCCTCTCCGAGCTTTGCTCTGATGATTTCTCTGCTGCCTCGGTCCCTCCCCATCCCAGATATTACACAGGGTGAGCTCAGCCTAATGTTGCGCAATCCTCTCTGCTGGTTCTTATCCAACACAAACTTTTTCTGCCTCTACAGTGTGTTACCAACGGCCCTCAGCCGTGCCAATGAACACATCTCAGGCAGCAAGAGAAACTACACTTTGTGCCATCTGTAATCCTGGGGAGGTTTCTCTGAGCAAGCAAGAACAAGCGATGGCTTCACTGCCCCCTTATAAAGAACATATTTACTGTAAATGATCAATAAACAGGACTTATATTTGTTTTTGTTGGAACCTGAGCTACACTCCTCCTTGGCCTTTCATTGTGCTGTTGAATAGTGATCACCAGCTGTAGTCTTATTAACCAGCTGTAGTCTTATTAAGAATTATTAGATCACTTGAGGTGTTGAATGATGACACGCCTCTTTTTTGGAGGTATACCAAGCACAACTGACTGGACGGAAATGCTGGTTCTGAGCCAGGATTCAGTGGAAGGACTACATCTCACAGCTGGCCTCAGGAGCAGCTGGAGGAAGCTGCACGAGAAATACTGTAGATGTGTGCTTTTGTTTGCCTCTGTAGCCTTGTTATGATTAGCCTTTTGGAGTATCCCAGTTATGTGTTGCGGATATTAACATTTTTTCCTGGTTTTTAGAAACCCAGATCCTATCCCGGTTTTAAAGAGTAAAGAAGGATATGCTTTTAGGCTTTGATTTTCAAAGGCAGGGTTGGTAATGTTAAAAAGCTAGCTTCAGCAAGATTTGAAAGTAGCATCTCCTCAGGGTTTCGTCCAACCCCTCCCCCTGCCCTCGGAGCTCTGACCCACACACAGACGAGCACCGCTGCTTTTTCTTTGCCTTTTAAGCAGGGCAGGAGGTTGCAAGTAACCACAGCAGCGGCCAATTTTTATGGGTTTTCTCTTCCATTCTACAGTAGACTTGCAGTAACTCCGGCGGTGATGTTGCGCATTGAGCTAGGAGGCATTTCATTGGTTCTTTTCAAGCGGGCACCAAGGCAGTGATTGGTGGACGTTTTTATGGGATTACAGCAGGTGCAGATTACTTTTTCAGAGCCCATAAGTTATTTATTATCAAACAATGATTAAAAGGTCCTATTGGAAATAGTTACCAACCCTGCCTTTAACGTAAACAGTTTCTTCACAAACTAAAGTAATTAGTTTACTTTCGCAAGACATGCTAACAATTGCAGTTTACATTAGAGTAGATAAGTAGAGTAGATGGAAGTTGTAAAATATCTTTTTTGATAGGACAGTGGATGGATGGGTGGAGGGGACAGCTAGGTTTGTCTAAGGCGGATCACCAGACATCCACAGCGACCCTTTGGCCCAAACACAATGCAAGCAGAGTCTGCAGCGCTCAGATGAATTATTCCTCTGTCCCGTCTAGAGGAGACACCGCTCCTCTGGGAGTTGCTTCCTCCACACATCTGGATCTGAGCTTTTTTTTTTTCTCCTGTCCTTGCGCTAGGGTTATTAGCATTAATCTGCAATGCAGCATCTGTGAGTCCCCCTTATTTCTCCATATTTGTCCTCCCTCCCCCCTCTATGATTTGGTGTCTGCTCACTGGGCTTACACTAGACAGCCAAGTCTCTCCAGCTTGCAGATGTTTTTGCTACTCTGTGGGGAAGAGCAGGTGGCTGACGGACAGCAGGTAGACCACAGCTTTCAGAAGCAGAACAGTCTGGGGAAATGCCATGCACTGTTTCAAAGCCATGAAAGATCTCAGCAGGTAGATGCCACATTTACAAAAACCTAAACTTATACCCAGAAACACTTTTACAGTTATTTTTCTTTTGACTTGTTTTTTTATCCAGTTATTTATTGTATCATAAAATAATCGTTATTATTTTTTTATAACTCATGGAGCTCATTCAAATGATTTGTTATTCTCTTAGGCAATTTCCCGTTTACTGGGCTGAATGTGAGGATACATGTGACAGTAGTCTGTGAAGACAGCTGATGTAATTTCCTTTACTTAACACCATTTAAGTCACATGAACAAAAATGGCCCCAACCTGGAAACATCTGGCTCAGATAAGATGGACTACACATGCGCATTCAAATCACAGCAACCCAATAACAACTGCACAATTTACTGTGGGGCAGTATTAATTCCCTACGAGCTACACAGAATCAACATTTTTAACAGCTACAAAAACGGAAAGACTTTGATAAGGGAACCTCTTGCTCACTCCGTGCAAAGATTGCGTTAAAAAATGTGAACCAGGCTCAGGAAAATGTGTGTGAGAGAGTCAGCCAACAGTCTAATTGTCAGTTGTGGCTTATATAATGGTCTAAATATGCTTTATAAGAGCAGAGGGAGCTTTTTGTGTGTACGCCGCAGTTTTGATCACAACAGAGCCTGAATCTTAATGATTGCCCACGTGATTACATTTACCCCTGGGAACAGGAGATTTGGTGTCGACCGGGCTACCGCATGAGCTATGTTGGCATCATTAACCATGCAGTTTATAGCAAAGAAGGTCCCTATCCGCTCTGAGCCCACCATAACATGCGCGGTCTGCATTTTTACACAACACACTACATTTCCTTGGCACCAGTTTATCAGATGTTGTGATCAGGCTTCAGTCTGTGAAGCAGACCTAGACTAAACTGGCATAATGTGAGGGTGTTACGCCAAATCGTGTTAATAGTTGATGCATTAGTTTTTATCAGTATCAAAGTCCCACTTAAATATATCTAATAAAAGCCTATTTATTTTAGATCTGACCACAGATAGTAAACTTTCCCCTATTTTCCTTTCTTAGCTCAGTACCCTGCAGGCATACAAATAACAATACAAAAAAAAAAAAAAAAATCTCTATTCATCTCAGTAGATTTTTTTAAATCCTTGGGGTGAATTATTAGTGGTGGGCACAGCAGTTTCTGCAGAGATTACTGTAGTTATGTAGCCTACAGTATGCATATCATGACCTTCATTTCTGTACAGGGACTGTGTCAAGAAATGTATTAATTAAATTATAGTAGTGAAGTGATCCTTAATTTGACTTGTGATGAATTTGACAACAGCAGAGTGAGAGATGAAGATCAGTGGTGGTACATGCAGATCCTGCAGGGCACTGATGAAGCTCCTGAAGGACTACAGTGGACTGTCCACGTCCCCGATGACATGGACAACAGAGCCCACAGAGCTTCAGTTCCACATGTGAAACTCTGTGTGTTGCCTGAAAGGGCTGCTTTGAAATCTCAAGTACACATCACATCAATCTGTGGGCCCACACTATGAGGACAGGTCACAATGTGGGCCAAACTGACATTTAACTTTATATGTTGGTAAGTTTTTTTTAGCCTTTTGTTATATCTGTTATATTGGTGGTTGTTTGATTATCAGACATTAGTTGTGTCTTAAAGGAACCAAAGAAGATGAAAGGATTGATAAAATTAATAGAAAGGAAAAACACTCAATTAAAGAATTCCTTTTATGCCTTTTTTTAAATGAAACAATCTATATATCGTATGCGTTCAATTACCCTGTCACGGAATGACCAGGAGTCAGACTGGAGGTAAGTGAAGCTGAGCTTTTATTAGCAAAATCCAACAGGAGAAACAGAGAGCAGGTTAAACAGGCAGATCTCCGGCAGGAACTATGAGAGGCTCAGGGCAGCAGCAGACGACAGGAGGACAAATACAGGTAAGTACTCAGTTGGTTAACAAGTAGTCAACGGGAGCGAGTCTAAGTGTCGTGAAGCAAACGAGACCAGACAAGGAGTGAACGTGCGTGTGCTGCTTATGAAGGTGGTGGACTAATGAGGTGCAGGTGGTGGGCTGGTGACGTGGCATGATGAAGTGCAGGTGCGAGTAATCAGTATTGAGGAGATAGTGAACGGCTGAGAGGAGTGAGTGACGGGGAATGTGAAGGAGTGGGAGGAGTGAGTGCTGGTGACGGTGGGACCCTGACATACCCATAGCAACTTGATGACTCTTGCAAATTAAAATACTGCCATCAGGTATGAGGTGCAAGTCAGGAATGTTGGCCATGGAATCACCGCCTTTTCAAGTCAATTTTCTGGGTTTCTGAGGGATTATTAAAGTATACATGTATGTACAGCATTTTATAGTGCAAAGAAAAAGAAAAGAACAAAACAATTATTAAATATCAGATTCAAGGACTTTGGGTTAATAAATGATTTGTGCTTAGAAAATATAATTTGCGCTGCTCATAGTAACTCTACAGAGAAACAGCTGAAGAACATGCTGACAGAGTGGAGAGAGCTAAACTTGATAAGTGCAAAAATAGAACTCGAGAGACCCAGTCAGTCAGCACTCACACAGTAGGGACAGTAAGGATACAACAAATGAAGGGAGGCGGAGATACGGCAGCCTTCAAACATTAATAAGATAGATAGATAGATTTTTATTGATCCCAAAAATGGGAAATTACAGTGTTACAGCAGCAAAATATCAGAAAACCAGCACACATACAAAATATACATGAAATAATAGGATACAATCTACATGAAATAATAAATAGGATACAATACAAGAACAAATATTTAAAATATAGTTAGGAATAAAAATGTACAGCTACTTAAATAGTATTAATAAAGATGTAAGTAAACCTAATGTGCAAGTTGCACTGAGTGCATTTGAGATGCATATGAGTCTTATCTAACACTCAGTGTTAAAAAGTTGTATTGCCTGTGGTAGGAATGATTTCTTGTAGCGGTCCATGCGATATCGAAGCTGTAGGAGCAGCTGCTAAACTGTTGGACCAGTGTGAGGTGGAGAGGGTGGTCGGGGTTATCCATGATAGATAACAGTTTGTTCAGTGACCTCCCGTCCACCATAGCTTCAAATGTGTCCTGTTTGCAGCCAATAATGGAGCCAGCCTTCCTGATCAGTTTGTTCAGTCTGTTAGTGTCGCTGGCTCCGATGCTCCGGCCTAGCAGATGGCAGAAGAGAACAGATCGCTGGCCACAACAGACTGGTAGAACATCTTCAACATTCTGCCAGAGATGGAGACTCGAGTCTGGGACTCGGACTGGAGTCGCACTTAAGTTGCACAAACAGCTGACTTCAGGCTTGACTCGCGACTCGACCCAAAAGACTTTAGACTTTACTCAGACTCAAGCTTCGAGACTCGTCAACAACCTGTTTTCATGCAATTATTGCTTTTCAAATCTAAATTCATTCATGTATTTCTATTTTCTTTTATTGGCACCTGCCCTTTGCCATAATGTGCAACGTAACGCATGTGCTATCATGCCTGAGTGCGCACGTAACGCATGTGCTATCATGAGTGCACGCACTCACATAAATGCATTGATGATTGGCGCCACCAAGTCCTCCTGGAGTTGTGCCTTTTGTCCTTAGTTTTGCTTTCAATAACTTCGTAAACAGTGGCAGTAAGCGAACAGCTACATGCAAGGTGTGTGGCACCAAGGTAAATGATGCTGGATCAACAACGTCGAACTTCATCAGGCATCTCAAAACGCACCCAGATAGGTCAGTCACTTGTTAATGTGAAAGAGACGTTCAATTTAGCATATATCGTCACAGGTAAAAAGCTACCCATCGCAAAGTGTTGTGCTAATGCTGGGAACAGCCAAATTGTATCTTTATAGTTGTATCCATATGATGTGACAGACTTAGGTTAATATTTCACCAGGTTGTTGTTAAATAGCAATACGGAAAGTATCAGTTCTCACATGTTTGCACCATGGTTGGTGTTTTAACTTTCAATACAGATGTTTCCCTCAAACTTTGAACACTGAAAAATCTAATGCATGAAGAGGTTTACCTTTACAGCCAGTTAGTAACACAGACAAACATGTATTCTTTGGTGCAGATACCAAAATGTTGAAAAATACAGTTATGAAATTGAAACAATTCTTAATTTGTGTTACTAATTTGTGTTTCTTCAGATTGCATTGCAGTAGACCCCATAAAGTTATCCTATAACTGATATTGATACTGTATTGTATGGGTGGTAGCTATAGGACGTGCTTTGGATTCATAAGATTTAACAATACAGTGTTAGGGACAGATCAGATGGCCAGAGACTTGACTTGGATGCCCAGAGACTTGACTTGGACTCGTGGCAAAAGACTTGAGACTTGACTTGAACTTGCCTCTCAAAGACTTGAGACTTGACTTGGACTCGAGCTCAAAGACTTGAGACTCGACTTGGACTTCCAAAAAATGACTTGTGAACATCTCTGCATTCTGCTGCACATGTTAAAGGATAAGCCTATTCTGTCAAGGTTGTAGAATAAAAACATTGTTAGGAGGTAGTGTCAAGTCTGTCACTTTAACAATATAGGACCACTGGATGAAAAGGTAAAGTTAGAGGAACCTCTGTGGTGGGAGTCAAACTGATTATGGATCATTATGGATGCAACCAGTCATGTAGTACTGTGTCCCTAAAAGCTAATGACCATGGTGCTTTGGATCCGAGAGAAATCCGAGAGAATCATAGGATTCAGTTACTTACACTAGGCATATAAAAGGCTAATGCTATTGTATTGCTAAAGCTTATAGTTAGGGCTGGTTTAGGTTTGCCTTGGACCAGCCCTTAGTTATGCTGCTATAGGGTTAGACTGCCGGGGGACTTTCTATGACACACTGATCTCCTCTCCCCTCCTCTCTTTCTCTTTCTCCATCTATGTGCATTAATTGTATTAATGTACTAAACCAATTAAACTAACTTAGCTTTTTTTCCCAGGGTCCTTGTGCTTTCTCACCTCAGATTTCCTTGGATTGTGGTGGCACCTGGATCGTGGTAGCAGCTGCTGCCGTGGTCCTGCTCAACACCCACTGCTACTACTATTATTATTAGTCATAGTTTAATTATCTTTACTGTTACTATAATTGCCAGTGTGTATCATGTCATTCCATTATACCCACTGCTATAATTATTATGAGTCATATTTCTGTATTTATTGTAGTTAGGTATTTATCTCTCTCTTTCTGTCTCCCCCCTGTCTCTTTTCGAACTGCTTAGCTGGCCAACTCTAGTTTTACTTGGGGTCAAGGTTGGGGATTGTTCAATGTATCCTCATACGGTTTGTACGATATTTTATGAAAAGGTATGCAAAATCTTTTGTGCATTATCCTTCCAATGTTCAGTGATCAGTGTGCCTGTGCAAGCCCTGGCAGTGCAGAACCTGTTCAGACAACAAAAGGTGGTTGGTTAGGTTTAGGAAAAGTTTGTGATTTGGGTTTAAAATAACTAACGTAATTTAAAATAGGTTGACTTTTGCTTTCACACAAGACACAAACACGAAAAGCGGTCCCCTGGGTAAAACTCCTGTGTATGTTTGACCCATCCATCCACCCCGACCTCCTCCCTAAGCAGACTTTGTTGCTCTTTGTACTACGTCGCCTTGTTGTGCTAAGTTGTACGACTTCCTCCTTAGATGCAGCTCTGCACGTCTTGGCTCACAATTATGTGGGTTATATAGTTATAAGTTCAAACATAGTCCAACTGGAACACAACCGTAACAGTACGAGGACAAATAAATACCAGTAAAAGGTGCATGGATAGCAACGTCAAAGTAACCTACATAGGGTAGGAAAAGTGCATATCAGCCTACAACGTTGACACAATATAATCATTAACGACCATCGTCCACAACATCAGCATCCATTACATTACATCAGCAACCCCTTTTATCAACGTTTCTGACATTCTCAACACATAGTCAACAGACTAGAATATATAACCAACCAAGGAATAAAGAAAGAAAAAAAAGAAGAAAAGAATGTATGAGAAAATAGCTGCAGGTATAAAGGAGTACTAGTACCTGTTACTCCTTACAGATTGACATCTTAGATGGGACCCAGACGGCAAGGACTGAAATTCAGGGAATAATGGGTGGGAACTGTTGGAGCAAATAACATTAGCTTTCCTGACTATCTGTTCATGGAACAGGTCAGATAATGTGCACTGATGGACATCCAATATCTTGTTGCTCATCTTCACAACTCTGTTTAGTGCAGTTTTGGACTTGATGTTAAGATTTCAGAACTAACAGAGAAGGGAGAAGGTCAGGACAGATTCAACGTAAGAACAGAATCATGAGGGACTTGTCGACATGAAACTTGGCTTTCTCAGGCAGTACAGGCGCTGCTGGCCTTTTTTGCATAATGCTTCAGAGTGGAAAGTAAATTTGATCTTGTTATCCACTATGGTCCCAAGATAATTATAGGTTTCAGCAGAGTCTACACTCTGTCCCTTGATAATGGTATTTTGGTTGTTAGTGGGTTTGTGTCTAAAATCAATGCACATGTCCTTAGTTTTCTGCACATTTAGGTGTAGGAATGCATTGTCACACTAATCTACAAATTCATCAACTACAGGACCTTGGCTGTTTTCACTGTCATGTAGGAGGCTGACTATGACAGAGTCATCTGCAAACTTTAAAATCAACCTGTTTTCGTGCCGACTACAGCAGTCGTCGGTATAAAGAATATAGAGAATATAGAGCTATCTCCGTTACCTTTTTTTGCAAAGGCACCATCTCTGCATCTGGGGCTTAGCACCGGCCAAGATGATTGTGACTGGTACAAACAAGCCAGAGCGTTTTTTTCCCCCCATACCATGTTAACTCATGCTGCCATACTATACTCCAGCGTTGACATAGCACTGTGGAGATAAGTTTGGCAATGCAACACTACAAAAACAGTGAATCAGAACAGCCTGAAAGAAATCACTGTTGAGTTTCATTATTCTCATGGGCCTCATTCAATAAATGCTACGATTGGATGTTTAATTTTGATAACATAACTAAAACATTTTTGATCCCTTAAAGGAACACGCCGACTTATTGGGAATTTAGCTTATTCACCGTAACCCCCAGAGTAAGACAAGTCCATACATACCCTTCTCATCTCTGTGCGTGCTGTAACGCTGTCTGACAGCTCCAGCATTAGCTTAGCCCAGCACAGATCCTGCAGGTAACTGGTTCCAACTCGCTCCGAATTGTGACAAAAGTGACAAAATAACGCCAACATGTTCCTATTTCCATGTTGTGATTTGTAGAGTCACAGCGTGTACAAAAAACAACGTAACATGAGACACAGCCGTCTTCTATCCGTAAACAAACCGTTATTTTGTCACTTATTCGGAGCAGGATTGCTGGAACCATTCACCTGCATGTTCTACTGGCCTGATGCCGCTGGAGCCGTCAGACAGCATTACAGCACGCATGGAGATGAGAAGGGTATGTATCGACTTGTCTTACTCTGCGGGTTGCGGTGAATAAGCTAAATTCCCAATAAGTCGGTGTGTTCCTTTAATTCATTCATTTTTTTCTACAGCAACCATTACTGGGTTTTTTTTTACATCTAATTTGGGAGTTTTCCCCTGGATCAAGGGGAAGGAATCAAATGCAGATAGTCTAGGCAGACAGGCATGCAGGTACAGATTAGAGTTAAGGTTCAGATGGTTGTAAATCAGGGCATGAGGCAACGTTGACAATCTGGCGGGGAATGAGTGGAAATGAGCTGGTGATATACTGAAGCGCTGATTAGGGGAAGTGAAAACAGGTAAGCAGGGGGAAGTGAGAGTTAGGTGACAAGGACAATTGGGAAAGTCATCTGGTGGATGGATGGAGAATGGCAATGCAGGCGCACAGGGAAGTGACTGGAGACAAGGGCCGAGGGGCAGACTGACTGAAATCAAAACAACTGAAACAGACTCTCTGCTGCTTTGGCAGATATTATTCTGGGTATCACTGTGGTTATGGTACCTCATCTTTAATCCATGTTTGTGTGAGCTTCATCTCTTTACTGTGTTTGTTTTATTAGAATGACCTGTGCCTTTCATGCGCCTAGCCAATAGCAGTCAAGTAAGTAAGTATGGGGTTTTACCTAATGAAAACACAAACAAAACATTTTGTAACACTGAGTATTTGAAGGGTACATAATAAACAATATCTAGTGGATATGAATGTGCTTAATTTATTATTAAAGCCACTATGTTTAGGATTTGAAAATGTTTAATTAACTTTGGCTCCATCTGGTCGTAGTGTATGACATGTCGGCAGAATATTTTTTACAGCCAAAAACATATGCCATCAGAATAAACTAGATGACCAAATAAGAATTAATATCACCCAATTCCCCCTGGTTCCTGCAGTAAATTTTTTTTGTTTTGGCCAGATGTTCACCAGGTCCTGGGACACCGTGCTCCATGTCAATTCAATTCAGTTTCAATTAAATTGTATTCATAGTGTCAAATCATAACCGGTGTTATCTCAGGACACTTTACAGGTAGAGTAGGTCTAGACCACACTCTATAATTTACAGAGACTCAACAATTCCCCAGTAATTAAACTATTTAAACTATTGTACTCAACAACAAAAAAACTACAAACTACAACACTAATAATTTATGTAGGCTACAGACATATTTTTTGGGACATCTGTTCACCGGTAGATCCTAGATCAGACCCATTACACACGTCTGACGTCAACAAATGTCAACTGCGCAAGTGCAACACGTAGGCTTCTTGTCCATCATTGCAGCCAAAGGCCGACTGTAACGGAGTATACCATCACTTTCTACCAGTATAAATCACTTGTACGTGCTGTAGAGGCTAAGCTTTAACCCCATGAGGTGCTTTTCCACGGGTAGAGTAATTTACGCACTTTTTACCTTTTTGATCAATGAAAATCCAAGTCATATTTTGATTTAAACCTATTGGTTCCATTTATTTCCATCAAAACGTCTTTGGTTTTCCAGACAAACTACGGCTTGTATGTGTGCCTGTGTAGTGATGTGTGGTGAGAGTGTGTGTGTGTGTGTGTGTGTGCATTGTCAAATGTGCTTCTGGGTTGCAACTGAGGAACAAAATATTGGTTCTTATGTACACCAAGGGCACTCATTGGCTCTTACACATGCTTCTAAACCAAAAACTACACAACTGGACATAGAAATATACAACATCGGCAACCATAATTACAGGTTTCCCAGACGTTAGCATGTAGCTACCTGTAGCAGTGGAATGACTGTTGCCAAGTATAGCAGCAAAATCACAAATAAATTGGGGAGAAATTAAAAATAACATTTGCAACCAAGAGTAAATGTGAAATATAATCACCATAGTAACATCTGTTGATTGGTGTTGAAGCCTACGTTGAAGCCTAAGTGTTGACACATGCGCAGTATGCTTGTGTCGACGTCGACAACGTCTAAACTGTTCACACGACAGTAAACTGAAAAGATAAAAAGGTAAAAACTCACATACTTACTTTTACATATTCCAAAAAACACATAATCTTATATGTAAAAGCATTCTTGAATAATAATACTTACTTAGTAGCAATGTTGAGGCTTCCAGGGTCACTTCTACAAGACCTCCATAATAAGAAAGTGGGGGTGGGTCCAGCTGCGTAATGCATTAGCAGATCATCCCAAACACTGTCTGTCTTAGTAGCTCTCACCACGGCCCGGCAAGGTCACAGCGCTCTGCTCTGCATCATACCCACGTCTGATTTATGCCAGCACTGAGGTGTTAGCATGCCAGTAAATTCCCCTCATTACGGGAAAATGCTGAAAAATTTAAACACATGTTTATTTCTAACAAACTGAACAGCTGATGTAATCTGATGATGAGCAACATCTGCACGGCCTGAGGAGGTCTCACAAGTGCTAAAGAGCGCGTGGCGTTTTCATGGACGTCAACTTTAATCCTGTGTATGGGACATATTGAGCATATGGGATTTGTGACATTAAGATGTGCTGTAGAATGTGAATCCACAAATGCACGTGCTTACTACAGGGGTTAATGTTTCACTTTTCTTTGTTTTCAGAGAGAAACGTTGCACAGCTGGGCTTCAGCAGAGTACAGAAACAGAAAAATGTGAAACCTCAGGACGATGACACTTCCATAAACAGAGGTCCCTGTGAATCATTTGTTTTAGGTCCTTACACTGAGTGCTTTTACAATGCTGACCATATAGGGTGTAGACTCTATGCAGGGCAGCGGAGCGTTGCTGGATCTGCAGAGTGGGGACAGCACTGTTTACACCAGACTAATCAGGCCAGCAGGACTTTTATAAGAATCAGTTTTGTTTAATAAATTTAGTGTGCCTGCTGCCCTTCTACTCCTGACAGCTTCCAGAGTAAAAGAAGCTAATATCTCTGTGTGAAAGGTGCTGTGTTTCCAAAGCTTACAGAGTTGTGATGCTGTGTATGGGGCCCTCATCACGAGAGCTGTTTATGTAATCCTACCATTGCTGTCTGCAGGATATTATTGATCTTCAGGGGAACTCAAGAGCAAGTCAAGCCCAGCTGTCAGACTCTAGTAGATTTGTAATGAGGAGCTCTTCGAATTGCACGACTCGCTTCCAAAACACCCACAATCTCTGTACCAATCCTGAAAGACAAATGGGAGAATAAAATGAATTGTGTTTGGTAAGAGAGGGGGAGAGCTTGCAATAGCAGATGGAAGAGAGAGGAAGAGACAAACCATAGCCAGGTCTGACCTAACTATGACTGGGAGGCATGGAAGAGTCTGTTATTAAGATTGAGAGAAGAGATGAGAACTCTTCAGGGAGTCTTTATGGTTACGTGTTGTGGAATTTAGCTCAGTTCAGCCAATACAGAAGGCCCCTTTAAGGGATACCTTTGACAATTGTACTATGATATTTTTCTTTGCCTGGCACGTGACCAATATTAGAAAAAATATTTCACATTTGTCCTTGATCAACCCTAAAAACAGAAAATTGGTTGAAGAGATTCGTACCACTTGCTGCAAGCTATTACCAACTGCTTTAATGCCAAATATGAGCAATATAGTAGTTTTTTATGTTGTTGTGTTGTTTTTTTTGTTTAATAACAAAAAAGAGCCATTTTCTCAGCAAACAATTATCTCTCTCTCGAAGATACCATCCTCCAGAAGTGGGGTAAATTCACCGCTTTGCAAGTCCCAAGTAAGTGTCAAGTCTTGGCTATGGTCCCAAGTCACTTGACTTATACAAGTTATTATGTTCTGTTTGCTGAATGTAAAGTTGTTTTATACAGGGTAAAACTGCATAACACAAATAATAATGATCATTTGTCATTTCTGAGCCAAATGTTTTGCATGTACTGTATTTTTTATACATCTGAATATGATAATATGACATCATCTTGCACTATCTGATGGTTTCTACTGTCCTTCTTGCTCATGCATTGGCTGATGTTGGATTGATGCAAAGTATATATATTTATAACTATATTTTTATTATCATAGTTTTTCATTCATTGGGACTATATCAAGTCATTGCAAGTCCAAGTTCAAGTGATTTATTTTTGTTTTGTCAAGTCATTGGAGTCTGACTTGTGTCCAAGTCATCTGACTCAAATCCACAACTCAGATCAAATTGAAGAGGTTGGTTCACTTGAATAAAATAAAAAAAACTCTGTGACTTGTGTGATTTTGAGATGAATAATTTGAACCTCTAGTATTATACTGTATAATATTGGTCTCCATCCCAATACAATGGAGACGGAGACAGATTTCTCATGAAGCATTTTTCAACATTAATTAAAACAGCAGTGTGACTTTCCAGAATCAGTGTCCTATCGATTATTCACACACCTTGCTGTACTGTATGCATAGTCAGAAACTTTCGTAAAAACATATGTTGTTTTGTGTTTTGTTTGGAACAACCCTTTAACCAGCAACTCTGTTTTTGTAAAACCTAGTCAGTCAGTGTGGATTGCAAATATTTGTGTTTAGCTGGAAGCTAACATACTGCAGTCTGCTCAAGGGCAAATTATCTATCAGATGCCACATTCATACATAATATGTCATGCTCTACTCCTGCTTTGTATACAATGATTAAAAGTCAATCCTTTGATATTCTGTCTGGAACCTCAGCGCTCAGTGGTGAAGTGTGTTTAAGTCTTGTTGTCAGTCTAAAAGCATATACTGACAACACAGACACAGTGTTCTTTATGTGTGAACATTCTGGTCCTCTTCTCTCAATAATCGCTGCAGATTTTTGCAGAGCAGCTTTCCTTTACTCTACACTATATTTTACTATTTTCTTTAACTACACCTCTGCTCCATTCACCTTTCAGTGCCGCCTCGGGCTGCGAGCGTAAGTTCTACGCACAGCCGGCACATCTGTTTTCTGGATGACAGCTTTCACTGATCAGCTGGGGCTTCCACTGGACCAATGGTAGGAAAGGGCTGTATTTTCTTTGATTATTAGTTGAGGGCAGACATCTGGTTGTATTTAGGAGCGGGTACTTGGAACTGGCTTATTTGGTTTGGTTGCAGTGCAGCTTTGCACTCTGGAGGCCTGGCGAGGCGGTTCTCTGCGCAGGATTCTGGATGGAAAAACAAATCTTAATGAAGTCTGGCCTTCCCTTCTGCATCTCTGCTGTGTGTCGCTTTACCAGAAATCAGACTGTGTGTGGTTACATTGGAAAAGATAGTAAGAGAGTGGTTGACCCCTGTGTCAAAGGTTATTTTTCTGTGTCTGGAAAAATAAACTTTATGGTAAAATGTATCTCAAAGATGGACAAAACTTCCCAAATTGTAGACGGTAATATCTTGTGTCCCAGTTCCGAACAGTATGATTTTGGCTTCATTCTGATGATAGTGAAATCAGATGGATTAAATGCCATACAATTGAAAGTTGCACCTTTCCTGTGTGAGAAAAATAACTGTACTAATAAGTAAAAACCCAATAATACTCAACTCTCACTTTATGGCAAAGGACCCATTTGACTACCTCTATGGAACAACCCAAACATCCCAAACCCTGTTGTGGAGACTACGTTTAAAGATTGGACTGAGAAGATATTAAAGTGATCGAAAATGTAAATGTCAAAGATACATTTGGCAGTTCCAAAAATACAATCTTCTATCAATCTTTTCAAATACCTTCATATCAGTTACTGGCTTTAATCAAGCTCTGTGGCTGTTCAACAGTCCATAAATGCCCTGATAATGAAAAACCTTAGGAATATAGTATAAGAATGAATAAATCAATCAATGAATGGATAAATAAATAAATAACATTATCATTATTGTTTCATCAGTATGTGCAGCCTGCGTGGCCTTAAAATACACCATACATTTATATAAATTATAACCAAAGTGTGTATACATTTTCAAACAATACAAAAGTCCAAAAATAGAGAAGCAATTGAACAACTTTCCCAATCAATGCTTCAGACCTGTATTGTCTACAAAGATATTCATACATCTTTGACAAAAACATGCACTACGATATACACTCACCTTAAAGATTATTAGGAACACTGTAAGATTTCTTGTTAATGCGATTATCTAATCAACCAATCACATTGCAGCTGCTTCAATGCATTTATGGGTGTGGTCCAGGTCTAGACAATCTCCTGAACTCCAAACTTAATGTCAGAATGGGAACGAAAGGTGATCTAAGCAACTTTAAGCGTGGCATGGTTGTTGGTGCCAGACGGGCTGGTTTGAGTATTTCCCAATCTGCTCAGTTGCTGGGATTTTCACGCACAACCATTTCTAGGTTTTACAAAGAATGGTCTGAAAAAGTAAAAACATCCAGGATGCTGCAGTCCTGGGGGGCCAAAATGCCTTGTTGATGCCAGAGGTCAGAGGAGAATGGGCCGATTGATTCCAGCTGATTGAAGATCAACTCTGACTCAAATAACCACTCGTTACAACTGAGGTATGCAGTAAAGCATTTGTGAAGCCACAACACGCACAACCTTGAGGTGGATGGGCTACACCAGCAGAAGACCCCTCCGGGTACCACTCATCTCCACTAAAAATAGGAAAATTATGCTACAATATGCACAAGCTCACCAAAATTGGACAATTGAAGACTGTAAAAATGTTGTCTGGTCTGATGAGTCTCGATTTCTGTTGAGACATTCAGATGGTAGAGTCAGAATTTGGCGTAAACAGAATGAGAACATGGATCCGTCATGCCTTGTTACCACTGGGCAGGCTGGTGGTGGTGGTGTACTGGTGTGGGGAATGTTTTCTTGGCACACATTAGGCCCCTTAGTACCAATTGGGCATCGTTTAAATGCCACAGCCTACCTGAGCGTTGTTTCTGACCATGTCCATCCCTTTATGACCACCATGTACCCATCCTCTGATGGCTACTTCCAGCAGGAAAATGCACCATGCACAAAGCTTGAATCATTTCAAATTGGTTTCTTGAACGTGACAATGAGTTCACTGTACTAAAATGGCCCCCACAGTCACCAGATCTCAACCAAATAGAACATCTTTGGGATGTGGTGGAACGGGAGCTTCGTGCCCTGGATGTGCATCCCACAAATCTCCATCCACTACAAGATGCTATCCTTTCAATATGGGCCAACATTTCTAAAGAATGCTTCCAGCACCTTGTTGAATCAATGCCACAATAATTAAGGCAGTTCTGAAGGCAAAAGGGGGTCAAACACGGTATTAGTAGGGTGTTCCTAATAATCCTTTAGGTGAGTGTATATCACTGGAGAAACCAGAATGAATAAAAAACAGTCAATCGTGCCTCCTTTATGCAAACTTCAACACATCAAAATGAAACAACCATACACCAGAATATTTATGCGTTTTGTCTAAATGTTTTCATCTTAATTCATCCACCATAATGCATATACTAATCCAATGCGTTCTATTGCATACAACATGCGGTACATCTCCATGTATGAGTCTTTGTAAACCTACTTACGTTACATACATTCCACCTCAAAATGTCACCTGTGTGCCAAAAATGTAATATTACAAATGCAGATGTTATACATGCCCAATGATAGGAACATTGCAAGAAAACGGCAAGAATATTACTCATTCAACATCTGAAATTATAGAACATACCACAGGATGTTAGGGGAATGGATTCTTTGTAACCTGAGCTCATTGACTGTAAACCGTTTTGTTAAATAATTAAGTCTAGTACTCCAGGGAAGATGTATGTGAGTGAACTGGAAATTAGATTCTCTCCATCAAAAACACAATGGCTCAATTTACCTCTTACTCCAGAGAATATTCTCTATTGTGCATAAACAACTTCACTCTCAAAAGATTTGGGTTTTTTATTGATGCATTGCCTCCAATTAAATGTGATTGTGTTGTTGTCCTCAATGTATTTATTTGAATCCACTCCTAATTGTTTTTTCTTTTTTGATTGTATTCCATTGTATTGTGTGAGGAGACTGAACACCATACAGCATTAGGTGGAGTTGGAGGGATAAGGGGCGTTGGTCATTTTTCTTTCTTTGTTTTAAGTTTGTTTCAAATGTTTAGTAGGCCTATTTGTTGTTTCACCTAAGCGTTCTTTTTTTATTATTGCAAAATTATTATATATATAGATTTAAATGTACAACATTTTGGACCCTACATTGGATATCTTATTTCTCCTCGAATTTAAATAAGATTTTAACCATATAAATAAGTGTATCTCACACAGTCAGTGTAATATAGGTTTACAAATGCATTTCTCTATACAAGTCTGGAATTGGTTTGGTAAAAAATAAATACTGTTTTGCTTTTACAATACCTTTTAAAGATGAAATGGGCATTTACTATAAATCCTCTTTAACAACTAATTCTCTGTAAATTGCATAAAAGAGGGACCAGCATACACACAAGCAGGCACAGTCTGCTGCATGAATATCATTTGCTTCCCAGCTGATATGCTTGTGTTGGCCCGAATCCAAATGAGCACTGCAAAAGTTCCTTCTACTGAAAATAAACAGCGGCTGCCCTTCTTTGTATGAATTTTAGAGTAATGGCTATCACTCAAAATGGTTTTACCATCACTGAAGTTTAAATTCTGTCTATGGATCAATGTTTTCCCCAAAAAAGTCAAAAACCAAAATCTATCAGCTCAGGTACACAGCCCACTCTTGGATCGATGGGATCCGTGAGTTAAAAAGCCAAGAACGAAGCAACCAATAGGACATAACGGCTCTTGATCTAATCTGTTTATCTGTTATATGTTTATTAAAAACCGCTTCCCAAGGTGGTTTGAGACACTTTGGGGTTGAGGCCACTAAATGAATGATGTGTCTGCACAAGCCACGTGCGCCGCTATGCTCCTCCTAAAAAAGTTACGACTTAAACCACAGCGGAAACATAAACTCCCAAACACCTCAGATGAAAAACAGTTATTTTCACAGGAAACTGTTGGGTCGGTGCAATCACACTTCTGCTGTGTGAGGGAAGATGAGGCCAGTTGTACATAAATGTGGATCTGGAGGAAAGGAGTAGTAAATTATGCTCATGTCATGAGTCTAACGTTTTTGAATGAATCTTTGGAGGTATTTAGCCTTAACTTTAGTTTGTAGTGCCTAAAGTCCTCCATTTGAAGCAGATATATAAACAGCATACAGTTTGTCCAATCAGTACAGCCAGAGTGAATGCAAGCTAATTATTTCCAGTTTGTTTTTATTTTCAGTTTAGATTTGTGGCTTGGGCAGCAAATCAGTCAGTAAAATGAAGTGCATGAAGGAAAGTTTGGTGTGTGTGTGTGTGTGTGTGTGTACTTGGACACACATATTGCACATGTGCATGCAAAGGTCCAGCTTGGAGATGTAGAAAAAAGGGGGTACGCACGGAGAAAAAAAGAGACGTTAAAATTAATTGAGTGGGAGATGTTTGTGGTATAAAGCCAGTTATGATTGAGCTTTTTCATTATGAGCAATGCAATTTTAGTTTTTTTCTTCTTCTTTTCCTCTCCCTGGAAACACTCTAGTGTTTTCCAGCAATAAGTACGAGGGCTTCAGATGTCTAAAAAAATACACACATGCTGTACCCATGTGCCACAATAAAAACAGGGTTTGCAATTCAGCAAAATGAGAGTTTCATGGATTCTGGCAGCAATATGAAACCTAACATAGTCATATTTTGGTGCAGCATAAGAACCAGCTGTGATGTGAGGCTAAAGTTAGCATGCCCAAAAAAGAATATCCCCAACAGGAAATGAATGCTAACTTGAGCAGATAAGCAATTTAATTTGCTGAACTTTACTAATTCAAATTTGAGAAATATCTCACCAGAGACCATCAGGTGAGCCGTGTGCCTGCACTGATTTTGAATACTGTATCTATATAACTGCATGCCTGTGTACAACTGTGTGAATGGTGGGAATCATATGGCTGATGTTACAGAGAAGTCTGAAAAAAATATTAAAGCTCCACTTATCAATGTGTTTTATGAGAATAAAACAGAATGGTTCATTTGACTATGAGCAATGTGAAAGGTGTGAAATATTGTCCCCAGAGGCTAAATCGCTGTCAGACCGATAGACAATGGGTTCAGAGATTGACAATGTCCTCTAAGTTCTTCAGCAAACATATATAACTACAATACCCATGAGCCTCTGCCATTGTTGCTATGGATAAATCCTGTCACTGCAAACTTATATTGCAAACTTAAGATGCTTTGTTCTTGTAGATAAGAAAAAAACACAGCACCATAGTTTCCAAATTCATTAAAAAACACAGTATAAAAGTGCACTTTGTTTCATCAGTTTTCTCAACAGTGTAATCTTAAATCAAAACCCACATTTACAAGTATCATAGCCTGTGACTTGGTTTTAAATCTCAAGTGTAGTTCTATAACATTAAATAGTCACTGTATCTAAAGTCACTAGATATTGTTTATTAAAGTTTTACCTGTCAAAACTAATCTGCTTCATCAGGACTGCGTGGATGTGGTGTGTTCATATTTTACTGACATTGGCCAGGCAACATGAGCAAACAGTCCCACAACTGTCATCAAAAGTTGATTTAGTTGTTACCAAATCCTCATATGTGCATGGAAGATTGTGTCATCACGTTTTTTCCATCTGAGCACCCCACTTCAAAACAGGGTGATGATCACACAGTGAGAAACACAAGTGAAATAACCAAAACTGCACTAACTTTGGCAGGAAATGGTGTGTAGGAAACCATTCATCTCCATTTTGTTGGAGGATTATTTTGACCGTTTCTATTTCTATCATATGAACAAACAGAAAATGGCAGATTTAACCCTCTGTTCAGGCTGACAGATTACAGCACTGTAACATTACTGTATTTGTTTTTAATCTCAATGCAGTTGAGGGTACATTACAATAGTATTTTCATTGATGACATTGGAACTGTGTATCTGCAACATGATTTGTAGTATAGTATTTCATTTCTAATCATTCTGTGAAAGGTTTGTGTCATTACATTTTTATATTTTGTGTGTGTGTGTGTGTGTGTGTGTGTGTGTGTGTGTGTGTGTGTGTGTGTGTGTGTGTGTGTGTGTGTGTGTGTGTGTGTGTGTGTGTGTGGTGTGATTCTGTGAAGCAACATCTTTAGAGTCTGTCTCCTTGGCCCCAGTTCATCACAGGACGTGCTGTTATTGTTCCAACCTCATTACAGTTATGTGCCACGGGACAGGAAGAGGTACTGTGAGGGTAGATATACACACGCCTGTTAATCTGGTCTCATCCCGCTCTGATGTTGTAAACCAGCCAGAAAGTTCCAAAACGTCTCACTTAACTTAATTCAAGTAATCATGTTTAGGAGCAAAGGTCTGGTCTAAATTAGTCCAGCATCCCCAGCGTGAGTGTTTGGCGTCCTGTCAGCTTAAAAACAACAACCAAAAGCTCTTTTTAATTTGATCCTGTATTTGTCATGCACTATTGTCTGGAGCACATGCAATCAGTGACTAAATGGATTAGCTGCAGAGTGTAAAAGCCAAACAACAAAGTTGTGTTCCAGGTACCCATAGGGGAAAGCTGGAAATGAAAATAATGACATCACAATAATGGCTCGATGAGATTAGTTTGAAAATTCAATATTAGTCATCAGTTGGACAAGGGCGTCGCAGCATGAGGATGCCTCAGTGTGGGAAAAGAGACACAGACGTGACATCACAGAGGCCTTAAAGGGGTCATGTGGACCAGTCAACCCAAACCTGAGCAGGCATAAGGAGAGGCTGCTTTACCATTCACCCTTGGCCTCTCTCTCTTGTACCATAATCACACTGCTTACTCCAAGGCATGCTCAAGGGGGGGGGCAAGAAGGGGGGCATGGGGTGGCACCGGCCCCCCTGAAATATAATCCCCCCCCCCCAAAAAAAAAAAAATCCATTGGGCTAGAGTGCTGTCAATTTGACAATTGTGAATTCCATTGGATCAGAGTATTGTCACTTGGCTGCCTGTTCTGCTAATTTTATCAGCCCTTGTCACATGACCAATTGTTTCCATGATGACTATTTCCATTTTGATACCATGGAACCAGCACTGGAATAATTTTTTTTTTTTTTTTAAAAGAGGCAGACTATAGAAGGCCTATAGAAAATGTGTCTCTATATTCATATTCATATACAGATTTTGTTTAAAATGAAAACAAGTGAAACTAATAATGAATGTGATGTTTTATTTAGCAGAATTACATTATGTTCTCTACTATCCAATATTTCCTATATTTCTAAAGAAAAATGTAATTGCTCGTGGGCACGCTGATTACAGCCGTCTCCAAGGAGCTCTAATCGAAAACAAAGCGAATGCTGGTGGGGAGAGAAGGTAAGGACTCATGCATTGCACCTCATCTCATCTCAGCCCCCCCCCTCCCCTAAGTCCACATGGGCTGTATCATGTTATGAGCTCACCAGAGACGAGTCATGACTTCACCGCAACAGAGCCAAGCCTAACACATCATTATTACAGCTCATTGTTCTAAACCAAGTCTCCACACTGTACCCTCACAGATTTGGCCCTCAGAATGGCAGAGAATTCATCAAACAACACTCTTGTACATTATTATAGAACTTTTTATTTGACATAATGGGTATACAGATATCATGCGTATTTACAGCATATAAAAAGTTTCAAAAACCAAAAGTAAAAATAATGGCTTACCAAAGTTTTACACATTTACGACGCCCGAAAAAGGCATCTTGGCATCATGGGAAAGCTTAACTCTTCATCGTTTGCTTTGAGATTGAAAAATAAATGTGAAACTGCAATAAAACCACGCAGCGGCCCCAAATCATCCGACTGCAGAATAACCTACAAGCATTTTAACTTTTCTTGGGTTCAATATAGGCACAGAAAACACTCACACACACCATCACACACGTAGTACACAAATTACACATTCTTAAACAAACATGAGGTAGTCAAATGGTTAAAAAAATACAATCAATATCTAATGCTATGGATTTGTGCTCCAATTACAGCTGTTCTCAGTTCAGCATTACCTTTAAGTCATACAGTGAAAGTATATTTTACTACTATAACAATGCTCCTTTTATCTGAGCCAGCATCATTATTTCTTATTGATAGCATATTATCTGTATATGTCGCTGTCATGAGGGAGGAGTGGTGGAGCTTTTTCCCAGCATGCACTGGCGCAAAAAGCAGGGATGAATGTTTGATATTTGAACAGCAACTCTCGTGAATTGTATGGTTAGGTTGAATGAAAGTATATTCCCAAATAATCTCAAATATGAAGATTAGATCCAGAACATAACTTGACGCTCAGCCACTTAACAGCGTCACACGAGGGGGGTGGAGGAGATAATTACACATGGGGGATAGATTTGCCGCATCAAAACTACAGGAATGTCAAAAAGCCTTAATCCCACAATGACCGCTGATTATAGGCTGTGGCACATTTCCACTCTGCAAAAACATGGATCTTTCACTATTCTGTACACAGTGGGATACAGTGTACATGTGCAATAATGCAGCTTGATAACAGCAACAGTGAACTACATATCACTGCTGTATATTTACTGTCCAAATAGGTTTTGACATTGATACGTCTAGCAACAGGACTGATGAAACAAACAAGTTCTAATGTTGCACTAAAACCAAGTGGTTCTATTACTTAAAAAAAAAAAATAAAAAAATATATATATATATATATATATATATATATATATATATATTTCTAAAGTGTTATTAAAAACAGTTTCCAGAAACAAAATAACGGATCGTTGGATTTTCTCCACGCGCCATTCTATTAGAATACATACACACCTAATATACTGTACATTCGACTTTCATTTTGGTTTAATTGCTGCCATCTTTAGCCTTGATTTCATTTTTGTTTGGATTATTGTAAGGGGATTTGTATCATTGTTATGACAACAGAAGGGCCTAAACAAGTCTGTGGTGTGGATTTTGTTATGACAATGCTGTAACTGAGGAGGAACATTGAGTTTGTGTGGCATATACTCCATCATTTACTAAAACTATGTTAACATATAGTTTGATATTTATTGCTGCAGCTTATCTTCAATGTTGTAATGTTTGTATTGAAGAAGTATTCATTTCGCAGATTCTTTCTTCACTTCATATGAAAAATATTTTTTAGTAAATACGTTATACAAAATAGTAATCAGATGATGAATAATGTTTAAACAAAACATAAGGAGTTGTATTCCATGAAGAGAAGAAATGACCTGCAGGTAATGCTTTGTTTGAAAAGCATTTATATATCATATTCATTCATTCACAAACTCATCACATGTTTTAATGACACATTCACAACAACTGAAATCTTAAAGTTTCAAATGTAAATTAACATGATGTCAGTGCAGTGTCAAAGTTTCTTAACATCAACGACTGTACCTTTTCAAATTTAAGTGTATTAAAAAAAAATGAAAAGCTGAATCATTTTGTATTACAAATATGAATATTGCATTTTCATCAGTGAAAGTGTCACAAAACATGCCATGAGGCTTTTAAGAATGAAACTGAAAAATACCCCCGCAAACGTGTGTTATGTATGAGCGCATCCACAATTCACAGTACTTACACACATACGTAAAGGACAATAAATTTCTCTTGGTAAATATATTCCAAAATATAATTTTATACACAAATATATATTTAGACTCTGTTCCCTCTGTAGAAAGCTTTACATATGTTTACATAAGAAAAAAATCAAAAGCCTTGAGATAATATACATTCTATTTTCCTTGTTATGGTTAAATCGTTACAGGGAAAGTTCCCTTCTCGAATTCAAAGGGCCCAGTTAGTCCCACACACTGTTACAAACACATACAGGTTAAACGAAGGCACCACAGCAAACATTCATATTATTCTGAGACGGTGGGGTATAGTCGTGGTGTTGCAGTTTAAAAAAAATAATAAAACATGATAATATATGGCCATACCAATGAGCTACAGCTACAGCTTATTTAACACACTAGACTGTCAGTGCCAAGATTAATAAAAAAAAAAAATAGAAATCCTTAAACACAAAGAAAAAAATCCATGGACACTGTTTGGCTTTATAATGTAATAAATCTATTCTTCCTCTGACTCTGCCTGATAAGAGGACAATTAGCTGAGTGTGTAAAGAAACATTTAGTTGATAATCGATGAGTGAACTGGCAGAACAATAATCGTTGGTTAAGCTATTTATGAGGGAAAATTCATTATAATTAATCATTAATAAAAAGAAGCAGCCCTAGTGTAAAGGAACAGACAGTAGGACCCAAGCTACATCAATTATACTAAGCCATGATTTTGAATTGATGTATTTAAATGATACTCTAAGTTGAACCTGTCTTTCAAAACTGTGATTCTTATATTTTTTTCTTTTCAGTTTTAAAGTGATTGAATGAAACGGTATGAACTTGCATCTCACACTGATAAATCATGTCTAATCCAGAAGTACAAGAACATAATTTGCACACTGCCTGCCTCATAACATTTTGGAGTATTTACAATATTCACAAACATGTACAGGTCTTAAAAGAATAATTTGACATTCTGGTAAATATGCTTATTCACTTAATTTTTCAGAGTGAGATATGAACATTGAAACCACTCTGATGTCTGTACCTTGAGTATGGAGCTGGGGGTACTTTAGGAGGCGATTAGCCTAGCTTAGCACAAAAATTGGAAGCAGGGAGAAAGAGTTAGCTCACAATAATAGGTATTTCTTTCTTCTTTTTTTAAATGATGAACTACTTCTCTGAGCTAACAGCTTCCCTCTGCTTTAAGTCTTTGTGCTAAGCTAGGCTATTTGCCTTCTGTATCAATCTCAGTACTGAAAGCACTGACATGAGAGAGGTATCTTCTCATCTAATTTTTGGATAACGTGCAAATAAAAGCATTTCCCAAAATGTTGAACTATTCCATTAACAACGACTGGTAAAAGGGAACCCATAATGCCCCTGGGAAGTTGTGTAACATCAATAAAATTGAGACTCAGACCCCCATCTACTCAAATGAATTACTATAACTACCGTACAGAAAGCACTGGTTTTACAAACCTGTGTGTATAAATCCATTATGAGGGAAGAACGAGTACATTATAAAACGGGGCATTTTATCAGCATGTGTTTCACATTTTCTTTCACATTTTCTGGCATTTACTTTTCTGTTTACATTCAATACCTACACTGCCATTGTGTCTCTCTGTGTCAAGATGACAACTTCTGTTCATACTGCACTTTTGTTCACATGTTAATAGTGGTTGCTTTACTCCTTTGCCACCTTCAGGGTTGCATGTCGTAAGGCAACGTGTTACAGTCCAGCCATTAACATCCCACTTACTAATACTGACTTCACTGCAGCCTGGTTGCTTTCCTTGCAGTTGGAGTACACCTTTTTGTTACAAAGAGCCTAAATCTCACCATGTAAGGTCAAAGCAAAAGACTTTGTTGTTGTCAGAAAAAAGCAGCATTTAGATTGGAAAACAAATGCCTGGTACAAACTCACATTAGTTTTTTGTACTAAAAATGAGGTGAGGCTGCTAAGCTGGGTCTCACTACTATTACAGACCAGTAACACCAGGATAGTAAATTTGCCTGGACGCACTTGAAGTGGTACAAAAGGAATTTACACAAGGACCAAAAGTGTTATTAGGTTTTTCTTTTTTTTAAATTATGCTTTTTTTCCTTCCTATCACATCAACAATATTAATTCCTTTCACGGAAGGAGATCAACAAACCGGTCCCTGTGAATCGTCAGGCCCGTCCTGGGCCGCGGCAGGGCTTGGTGTCCCGCTGGGTTGCGCCCAGGGCTACGCCGTGCTGCTGCTGGAGCAGGGCGTGCTTTGTGTGCTGCCGATACTGTGGGCCGCGCTGCTGTTCTCTGAGGCTGGCTGGGACTTATGGACCTGCTGTGTGCCAGCTGTCTCACCTAGCCAGAAAGAGAGGGAGCAGGAGAGAGAGTGTAGGGGAGGAGGGGATTGGACCAAAGGGAGATAGAAAAAAATTATATACAGTATATTACAGAAAGGCAGAGGTAGACAGGAACATGACAAATCGGTTTGGTTAAAGCTAAAAACTGCACTCCTCTGAGATGCTGGAACCTCCATTGTTCCTCTGTGCTCTTACATTTTTAAAAGAAAATAAATTACTTATTAATCTACTAGTGTTTACTATGACTGTCACTACTTGACATAAACCTTACACTTTAGTTAAACTAAGATTCTTTATCCCAATGTTTTGTGCAGAGCCTGGAGTAGATTCACACATTTGTATTCTCAAATAAAAAACTAGTTTTAAATACAAAGGACTTGGCAAATGAGCAAAGTAAGGCGAGAATAACTCTGGACTCCATCTGTGCTAACTTTTACCATCTTCAAGTATAATCTGCCACAGATTCACAATGTTTTCAACTGCTGGGACTTAGGAAATTTCGCCTCAGAGAGCCCAGAAACAACCAGTCACATCCTATCTGGCAGATGCCATTTTGAACAAAAAGAGAAGAGAGGGATTCACGTTCATGGAATTAATTTCTTTAGTTATCTGGATTCAATTAGCCTGGCTTTAGTAGATAAAGCACAACAAACACAAGACAGGACCTTTTGACTGGAGCTCAAACCACTGACTGGTTTATTGTTCTATGTCTAAATAAGCATTTAATTTCATAGACTCTGGGGATCCAATGCTTCAAATGAAGGGGCAAATAAAAGTGCTTACATTTGTTTACAAAAAAATGTCTCTGACAGACAATGAACAGCTTTTGAAATGAATCCAAGTCTTTGTTTAATTTGAGTATTTGGCACAATTATTGCTGCAGTCTTTTCCTTGTTTGCTTCCTAGCTTTATTCCTCCCTAAAAATGGAGAGAGCACACAATAAAATGTTCTCTCTTTAGCCAAGTTTTTACAATTGACAGTTTGGTATGTACTTAAAGTTGTGTGTGTATGCACGAGTGCTTGCATATATGACAGGCATATGTGTCCACAGACGATCTTGCAGCCCGCTCCCTCTTTGGGGCCCCCTTAGTTCTGCTAATGTTTACCAGAGCAGAGCTGCCAGCGGTCTTTCCCTCACAGGACCAAGAGCTCTACAAAACAAAGGGACTTGGATTCACCTCATCTGTCTGAGGAAATATAAATTCCCAAGTCCAATATTATCTTTCTAGACAGGGGAGATAAAGGCTGCTTTTATGTTACAAAAACAGTGTGTATGAAAACTCTGCATGTAGTTGCAAACGATGTCCGACTCTTTGCCTTCGCCTTAAAGGTACAATATGTAACATTTCTGCATTAAAATATCTAAAATGACTATACTCATGTTATATATTTTCTTGAGCTGTGTACTTACACTATCCCAAATGTTTCCAACAAAGTTCAAACCCAGAAAAGTCTTTTATTTTAATGACACAGGACGTTTCATTTAGTCGCCTGTCAGTGGCGTCATCAAACCTTTGACCCCTCTGGTTCCTCTAACTTCCGTCAAAACACGGGAACCCAGATGATACGTTCGAGAGTAATTGTAAATCATACAATGTCACAGAAAGAATAATACTCAGTAACCGTAATACAGCTTGCTTTATGCCACACAGCATCATTTTGTCACTGATTACATGCCACTTACAACACAGTAATGCAGCAGAGATCTTATTTATTGATACATTTCAATATCGATCAATCCAGCTTAACATTATGTACTACGCTAACAAGTAGCTCATGCTAATACTTGGTGGGGAACGTTATAGTTACAATATCGTTCAACACGCTCATGAAGTTATTTTAGGTATAATTGATTTGATCAAGGTAAAAATTAACGTTAAACAGCGCTGGGCTAATCCACAATTACGTTCGCCAGCTAGTGTTAACGTTAGCTGTATAGATAGAAGACAAATCTAATACTAATATAGCCAGCTATACCATCCTGGTTTTTCTGCCTCACTCCTCACCGCTAAGGGACTTTAGTCGGGATGAAAGCGGACAACAGCCCCGGGGACACAACACATCCACAGTTAGCCAGCAGCCAGCCACTATTATTAACTTACAGCAATCCGAACCCAGCCAGAACAAGGTCCAGTGCCGGGTGATAACGATGCTAACGGCAGTAACAGAAAGTTTTATGTTCCGTCGGGGAAACAGACCATATTGCCCCAGGCGTCCGAGTCTGGCTGGCCGCGGGGTTGTGCTGAAATTCTCCCCCCTTCATCGTTTAGCGGTCTTCTTTACAGTTAAGTTTGACTGACAAATGGTGACTGCCTTGGGGACAAAAAGTGAAGATGGGGAGAATCTGGCAGCAACACCCGGCAGCCATCCCAGTGATGTAGGCATATCCTTGGTCGTTATCTCTGGGGCCGCAGCTCAGCACCGGGGATACTCAGCGGCCAGCACCGAAGGTACTCGGCGGCCAGCCACAGCCGCGAAGTAAGTCTCTCAGTGGTGTTGAGTAACGTTCCAACAAACCCTTTTCCCCCCGGTGCTGAAAACTAGGGATGGGCATGATTACTCGACGATCGATAATTGATTATTAAGAATTTCGTTGATGACGTTAATTTGTTGTCGATTAAACTAATACTGGTTGCGTTGCATAGTGTGAGTCTTGAAGCAATTAAATTAATTTCACAGTGTGGCAGCAATTAAACATTTTACCACTCGGGGGCAATATTTGACTCCATACTCAGTTACCTGGCTGCGAGTTTCCGTTTTGATTTCAAAAGTAATCATGAAGAGGACACGGTGAAGTGTGGCGTGGGTCCATTTAGATTTTTTTTTTTAAAACAACTTAGTTCACTGCAAACACTCAGATGCCGTGTATAAGTACAACACGGCCACGACTCACATGATGTAGCCTACCACTAAACAAAGTGTATCCGACCCTGGTTATGTCGGTGGTGGCCGCGGTGCATCCTGCTCTCAGTCTCAAGCTAGCATAAACTCGGCGTTAGCACGGAGGAGCTGCGATGCACAACGAACAGAGAAAATTACCCAAGGGACCTGCAAGTTCATTGAGATGGATATTGGAACCAGCATATCACATTTCACCAGAGTGGTAGAAACTCACCACGAAGAAGAACGAATAAGGTTCCCCGGGCTGGCCAAGTTAGCGCGGAGGTAGGCGACCTGTGCATCCCGGCAACGCGGCTGTTTTCGGCGGCTGGACTGATGGTCACCAGGTAGCGGTCGCGTCTGACCACAGATCATGTCAACATGCTTATCTTTCTCAACAAAGATCAGTAGACTGGTGCAGAAGTTGTATTTGAGTTAGCCTACTAGTTATGTTTTATTAGGCTTTGTCCCGTGCCTTGGATAGTTTTGAATTACATTTCGTTTAAGAACGCAGGCTCGCAGCTACAGGTTCTGCTGCTTCAGAGCGCCGCACCGCAGCGCATCTATAATCTATATCTATAACCTCCAGTTTAACTGCCACAAGTTGTTCTTCTTGTAATTAAGATCTCATCGAGGAAAAACACGCTGTATTTTTGTTTTTTCATTGCATTTTTAATTTATAAAAAGTTATATAAATAATGAATTTTAATATAAAAATATTAATGATTAATCGATAGTCGATCGTTAATTCTCCCGACGATCGACGAAGAAAATTTTATCGAATGCCCATCCCTACTGAAAACATCAAAAAAGTGACACTGATGTGAAATATATTGTGATATTTTGCTAACTGGTCAACTAGCTAGCTACCAAACAAATCGAATCAAGAAAACATAATTATGTGTGGGAAACTGCAGCTCTTTCATCAGAATGACATGAATAAATGAAACGTGGATACAACTGTAATGGATAAACCCATTCGTGAACAGATACATTTTAATCGCAACTGTGTTAAACAATGAAAACTACAACTCCCATAATGTCACTTCACGACGTCATCAAAAGTCCGTGTTTACATCCATTGTTTTGATTAAGAGACCCCTAGGGGCAGAAAATTACATATTATGTAATTACATTTAATCACAAAAGCATAAGAACTTTTTCAGTATCTCTTGGCACAGTCAACACTCCAAACTTAAAGTCCAGAGTGTCCATACAGAAAAATCTTTGAAGGCCATGAAATTTCTGAAACTTATTAATTTGACCAGTAAAAATAATGTATGTGTGTTAAATCAATTACTTTATTGACCATATATACACAAAACATTAGTGCCACTTTGTTGTCCTGTGTGGATTTATATTTATATTTCAGAGAACAAGACTAATAGTCGGCAGACATGCTAGCAGCTCTGTGAGGCTGTACCTAGGCCCAACAGTGCTTTGAGCTAAATGCTAATGTTAGCATGCTAACACCCTCACATTGGCAGTGCTAACATGGTCATATTTAGCAGGAATAATATTTTTTCCATGTTTGTCATCTTAGTTGCATTTGCTAATTAGCACTAAACACAAAGTGTAGCTGTCATTAGTTTGCATGTATTTGGTAATAAACCAAAGAATTGAATAAATTACAATTTTGACTTGATGATGGCACTAAATTAAAAGTGACATGAACATAAGTGGAATTGTATGCACCAAACGCATGGCAATCCTTCCAACAGCTGTCATGGAATTTCAATCAAAACTACAAAACTCCACCTCATGGTGGCGCTCGGGAAAAGGCCAGTCTTTAGAACCCATCTTTTGGGTACCATGAATGCTGGGACAAAATTTAACGTCAATCCATCCAATAGTCGTTGAGATATTTCAGTCTGAACCAGAGATGGGGACTCGATTCTGAGACTCAGAGTTGAGTCGCACTTAAATCGCACAAACAGTTGACTTCAGACTTGACTCGCGACTCGACCCAAAAGACTTCAGACTTGACTCGGATTCAAGCTTTGAGACACGTCAACAACCTGTTTTCATGCAATTATTGCTTTTTAAATCTAAATTCATTCATGTATTTCTATTTTCTTTTATTGGTGCGTATACGTTGGGGAAACATATGAAGAGTTGCATGTTCCCTGCCCTTTGTCATAATGTGCTACGTAACACATGCGCTATGCCTATGTGCGCGCACTCACATAAATGCATTGACGATGGCGCCATCAAGTCCTCCAGAGTTGTGCCTTTTGTCATTAGTTTTGCTTTCAATAACTCCGTAAACAGTGGCAGTAAGCGAACAGCTTTCAAAATGTTGAAAAATACAGTTATGAAATTGAAACAGAGTTCTTAATTTGTATTTCTTCAGATTGCATTGCAGTAGACCCCATAAAGTTATCCTACAACTGATTGTGACACTGTACGGTATGGATGGTAGCTACAGGACATGCTTTAAATTCATAAGATTTAACAATACAGTGTTAGGGACAGATCAGATGGCCAGAGACTTTAGAGTTGACTTGGACTTGCCTTGGACTCAAGCTCAAAGACTTGAGACTCGACTTGGACTTCCAAAAAATGACTTGTGAACATCTGTGATCTGAACCAAAGTGGAGGAACGACCAACAGACATTAGCCATAAGCGTTGCTAAAGAATGAAGCTAGTGTGAAGTGTGCTCTGTCAAGATGGCCTATCTTATTATTGTGCAACGTGTGATCAACATCATTTTCTAATCTTTCAGCATATGTTTGCATTTCAGAGCAGATAATGTATGAAATTTCTCCATATATGAGTTATTCAGCCTGTTTTCTTACTTTTCGTATGTTATTTCACAATTTCAGCAGAGGTGAAGAGCAGATCTCTTGGCAGACATGACTGCAGCCCTTGCAGAATGCAGACCTACTATACATGCCAAGATAATGAGCAAAATATCAAATAATATATTATGGGTCACTTATAAAAGCATTTATACTTCTAATTGCCTTATATGGAATTAAACTGTAATGCAAACCCAAACCTTAAATATAATGCCAATTAGCATAAAAAAAGTTTCTTTCTCAAGAGGCCAGGAACATTGTCCTCAGACCCTGGGGGGATAGACCCAACTCTGTTTCATGTTTCATCTCTGTACACTAGTTTAAAATACACTCTGAACTGATATTTTTGGTTCTTGTTTTGGGGATCTACATTCTTGGGGTTTGGCTGGAACTGCCAATATTGCCATGTAAGGTAATTTCAGCCAAGACAACTTAACACGCCCAGCTAAGGCCTATATTAATAACATCAACAGGAACATGTTGTGAAAGTCTACTACTACTATCCTTGCACCTGTTTCTCTATACATGTTCACTTCTAACATCTTTGGAAAACCAGCCAATAAGGGATGTGTTTCTTTGTTACTCTAGGAAACCCATGAATCTGAAATAAAGTGGCTTTCTAAAAAGGAACCAAAACCAATATTGTGATAAAGATAAGGGCACTAAAGTCTGACAGCT
Organism: Perca fluviatilis; assembly: GCF_010015445.1. Taxonomy (NCBI): domain Eukaryota; kingdom Metazoa; phylum Chordata; class Actinopteri; order Perciformes; family Percidae; genus Perca; species Perca fluviatilis. Next base: position 30,117,986 of record NC_053120.1, read on the forward strand.
GATCTTTTCTGCTACATGAAATCCTGTTCAGTAAACATTTATGGATGTGACTAAACATGACTGTAACAGTTCATATCAGTTCTGACAAGTGTCCAGATCTTTGATACATTCAAAACTAACTAACTTCCTAATCCAGCCATTTACAACTGTTCAACTGTGAGCTTCTTCCAAACTGTAAACTTACATTGTTGTATTTTCTGAAAGGCCCAACTTCTAAACTCAAACACCCTGACAGCGTTTATGAAAGTGGCCCATGGCAAACACATCAGCCAGGGTCAACAGGCCAATGGCATGGCAGATCACCAGTAAAGCAGTCAGGCCAATGAGAACAGGGCAGCTCTATGCAACGGTGAACTCAGGGGGATACTGGGAGCACACTTCCTTCCAGGGGTCAGCTGGGGTCAGCAGGCTGGGGACCATGGGGAAGGTCTTGGCATCTTAGGGAGAGATTGTGTGTCTTTTCCTGTGAGGGCCGCTAAGCCCAACAAGGGGAATTTCCAACTCATCTCCAGCCATTGTACTGAGAATATTCGCTGACCACCCCGCAGCTCCAAAAACATTCAAAGGCAGGAAAGAGAAGAGCCCTTGCTGCTGACCAACAGGATATATTTACAGTAGAGGAGTCAATCTGTTATTGTGAACGGGCCTCTGTTAGCAGTAGGATGTTTGGCATTCCCAGCGCGCATTTCTGGCACTGAGACACTCGGACATTCCTTTGCATCTTATCTTTTCATTAATGCAGAGAGGTGAGACAGGGCCGTGAAGCAGCAGGTAAAGGACCTACCTGTGTGTGAGTAGATAAACCACAGGGCTCCGGTCAACAGAGCCCCAATCACAAAGGCTGCAAAGGCGATCCCCACCACTGTCGGAGTGTCCAGCACGTACAGTGGATCTGGGAAACAGAGCAGCACACAGTTCATTCATGTTGACATGACAACATGGAAATATTTAAAACCTCAACAAAAAAAGTAATATGGAGTACCAAAGTGCTCAATATCAAATAAATAATAGATGAATAAACTGTGTGTAAATGAGCCAAACATTTGGTGAATAATAGTTATAACAAAACATTTTTTTTACATTGTATTAGTCCATCAAAGTTTTTAACACTTTCTGTTTATATAGTTATTCATTTCAAATTGTTAGTGTAAGACAGTGAGAATAATACAGTATGAAACTTGTAAAATAACTTACTATTTTCAGAAGTATACGGTGGGTTTGGGGGTGAATGAGTAACTGCAAAATAAAATAAATCATGTCATTTTAATGAACGTTGACCATCATGTTAGTGATGTGCATTATACAATAATGTGAAAAAAAAGTGCCTCTGCCCCAGGCCAGGGGATCAGCAGATTACTGATATTGTCCTGTGTTGATAAGCAATTATCTGAGGAATGTGATACAGAAACCTGAACCAGGAAAATGCTGAAAGAGAGCAGTTATTCTGTAAGCTGACAGGGTCCTAAAGGATGAACCTACTGACTCCAACCAGTTTATTTTTAGCAATCTTTATAATGATGTCTTAACAAACAATACAAAGGCCCTTGTGTACGGGCAAACTCAAGAGGCGAGCCTGGTGCACGTCCAAGACTCCAGCACAATGGGTGCTATTCTTGGAAAGAACACCTTTGAGTTTTCATTTCGCATAATGGATGATGACAGGTCATCAGAGAGGACTTTAATTTCAGAGGGGATGATGGCCAGAGGATGTCCTCTCTGCCACCCTCCACCCCCACCCTATTGCTCCAGTGAGATCTGTTCTCTGTGACTTGTTGTGTTAAGACTGCAGAGAGTGCTCAGTACCAGCTCAACATGCAGAAGAGAGAAGAGGAGCACACTAAACAGAGGCCAGCAAAAGACAGTGGTGTGTCATGTTGTCTTGTAAACTTGACTCAAATATGATGTTTTACAGTATGTGGAGAACTTTAATTGACTCTTGTGTAAGAGCACCCATTGTTATCAAGTTGAAAACTCAATGTACCTTTTCAAATAAAGCCTTGATGTCTATTGGGAGCAATACTCTGCTGGACGTCTGTCAGGTCTTGACTTTTGCTCACTATTTTAACAGAACCAGACAGCACCCCAGAAGTTAAACTCTTGACTTATGTTTGCAGCTTTAAGCCATTGCCAGAGTTGGAACAGTTCTGATATCTCTATGAACATGTCATATGTTTATGTAAGTTTGCTTGCTATGGAAGGAGAGAGCACCCCTGCGTAATGATTTGTTTTTGTTCAACTCTGACCTCTCTTCAGAGCGCAGAAAACACTGACGTCACCTATGCAAGACACTTGACACTGGTTGTCCGTACTTATAATGCTGACTACAGTTGAACTCGACAGTTCGGAGCTTGTTACGGCAATACGCTGGGTCCTTAAGGCCATTAGCACCACATACAACTGGTAATATACAGTAGTTTTATATAGTTACACAGGGTTCTTATAATGCTGCTTACACATCTTTCTCTTCAGTATATACTGTACTTGATGAAATGAAAAAAATCTGAAGGTTGAGGATGATTTATACTTTTTTAATGGCCATGATCTGCTGAGGCCGGAATCTAATCTAATGAAGAAGTAGAGCCATCATTTTAAGTTTGTCACTTTTAAGTTAAAAACGTTTTGAGTTTTATGATGAATTTATAATATACTGTATAAGTAAGCTTTTTGACATCCGGCTAGTGAATACAGCGGACCATAGGGAGGACAAAAAAAAAAACCCTCATTCAGCAGGTTTTAAAGTGATAAATCAGTACAGATATCTATCACAGAAACCCGCTACTTAGAAAGATGAGCAATGTCAACACATTCATTGACAAAATATATTTTATACACTGCGGTTTCAGCTTGTCCAATATTTTTTACTACAATAACCCTGATATTGAAAGCAGCTTTTGAAGCAGATTATATTCGTATTCATTGTAATGTAAATACATGTATTATAGATTTTCTATCTTCTTCCTTTACACTTTGTGTTTACACTTTGACTTAAACTGAAGTAATACTTTTCAACTTTTCTTGAACGTTACCAGATCCAACACAATTTATTGTGAAGCAGTAAATCTACTTCTGATGGCAGGGCTTTGAGGCTGTTATGTTTTTCCATGCACCAAGTTGGCCGCAAGTGTCCCTCTTTGATTTATGGATCAAGTTGAGCTCTTTCGGATACTGTCCAGTGCAGAACTGTGGCCCTTGAAAAGGCTGCTTATTTTGTTTGCCATCCTAGCATAAGAGATGTCTTTGTGTTATAAAACCCGGCTTTTTGAAATGATTTTTTTTTTCACTGTGTTTATTGCATATCTGTGTTTACTCAATCTGCTCCATGGAAAATAAACCTGCTGCATTGGCATAGTGGTATGGGCAGCGTGCATTGCTGCCTACTCTGGACTAGTTTAGCTCACTTACTCACTCATTACTGCCGTTAAGAGTCTCTGTTCACCAATGTCTGTGCTAAAATGTGACTGCATCTATATCTCTGCCCAGCCCTTAAACCCTATGTCCAATTAAATGTAATAAATCCATCCACCCTTTTGTTCAGCAATGTTCTGTACAACTGTGATTACTCACGCTAAAGCCTGACTGATATTCTTGAGGCCGATACCAAATTTTTGATTATATTTGAAAAACAACAACAACATATTTTTAAAGATAAAAAGATAACACAAACAAACAAAAATAAATCCTTTAAAAGAGTTGTGGCCATAGGCGGACTGGAAATCTGGCAGTTCTGGCGAATGGGGCAAAACACTGGTGTTTCACAGACAGAAATATGCAAGACTGTACGGCTGCACCCTGGAGCCTCCTGTCTGATACCGTCAATATAAATAAAAAAAAAAAATAAAAGCTTGCGTCTCATCCGCTATCGTGCTTTGGTGTTTTGGGTGTTTAAGTAGCCTATGTAATATGTTTTGAATATGCAAGCATTTCCATTCTATTCTAAGATGGTACCATGGTAGTTTATTTGAAGGTTTTATGAATTGTGTGTATTATTTCATTATGAAAGCCTGTAAGTGCGCCTCATGCTGCTGGTGCAATAATAGCCTGTTTTTTGCCATTATAAAGCAAATAATGTCCCCATCGGAAATTGGGCTGGTTAGGAAATGCAACCACATCATAACTTTTTTACACAAAGTGCTGTGTGTGTGTAGTACAACAGCAAACTGCAAGTGAATCTGTAACTAAAAGGTGGTACCAAATGATGTGCACCTGCATAATCAGGAGGTGAAGGGTCAGAGAGCAAAGGTCAGACTCTGAGAGCACAGATTACAGCAAATAATAATAATATAGCAATGCTAACACAACACAATGCTACGTTAGCAGACGTGGCAACGAGCAATTATTATTGTAGTTCAAAAGGGCAGTCAAATTTATCTTTATTATAGTTGAAAGCAACAAAACTGCCAAGCTGAGAAGCTTTTGTCATCCGTCACGGTGACAGCAAGTGGACTTTTAAACTGAAATAACAAGTAAATTAGCCATGCAGTTTCATTTAGCAAGAAAGGAATATCAGAAAACCCGGATGGATTTGACTAACTTTCTTCGCAAGGAGGATGGATTATATGTGTCAGGGCCAGGCAAAGGGAGAAGGATACTAATGCTACATTAGGTAAGACACAATGTTTTGTTTTGACAACTTGTAAATTAACGTTTTTAATAGCAATCCGCTGTGAAATCAGTGCCAGTCCGGTCTAGAGCCTTGAATCATAGTATGTTATCTTAAAGGGCTTTAGAAAACGGGAGTCGTTCTCAAAGAATTGCCACTATATAACAACATGCCATCCAGATTAAATAAATCTTTAATACTCGTAAATGTTAAGATACGTGTATGAAGCCGGTCCATGCCCGTGCTCGTCTGATGGGAGGGGCTGGGCAGAGAGGGGAGAGAGATGCAGGAAGAGGTCTCACTGTCTCACTCTACTTCAAATTCTGCTGTTCTTTTTGCAAAACACCTACTGCAGCTTTCACCAATTATCAACATTCTTGCCAATTAAGTTTCAGTCAATTGACTAATATGGAATATTTAACAGTTGAAAAACAAACTTGTCAGCATGGGCAGCTCCAACCTTGGAATTGGATTGGCCATCCCAGATGCCACTTTAGTATTTCTGGCACAAAATTGTCTTCTTCTTCCTTACAGGGCGGGTGTTGAGCCCCCAAGTTATTCCTACTACCATCTTTGTATGGATGTGTTATGGCTGGGAGAAAAATCCAATAATTTCAAATATTCTGTAGCAACCACTGCTTGTCAGTGCTTTCTGGTGGGTAAACTAACCCCTAACTAAAACTAACTCTTTTAAACTATGGCAAATATATCTTTGTCATCTACTGCAATTTCATGTTACTTAGCTGACGTATTAACCGATACAATATATCCACAATAAGCTTAAATACGCCAATATCGGCCACCGTGATATATCAGTCAGTCTCCAGCTCACACCGATTAAAATTATGTAATTTATATTACTGTAAACTCATGAGTCAATAAAATAGTCTCAAACTGACCACAGGTCTCTTGTTGATGTCATTGCTCAGAGGGGATGCTGATTTGAAAACCTGGCAGTCAACCATAGATTGGGCACACATGATATCACTTCATCTCAGTTTAGGTCATAATATATAAAATGTGATGGTGGTTACCCCCCCCCCACATCTGCAGGCTGCTCTCTCCCTCTGATTAAAATCACAAACCCCTGAGACTCCACAATACAGTGAGTGAATGGCAAAACAAGTGATGATCGAGGGACCTCTAGGCTCTGGCTGGACTCCCGAAGCCAACAAGAGGACCTCCACTCCCCTCTCACAAACACACACACACACACACACACACACACACACAACACCCTCCATTCTCCCCCTCTCTGGTGGAAAGGGGAGGCCACAGTGAAGGTCTTAAGTGAAAACAACTGGAGCTTGGTGCTGTATGACTCCTCTTTTTCCACCTCTCCCTCTGCATGGACTGGTCCAGAGCAGCCAAACTGGGCCTCATTGTTAGCACACTCCCCTTTACTGCAGTCAACCAAATACTAGTATGTACACACACCCAAAAACACACTCTTGTGTACAGACGTTAATGTAAACAGATGCACACACATGTGCATTCACACGCACCTGTATACACAATCACACAAACACACACAGTGCAGTTAATGATGACCAGATGTGGGGAAATGATGTGCAGTGTTTTGTGGTTTGGTCTAATCTCCAAGTATTGGACCAAGCTTTCTAGGCTCTTTCGCCCTCAGTACCACTTCTCTCTTTACTACAGTTTCCTTATCATACTTTATACTCAAAATATTGGAAACCAGAGCTTAATTCATCATGTTAAGTGCTAATAAAACCAAAACATAAACGAGAGTGACAAGAGCTTTTAAGACCCACATGCGTGTTATTCACAGTTGACCTCATGTCATAAGATGTAAGTAGGTGTAGGTGTATCTTTACTAACCTGTTTTGATCCATCCATCCACCACAGCCAGCGGCTTGGAAACCGTCTTGGTATTCAACATTAGCTCCAAGATATTGTCCAGAGTAAGAGAATCACAGGTCTCGCTGGGTTGTAAGCACTGTGTGGACAACATTTACTTGAACTTAAAACTACAAAATTTACAATGGAGAAACAAAACAAAAAAGAAATGTCACTCTGTTAAATGCTTTATGCTTTATGATTGGTTACAGAAAAAAGGTTTTGTAAAAGCAAAAGCAAACATGCACACCTCTCAACCTCAAGTAAATGTCTTCTGTCATACCTGACCCAAACTATAAACTTGTAAATGGCAAACTCATGAGCACTACACCTGACCCTGATCAAAATCAGAAAATCACAATTAGCTTCACCATCACAAGTCAGCCACAACTTTATTGCTACTTTTTGTCAGGTGAGAAGAGGTCAAAAAAAGTATAGGAAAGTGCTTGCAAGAGATTGTATGAGTTGGACAGATAACACAGTATGAGAGAATGCAAATGATGGCTAAGACGGATGCTTATTTTTTGTTCTGCAGCTGGATACTTGGCAAACCTTACACTTATTCATGTTTCCTGCTTAGCTTTGGGTGCAGAACTGATACTGAATGGCTCGGGTCAGCCAGAGTAGAGATGGTGCCGTACTACACTGACTTAAAGTGCTCATATTATGCTCATTTTCAGGTTCATAATTGTATTTAGAGGTTGTACAACAATAGGTTTATGTGGTTTAATTTTCAGAAAACACCATATATTTGTTGTACTGCACATTGCTGCAGCTCCTCTTTTCACCCTGTGTGTTGAGCTCTCTGTTTTAGCTACAGAGTGAGGCATCTCATTTTTGTACCATCTTTGTTGGGAGTCGCACATGCGCAGTAAGTATTGCTAGCTAGTCAGTTGCAGAGTATGAGGGAGTGCCATGTTAGCAGCTAGGCGAGCATTATAACGTGTGTTACAAAGTGACGCACGTTCATCACCGAAGTAAAGGCTGGACTACAATAGAGCTGTTTGGAGCAGTTTGTGAACAGTGTTTTCTGTTGGAGATGGTAAGTCCCTTTGGGGTGGACTTTGGGCTTTTTCACTTTGTAAACCTTTAACGTGCACAAAAATATATATAACACAAGAAAGGAAAGGGGAAAAGCCAAAAAGCATAATATGTGCACTTTAACATTTTCTCAAACAAAAACACTGCTAATACTATATACCCCGGAAAAGATTAAAAAAAATCTTTAAACATGCAAAAGAATAAAAGTAATTTGGAGAAGATTATACTGCATACCGGCGGTTGTCGTTGGTTACTCTGAGATCTCTTGGAGCACAGAGACATCTCGCAGTGCAGAAAAAGCATGGACATGTTGAACTTTGAGTTGAAGATGAAGCTGAAACGTTTCTTCTCTGCCTGAGTGTGAGGGACAGGGAAGTCCCTCTGAGGATAGTATTTGATGGAGTAGTCTGTGGGGCAGACTGTCTCAATGAGAGTGTAGTCTGAGGCCACACTGGGGTTGGAGTTGGGCGAAATGAAGCATGATATGATGGTGAACCCCAGCTCCGGATCTAATGCGGCTGATGTGATCTGAAGCACATGAGAGAGAAAAAAAAGATTCTTCAAATACACGGATCATTTGTCAACTGTAATGGCAAGTCTCTTTGTCTAAGTAAGACTGAAGTCATGATTGATGAGGGGTCAGGGTTCGTCCGAGGTTTCTGCCTGTAAAAAAGGAAGTTCTTCCTCACCACCGTAGCACAACATGCTTGCTCTTGGGGATTGTTGGGTCTTTGTAAATTATAGAGTGTGGTCTAGACCTACTCCATCTGTATAGTGAAATTGAAGTTATGAGCGAAATGTTTTCTTAATGACCAAGAATACAATGTTACTCGGACAAGCACTACTACTATTATTTATACAGTTTATTATTTCACTTCACAGAAAATATTGCTATTCATCTAAATCTCAGTAAGAAAAAGAATGAACTAATTTCCCAAATTGGCAAACTGTTTGTTTAAAGCTGCACTAATCACTATTTGTATACAAACAATGGATCACATTACATTATCTAATGTGGAAGTAGTTGCTCATGGTGGCAAACCCAGTTTTCGTCATCTCTACAAAGCTTTTAAGCATCTTTAAGCTCATTGTTCGGGTTTCATGGCCGCAACTTTAATGTTTAGTTTACTCTCAGCATTAACTCAGTCATTAACCCACTGTACACTACTGTACCTGTACAACACCTGTCCTGCACCAAACAGCAGAAAGACAACGTTACAGACTAGCTGGAGAACATAGTGTAGCAGTTAGCAGCTAAAGAGCCATATATTTTACTCTGGTGTTGGTGAAAACCAGGCCAGATCTAAAAGGAGAGTGAATATTGGACTTTCATTCATCAGGCGGACACAAAAATGAGAGTCAAAATGAATGCTAATGTTAGTCTGTCTGTTGGATGGGTAATAAGTGTTTAGGAACACATTGGCTATGTCAACTGCAACAAATTTCTTCAAGTAGTATTTTAGTCCCAGTTAAGATGCTAGTAATATCTTTCCATCTATGACCATCTTTTGAGTTATTATTACTCATCTTTTCTTCTTTCAGTTTTGTCAGTGATGGAATCCTCATTGGAATTTAAAACGAAAACACAGAAATACACAGAAAACCTTTTGTAACCAGCTGGCTCTGTGTCCACACAGTCAGCGAAGCATCTCCCGCTGATATCATCATAAATCATCTTGTCAAAAGACCAAGAGTCTTTGTCATCTCTTAGATGACCTCCATAATTGTGTAATGAAACAAGGATTTTGAGGCAGCCAGACATGTGCACATGTCTCTGTATCCAGCCAGGATACAGAGACACGTAGAGAGTAGATAGAAAGAATATGAGGGGTGAAAGTGAGTATTAGATTTGATAGATTTACAAACTGACCTTGTGGATGTCACAAGAGATCAAAGCAGGAAGAGCCAGACAGCGAGTACACAGAGCACAGTTTTACACACAAGTTTTAGTTTAGGAATAACAAAAAAAACACTTGCATAAGACACATACTGCATACAACTGCAAAAGACACATGAAACAAATAGTAATTTATTAGAAATGCAAAGCATACCTCCACAAAGACTTCCTGCTTTTGTGAAACAGTGTAGAAAGCCTGGCGTGAAGGGTTGTTGAATGGCAGTGTGTTGTACAACTCCATGTTAAATGTCATGTTGCTAACCGGTTGCCTTCCTGGTCCTGGTACAATCCTGGGAAGTGTTGCTGAGGTTTCCTGGTTCTTTCGGTACGTGCAATTGAACTAGGAGGAGGATAAGACAAAGCCAACACAAATATCAGCAGGGATCTGACATCTGATTCCACTGTGAGAAACCCTCACCCTACATGACTGTGTGTCAGTGTTTGACCACGGTAAGATTAATCAGAAAACAGGGAAGAGATACCGTACAAGAACAATAAGTGGGAGACAAGGAATGGATGAGACAAAGGAAATAAGCCAGTAGAGGGAAGATGATGGAGAAACTTCAAAATGGAAAATGTGAGGTCCAGTTCATAAAACCTACATCATGGAAAAGACAAAGACATTGCAGGAGCCAAAGGAGTCTTTACGTGCACCAAGGGACTATGGGAAATGGCGTTTCTTCCAACTCTGCATGATTTTACATAGAGATGTAGATGATAATTGGTCTTGACTTGTCAACTTTCACAGTGCAATGAGATGCAGCTTTCCCAGAAACACAACCACAATGATTCCACGGTCTTACCACTATGACCGACTGGTGCTCTTTGGCCTCCGTAAATGTCCTCTCTAACTCCGCTGAGTCCCTCGGGAACAGCACGTCTCCAGATTCCAGATCTTCATAATCCAGCGGCCCACCACTCCCATCCTTAGTCTCAGCATGACTTATCAAAACCTGCAATCCACAGAGGAGTCTGTTACTCACAAAACCTAAGCCACAATAATTAATACGTGAAAGGAAAACTTTCTTTTTTTTTTTTTTTTTTTAAACAGATCCAGTTGTATGTAGTGTTGCTTAATTCAGGGTTTTCAGTTAGCCAGAGGCACAGAGATTTTATTCTTTAGGAGGAGTTGCCAAAACATTCTGCAACCAATAACTTGGATATAAATTGTGGGAATGTCCTGTGGCTTCAGCAGTGGGACTCATCCTGGACATAAACATAAAACATACTTTTAATTGCTCAGTAGAGCAGAAGAATGTCAGGGGCATGACATGAGGTCACGCTGCTTCTAGAAAAATCTGATTTAATGAGGTGAGAAAACAATCTCAACGACACAAACAGTGTTTTTCCTGAGTCTGCACCAAATTAGTTAGTTGACCTGCCATTGGTGCCACTGCTGAATTAAATCATGCCACAGGACAGGAGAAACAACAGTCAAAACAGATTATCTTTGATGTGTAGGGACCTAGACAATGACATTTTATCTCTTTTGACTGGAGGGTAGAGGTTATCCCTGCATCCAAGTGCTTAACACAAAAGACAACCTTGGACGTGTGCCCAGGTTTTCAATCTACATTGGACACAAAATGTGTTGTTCCAAATTTCCCCCACAAAAGATGTCAAAAGGTTTTGGAGGAAGTGATTCATCCTTGCTTGTTAGAACAAACACGCTGAATGAATGCATTCCATAATAATGAAGACAACTGGGGATGTCAAATGTGAATGCTGCGTCCCATAAAAACACTCCCACATTGTTCACCATTACATAAAAATGTACTTAAAATTCATCATATTTTTCCATTTTAATTCATCCAATTAAGAGGATAAAACAATTTTTAAAAAAATAAAAAGCATGTAAGCTTCAAGCCTCGCGTTTCTTATCAGCTGTTGTCATCTGATAGCTGACATTGCTAGGAAACATGTTACCTTCCGTGACTCTCTACTGTCATTTTTTTCCCTCTTTTTCAGCAAGCCCACATAGCATGGGTGATGTACCATCTGTGATTTAAGATGTTTGTATTCCACTCAGGAAATGGATGGTGGCCAGCTGTTCTAACTAGCTTTCACTGAGAAAAAGGTTTACACCTACTTAGCCTAGTTAGCGTACTTAAGCAAAGGTGAACATGGTCGCACCCCTGCTACTGAACTGTTTGTGTTGGAATTTAAGTTATATTAGGAATTAATTTTGGTGCCCACACAAATATATCCCCAATCTAATTACACAACCAAAGATTCACGCCCCCTGGAGAACAGTAACGCTAATGTAGCGTGTGCTAAAACTGCAGAAAAATAAATAAAACTACAATTTTGACCAAATAAATACACAAGTCGAAACAAACACCAAAGATGCTGATTTCAGTTTAACTTTCTTTGTATTTACAATATAAACCAGCCTTATGGGCATAACTTGTTTTAAACTAAAATGTAATAATAGGTGTAATCATAGGTGTAGTACTCACAGAGTTGATGTGGAGGGCCATTGGGCTACCCTGCATGGGATATACAGTGGTCAGACAGCCAGTCAGTGGAGTTTCCAGTGTGTAGTGGGTGGCATTGACTGTTGCTTTGCAAGCTGGGTCTTGCAGCGTGAGGTTGGCATGAGCAAACCCATTTGCCTGAGGAAACATAAAAAATGGCAACATTGGATAAAGATAAAACAAAACTTTTCCTTTATTAACTTATTTTCAGAATTAGAAAAAAAAAAAGCCAAGCGGTTGTGTGAGACTTTGAGTTCCGAAGAATAAACAAATCCCACAAGGTGGTCTAGCTCCAGCCCCAGCTTCTTCTAATTACAGTCTATGCCAGTTTCCATTCTGTGATGTGGGCTGACTACGCAGTCCCCGTGTTCAGACGCCAAATATTGGGAAACGTCTGCTTGCTTCATTGTAAGCCTGTGTATAAAAGAGACGCTGGCATTTACATGAACAGTAATAGAATAATAACAACTTGTATTATTCTACTTGCCAGTATGTCTTTCTTATTTTACTTTTGTAGACCTGACACTTACTTTAATCAGGTAATCTGTATCAGCAGGCAAAACTGATCTCTACAGCTGAAGGCCCACATATTAATGACCTTTGTGTATATAGACAGTTTCTTTAATTTGCTGTCATTATCACAGTGACCATTGTGGTACATTATAATACAGTGCACATTATGAGGTTATTGTGCTGGGCCTTAAGCAACTCCAAACCTCATTATCTAAAGATAGAGCTACTCTGAATGGTATTGCCCTGGCCTCCAACACTACTGTCAGAAATCTAGGAGTTATTTTTGATCAGGATATATCCTTTAACGGCCACTTAAAACAAACCTCAAGAACAGCCTTTTTTCACCTTCGTAACATTGTCAAAATTTGGCACATCCTGTCTCAAAATGATGCTGAAAAACTAGTCCATGCATTTGTTACTTCCAGGCTGGACTATTGTAATTCCTTACTATCAGGTTGCTCAAATAAGTCGACTCTCCAGCTGACCCAGCTACACCCTGCTACGCTCTGGAGTGCCCTGCTACGTCCTGCTACACCCTGTAATGCCCTGCAGTGCCCTGCTACACCATGAACTACTACAACTACTATTTCTAGTCATAGTTCCATTATCTTTATTGTGACTATTATTGCCACTGTTCATCACACCCTCAACCGGCACCGTCAGACCTACCAAGAGCCTGGGTCTGTCCGAGGTTTCTCCCTAAAATTGAGTTTTTCCTTGCCACTGTCGGACTAAATGCTTGCTCTGTGGGGAATTACTGGAATTGTTGGGTCTTTGTAAATTACCGACCTGCGGCCGCTGTGGCAAGGGATGAGCCTCAGTACATTGGGCGCATGCTCAACCAGGTGAGTTACCCATGCGCCCCATGTTGTGTATATTTATACTTGTTACACTATGTTGGAATAAAATGAAACCAAACCATCTAAATAGTCATTAGTTGTCTTGCATTGCCAGACCTTCCTCCACATAGCATTACGGGATGGCAGAACAACGTGCTCTGGTTTATTGGCATTTATTTAAACCAATCACAATCGTCGTTGGCGGCGCTAAATGCCGCACGGAGCAACAGTGCCTCTGCAAAATAGCCTCGGGAAGGAACTTGTTTGGGTGGAGCATGTGTGCATTCAACGTTTTTTTTAGTCGTGAAACAGAAAACTCAGATTCAATATAAATCGACCGGAGTTTAAAAGGCCAACACAAAGAAAGCTGAAGGTAACGGACATCCAGCCGAAATGAAAGACATCCGGTGGAAACCTGAACAATCCCAGAAGTGGAACGTCGTGGATATACACTAGTTGTAGGCCTACTGTATATGTTTCTAGGCAGGATCCATGATGTATAAAATCGTGCAGTCCACTCACTTGCAGGCTTTCTTTATCAATGCTGACTACCATCCTCTTGTCCTCACACTGCACACTGAGGCCAACACTCAGAACGCCCTGATGCTCCTCGGGCTCTACGTTCTCCCAGGGCCGGTTGTCGAGGGAGGAGGGCAGGTAGGGCAGGGTGTCAGACACAGGTGGAGGAAAGGGAAAGGGCAAACCGGAGCGTCGTGAAGCAGCTCCAGCTCTTGGATGCAGGATGGAGAGCTCTGGAGGCAACATGCTCTCCAGAGGATCCACCACATCTGGAAGTGACACATTGTGAGAACCTCATGAGGCTGATTTTACAGGCAGGGAAATTACACAGGACTATGCCTATAAAACCAGTTTGCAATTTCACGCTAGTTTCTGTGAAATGTGCAATATTAGTCATGAAAAAATTGTAGCAGCTGCTAAAATGTATGTCTTGTGCATAGTATTTGAGCTATAATTTAACTGAACACACTGTTTCTATTTCTGCTTAAGTTCAATTCAGATGATGTTTCTTTAATTTACCTGGCTCTCTAAGTCTGATATTGAAGTGGTTAGCCACAGGAGTGTTTGTATAAGACGTGACTGGACTGTAGCCATGCTCCCCTGCCCACTTGATCAAGGCTTGTGACCCTGATGGCAAGTGCTGCCTGGGGGATTTTGACACTTGCATCGGTCTCTCCGTACTTGAACTAACACTCACGGTGTCAGAGGCCTGTGGAAAAGAAAGCAGAGGTGTCACTTATCTTGTCTTAGTGTATGTTTTCCATCAAAAAGAACAACATGAACAAAAGACATGATTTACTCTTCAAGTTTTAACAGATATTCAACTTCAAGTACAGTCCTGCTCTCATTCTGTGTCAAGTGTGAATTATGTGTATGAGTGTAAGGGTAATGGGCGTGCCACCGCTCAATCAATGCTGAGAAACCAACATGTCCAACCAAATCCGTGTCGTGCCCTGCTGCATACCCTCCCCGTGTGAGGGAGTAATGATTTGTTCTCATAGTCATTTCCCACACATTCAAGTCTCTTGAGCAACGCTAAGGAGAACCTGCTTTCTGACAGACGCAAGGCCTCAGTTTTACGAGGCTATCATATCACATAAATAGTTGACACTCTCCCAAACACTGGTTGCACAAGCACAGCATCCTGTGTCCCAGTGCTGTCAAATAAAAGTCAAAATGTCAGCTATTTGGGAACAAAAAATCTCTTTTTGTTTAGACTGACCATCCCTTTGTGGATGAACATTGATGATAATGTGGCACATAACTAACAAAAAATAACATAACTGGTACAAACCAGTGGCAAAACTCAAAGCTAACCATTTAAACACATATTTACCATGTTTTTTGGTTACTTGTGAACATGTACATGTAGTAAATGTTGAAAAAGCTGAGCTGAACCATGCTATGGACTCTACTCTCAGCATGTTGCTAGGCATTATGGTCTATATAACCACTGATGCCATTGATGTAATTGGTTTTAAATATGTTTCATGTAACATACATGTACATGTATTGTTAAAACACAACCATAATATCAATATTTGTAGATAGTTGAATAGTTGCTGGACAAATTAGACTTTTTTGATAATTGATAATCGTTACTTAATCATTTCTCAAGTTAAAATGCCAAACAAATAATGTTTCCAAGTCCTCAAAAGTTATAATTTTCTCTGTTTAATATCATGGTAAATTAAATATATTTGGGTTTTAAAAAAAAAAAAAAAAAACACAATTCCAAGATTTCATCCTGTGCTATGAAAACTTGTGATTGCCATTTGTCACTATTTTAAGTTAAGTTCATCCTCAGATAACAGGGTGTGCGTACCAAATTTCATGGCAGTCTCTCCCTTAGTCTTTGACCAAAACCAAAACCAAAAATGCCTACCTGTACAAAATGTTATGCCAATACATTTGATAGTTGTTGAGATATTTCAGTCTGGACCAATGTGGTGGACATACTGACCGACAGACCAACATTGCCATCCACAGAGCGATGCTAAAATGATCTACATTACTGACCAAAATTGCTTTAGTGTTGTACAAGGTCAAAATATAATGTTGGTATAACAAACACAAATCTGTTGGGAACCTCCACCAGAGGCATTACAATCCATTTGTGCTGATGTAAGTACCACAGGCTTTGACCTGGCATCACACTCACACAACCTGACTGACTTACTGTGCAGCAGTGACTAGGCAGCTGTACAAACACACTGCAGCTTGCAAAAGCGCAGTGTCATGGCTGCAGCAGCCCTTATAGGAGTATCAGCATTTCACAGTGAGGAAACACAGAACCCCTTGCACACCTCCACTGAAATCTGTCCAGGGCTAGCAACAGCAAACCAATAGGCAATGAGAGTCCATCATACTGTAAATACCAAAAGTCACCAGACATATGAAATATTTTACATTCAGTGCATTAAAAATAAGTTTTATTGGTTCTTTTTCACTCTAGAGAAAGACAAGGTTTAAAATTCCATCCCTGGAGCTATTACGGTGGTTGGACAACTGCCAACTCCCCATCAACATGATCTACAGTTAAACTATTCTTCCAAAGTGTACATAGGTGTCATACTCTTATAGTTGCTAAGGGTCCTGAGAGACTTGAGTAACACTAATGAAGATTTAATATCAAAAGTGTGTACTCATACTCAGTGTTGATATGTATAAAATCAAATTTTTTAAGTAAAGGGCATTCTGATATATTGCAGTAATTAGCCAGTGTTTGTCTTATGTGTGTGGCAGGGAGGTCCTAACAGCTTGCAGCTTAAAAAAGGTGCCTAAATCAAGTGCTGCTTGTAATTCACATCGTGACTGATGGGAAGCAGCTTAGGCTCTATGTGCAGCTGAAGTACTGCAGTAGCCTTGGCTCTGAAAATATGTGATACCCCCACCACTCTGAATGTGATGACAATCCCTGGAGCTGCCACAATGAAATTTCACAGTTCTTCCTAACCTGTTATCCCCACACTCTCCTGCAGAGTAGACCAGGCACCAATTCAACACACATTCTGGTGTGACAAATTCTCTGGTCAATGGTGCAAAGTAGTGACATTTCTGTCTGCAACTTGTAAGCCACTGCGATGTGTGATAAAGCTATATAAGTGGTGAAGTCTTTAAACGAAAAAAAGATGCTTCTGAATGGGAAGCGTTTGTCTATTGTCATGCTGCTAGCTTACCACTACATCCAGCTTGCCAATCACACTGTGGGTCTTGATGACCCAGTTGACAGACTTGGTGCACTTGAGCAGCAAGACTACGTTACGATGCAGCAGGGCATCGTCCACCAGAGGCCGTAGATCCACTATGACATCCACCTGGAAAGCACTACAGAGAAGGAGGGAGAGAAAAATAATTTTGGATGGTTAGGTCTGCATTGTGTTATCATGCCTTCTGTGTCTGGCCAACTAATTAAAAAGATGGATACATTCCCAGAAAAAAAGCAGACATATGCACTACAGACCAGATAGCACTGAAGTGAGATACAGCACAGTTACGAACACATTCCCAGATTTGTGGTCTTTTCGGTGAACAGAATAATCACTCCACTGGGGGAGTGAGGAGATTATCTGGCAACCTGGACTTTAAGACCCAGTTTTGAAATATCTTTCTCAAAAAAACACCACTAAGTGAACAGCAACCCCCCCCCCCCCGCTCTCACCCTCCTTCATGTGATTTTCCATCCAAAACAAACTCCACAGAGACTGGCAAAAGCATCTTGACCTCAAAAATAAACTATGACAACATGTTTTCTTGGCTTTGGCTGCTCACCTGCTGGAGTTGGGGGCTTGGAGCTCAATGATGTGGACTTCTTGGTCTTTGTCGGGTCCAGAAAGGACACAACCCTTTGATGTCTGTGGCTCCACGTAGCCGCCCAGGTAGTTCAGAGACAAGAACTTGGTATCAATCTTGCAGGTGTCAGAAAACAGTGGATCTGAAAGTGGAGAGATGTTTATGTTACTGGTCGGGGGTTCCATGAGGCTATTCTGATTCCCCAAAGGAAAAATACAGCTTTTTGTCACCCCTCCACCATGGTAGGGTCGGAGCAAGAGGTCAGCTAGAGAACAACACCCCCTGCTTCTTGGAGGAATTCAATGTCCTGCTCACGGAGACTTCAGTAGAGTGGATGTTTGCTTTGACCCAGCCGTTCCAGCTGAGGAACAGTCTCCCTGCTCCCTTTACTACACAGACCTGCAGCTGGTATTCCCATTGTCTCAGCACTAACTAAGCCCAGCCCTGTGTTGGATGAGGTCGGGCGTGCTCTGGTTGGCATGACCTGTCTTTTTATCAACAGGGAAATTTGTCTTTTGGTTTTTACGTGGGAAAACTAAACAATGATTTCTACCAGGATCCCTCTACAATAACAGGACAATAGCATTAATAAATACATTTAACAAAGCGTCTAGTGTTTTCCCCTCCATTTTCACAACTGTTCAAAAAAATGTTAACTGCTAAAAAAGTACTTTTAGAATGTGAAAAGTTACACCCCCTTCTTAGCACTCAGAGAAAACACAAGACAGCTGCTTCCTTATTTGGCAAACAGAGCCTCAGACAAAGTGTAAACTGAAGGTTGGCACCTTCCTTTCCGGAACCCTTGTGGCACTTGAAAGAGCTGAGGGGAGACCTTGAGTACTGGCCTGGTTAGGAAGCAAAGGGAGAATCCGTCCATCTTCGTGAAACACTACTAACGATGTGAAGGAGTGAAAATCTACAGCTCTTAGCTTGAAGTAAACATCATGGCACTCTGGGCTTTTGCCAAACCACAGCTTTTAATGACACAAGCCAAACGCTTGCAGGCTGAGCAACCACTCCACTCTCCACGGCAACTAACATCATAGAGAGAGAACTTATCACCAACAGTAGAGGAGCCATTATTTCTCTCTAGACATGAGCCTTGCTTTATTTCCATGTGGTGAAAGATGCTCATTAAAAACAATTTGTCCTGACTGAGAGCTGATACATTGTGAAGTCCGACGTGCTGTCTGTTCACTGTATGGACCAGCCAGTCGAGAATGAAGAATCGAAAGTCCACAGCTCAAACATGTGTGAAGATAGCCTCCCGTGAGAATCCCACAGTGCTTCCTCATTTCAGACACGCTCCCCCCTCTCCTTACTTTTGGAAAAAAATTTAATTACCTCTACTAAGACAGCCAGTTAGCAAACATGGATATAAATATTGCATCTTACAATGGAAGAAAATGCATTTGATACGATTGGTAGATCTCAAGGATACACATAGTGTGGGAATAATAAATAATGCAAACATAACTTTTGTCTGTCTACATGAAAACTCGAGAGTGCACCTTTAAGTTAGGCAGTAGTTAACATTTTTAGGAAAAACTTTGAATTACCCGCGTTATCATTTCACTTTTTGTTATCCAACAAGATTCTCCAATATCTCATCAAAACATTACCTCTACAGAAACCTGTGGTGTAATAATTGAATATCTATCTGTTCATAAAAAAGAGTCTATATACAGATAGTCGCCATGCAGCAAAATATGCCAAACAAAAAGTATTGCTATTTTGCAGATTATTTTGTCATTTAATCAATTGATTGATACAATTTCACAATATGTCTGTGACAATTTCCTATTTTCTGTCTTCAAATTGCTTGTTTTGTCTGAGTAACAGTCCAAACCAAATAATATTCAATTTACTATCTCCATTCCCCAAAGATAAAAGCAGAAGATCCTCATCTGGAAAAACTGGAACTAGGGAATTTTTTGCATTGTGCTTGAAAAATGAGTTTTGAAATAGTTGCAGATTAATTATTCATATATATAATTGATTAATTAACTAATTGTTACCCCTCTAATAAAAAGATTAGTCTCAACTAAAGAAAACATCTGTTTATACATTAAAAACGTAGAACTATGATAACGATGAATGAAAATGCATGCAATGATTTTAATGTTTTGTAATTCAGCCAAATACTCAAATACATAGTTCATGCACTTTCTGTATATTGGTGGGGTCCAATAATTCTTAAGGCCGTAAGCAGCCACAGCTCAGAATTACCACAGGTTGCCTGTTAAATAGTGTGAAAGGGTGAATGCCGGTTGAGGGAAGGAAATTCTTTTCCCAGAGTAGTGCATGTAAACCTCTAGCCAGGGTTCAAACACAAAAGCTAAGTGAAGTTATGGGAGCTGAAGGGGAAGAGGGAGGCCTAGGGGCCTAGAGCTATGTTGGGAATTTTGGGAATCTATCACACACCTTCTCCGACTTTGATGTAGATGTCTTGAGTCATCCTGAGCTCAGAGAAAGAGGTGACTGCCCTGTACTTTTTCTGGGCCCAGTTGAGGAGGTGCTCATTGCCATGGGGAAGGGTCTCCTTCTGGATCTGGCAGGAGAAGGAGAAGTTTCCCGGCTGAAAGTGGACCTCTGAGCCCTCAGATACCTTGAGGAGGGGAAACACAAGAGTGTTATAGGACAAAAGAGCTGTGATAAGCTGTTATTTCAGTTCTGCGCAATATGATAGTAAATGCCTAAAAACAGGAACTGCATGTTTTCTATTCAGCTTTAATGATGTCCAGCATCTTTTTCAGTTGGGATATTTACTAAAGTAAAACAATAATTGATTAAATATTCTGTATTTCACTTAATAGTTTAACATTTCAAGATCCAGCCGTCTGTGATCTCTCTGTTGAGAAGGATATGCACATAAAAGTCAAGTGAAGAAGAAAAACCTGCAGGCAGACTGAAAATAAGCCTTTCCAAAATTAAACCTGCTCTCTAAACAATGGTGAAACCCATCCTTCACACTTCATCCCAACCGTTATTTTAAAGCTTCTGCAAATACTACTGCGTACAGGTTCCTCAACACAATAAGGTGTCTGGTTTTCAGTGTTTATACAGTGTACTGCTTTGCAGTGCGTCATCACATGTGTGTAGGTCTGCTTGCCAGTAGGTGGACAAATTAGGGTGACCAGATGTAGCGAAAAATTCAGGACAGTCGCGAAAACCAAGCAGTTGTCCCGAATCCCAAATCCTGCCGTAATTTAAAAAATAAAATTAGAGCAAAGTCTCAAGAGCAGACTCTCGAGTAGTTATAGTCTGATAGAACATTAAAAACTGTTCATGGTGATTGAGTCGTCCTGCAGCCAGCTCCCGTCAGCTGCTCATTGGCTGCAACAGTATCTAGGTGCGAATTTTGATAACACGCATTGCTATTTTTCATTCATTCATTGTAGAAATGGAGGCTGGGTAGGGAAATACCCCTGGATTACTGCAGTTTTACATGATGCAAACAAAGCGTTTTGGATGTAGGAAGGAGTTTGGTATTTCACACGGGGGGTTGGGGGGGGGGGGAATCAGACGTCAGGCTGCATGCTAGCTGCAAACTACATATAACTAACAGCACAACTGTACAGACCAACACTTTGGCCTCATCCACCCGCAGTCATTGTGTTTTTTTCATTTGTTTCATAATGACACTTGTATTTTCGGGTTTACATGACCAGATTTACAGTTGAATTCCTGAATAAAAAATAATAAATCATTCTCGTCCCATCCCGAATTTCACCCATTCTCATCTGGTCACCCTAGTGGACATACATACTCATAACACGTAAAACACTCACACAAACATTTGAGCTATGCCTAGGTGTAAAACTGCTAGCATAAAAAACTAATTTTCAATAGATTCAGACAATAATGTTTTGCAAGTTACATTACTGAATGCTAAAATGATAAAAGAGGTGGGTGATGATGCTGAATCCAGCTGTGAAATGTAAATTGACACAAAAAGACAAAAAGGAGGGAGAAGTTTTAAAACTATGGAGGGCACAGAATTGCTGATTTGCGTTTGACAGGGAAACTGGCCTAGCCGTATTGAGGAAGGACCACCCCTTTAGCACTTAATGGAGCTCAGCCTGTATGCTTCATTTCACAGAGATAAACATTCACATGTGCTGAAAAACCTACCGAACAACCAAAATAAGTCCAAGCACATGGTCTAGACAGCCTACCTCACTTTATTTCCATGCTTGTTTTTCTTTCTCCCTAGGTATCCTATCTGTATGCATGAGCTGAGACAGTGCTGGCAGGCCCAATTAAAACATTAAATCCATTTGAATCCAAAAGGAATACTAAGATCACTTCTTTGTGATGATGTTATGGAGTTGTCCCTAAATTGCAATCATGCTTCAATGATAATATAATATTATCCCTTTGGAGTGTTTAGGTTTTTCAGACATAACTGTTCAAATCCCCTCATGCGCAACATCTGTCTGACCTCTGGATGCTCCTCTTGATGTTCCTGGCATTGTCACCAGAGGCAGTAAATACTAGGGCCTAGGAGACAGACTCTGTCAAAGAATTCAGGTTGATTTTATTTTTAGTGTGTTTACTACGGCTAGAAGAAACAGAAAGAAAGATGGCAAAGAGGTGGTGCCCTGAGCCAGCAAGGAGGGGCTGGGGTTTCTTCGCTTACCTTGCCAAGCTCAGCAGAGTTTATCAGTTTAATTGCAGGAATACGACTGTAATTAGTCGCAAAGAATTAGAGGGGAAAGCCTGAAATCCAAATTAGCTCCAGGCCTTCCAGAGCACTGAAAACCTCAGGAATTTGAAACAGGGAAGTGAGAGACCCACTCTGGGCTTTAACAAACTCTCTCTCTCTTTTTTTTTTTTTTTTTTCTCTGTCTCCACTGTTGCATGCTCTATTGACAGACCCAAAATACTAAGGGCTCTATTTTCCTGCAGGGGCAAAGCCCGTGCTAGAGCTAAACACAGTTTTGTTTTTAGTTTTTTTTTCCATTTTATTGCCTGTACGAATGTTGGATAGTTTCCTGGCTAAGGTGGGTTGAGAGGCTGTGTTAGTTGGCGTGGTAAAATTGTGGTGCCTTAAAACCTGTTACCTTGCACAGCAGCTGGATTATCATGATATCCCAAGATCACGTGAAAACCCATCTTGTTAGGCTTCAAGTGATGTGTTTGTGTCCAAACCACAGTGGTTTGGACTAATCAGTGTCCTGTGAGGAGCTACTGGCAGCTACAGGCGTGGTTTAGGTGTGTGTAACAACACTGAGAGGCAAATGTCCGTTCAAAACAATAGTGGCTCCTAAAATGGTTAGCAGCAGCATCGGTTATATCAGAACTGGAGAGTATTTCTTCACCAAAGGAGAGAAAAAAAACTTCTGTTTTTCGTTCTTCTCCCTACTGGCTTCGACAAGAGTTTGATAGACAGATGGTTCGTCCAATCACCTGTCAAGTCTTTTTTGAAAGTGTCTGGCCTGTCCAAACAGTTTCCAATGACATATCCTCAGATGGTTCTGTGTAACAAACCATCTGGTGCATCAGGTTCGTTTTTTGGTGGCTTTAGTTGGTCCATCTACTCAGAACTCCATGACAGAGGATTCCACTCACACCTCTCCAAAATCCTGCTTACTTTACACACAGCTGACACAGCGTGAATACCTTCATAAATCATTTAAATCTTCTGATGAGACACTGGGATTTAATGTTAACTGACCTTTTCTACTAACTAGCAAATCTCCAAACCCTATTTTGCATTTGTTTGTTTTAAGATATGTGTACTGTTTAATTGTTTTTCCCATCGGATAAATAAGGAATGGTATTTTTCAAATAGACTTAATTATGTTCAAAGGACTTTAATAAATACCTGAGAAAGGAGGAGAAGAAAAACAGAGTTTAAATATGTTCATTAGCTGTTATTATTTGTTTGCGCTGAACTACAACCTGCTGCTCCGATATTGCAGTTGCTCGGGCAATATTAAACTTCAGCTGTCTGTTCATTCTACCATTGACAGCATATTTTTGGGGATATGAATTTCTATTTTGGAACTTCAGGTACTTCACCTTTTTTTCTCTCTCTCAGGGACCCCATCCTCTCGCCTCCCTCTCTTCACCTGTTGCTGCTTTAAAAAGGGGATGAGAAGAGCTTGTGTGATTGGTCATTACTGAAATTCGCCCTGACTCCACCTGTTTATTCTATATTCCTTCTATTAATATTGTATTTAACCTCTCTTAATATTGTATTTAACCTCTCTTCCATAATGCACCCAGCTGTGGCTGTAGAATATATATATATATATATATATATATATATATATATACACACACACACACACACACACACACACACACAACCGGTCAAAAGTTTGGGGTCACTTAGAAATTTCCATTCCACTCCATTACAGACAGAATACCAGCTGAGATCAGATGCATTGTTTTTTTAACCAGGGCAGCAGTTTTCAGATTACATTATGTGCTTACATAATTGCAAAAGGGTTCTCCAAACTTTTCTCGGTTAGCCTTTTAAAATGATAACAGATAAGTAAACAGAATGTGCCTTTGAAACATTGGATGAATGGTTGATAATAATGGGCTATGTAGATATTGCATTAAAGATCAGCCACTTCTTTCTACAACAGCCGAGAGTCAGCTGCCCTGATTAAAAAAACAATGCAACTGATCTCAGCTGGTATTCTGTCTGTAAAGGAGTGGAATGGAAATTTCTAAGTGACCCCAAACCTTTGACCCTTAGTGTGTGTGTATATACACACACAGTATATTACAGTATTTTAGTTTCTTTCTATCTTAATTTGATTATGCATTGGAGAGTATTAAGCCCCTCTGAGGGGTTTTTGCATCTCTCCATCACATCTTTTATTGATTATGTGTATATTAATCTGTAGTATTTGGATATGTGTAAACCAATAAAATAAAAAATAAAATTATATAAATAAAAAATATACTATAATAGTGCTTATTATTTACATAAGCTGTCACCCAATAATGTTAATACTGTTACTTTTGTTGCTGATGTACTAACACATAAGTAAAAAGGTCCAACCAGTGTCTAGAGTTCTAGAGTAGAGAGCAGTTCTTCTGAGCTGCAAGCGGCAGCCCACTGCCAACTAAAGCATAACCTCACTATATGAAAATAGAGCTGATCTCTTATTAAGCAATCTTATGCTATTGCTGCCAAAAAGTGTCCTGAAGGTAGATTTTGTTAGCTGTGAAAAACTTGTAATGCGTTACTGTAAAATACATGAAAACTGGATCCAACCTCGACTTAAAAGGTATTCGTATTCGTATCAGACTTGGCAGCTGAGGGCAAACAAAGAATGTAGACGAGAAGTTAGTAACATACCATGGGGACTGAGACTCATACAGTACTTTCATGTTCGCAATGCTAGTAACTCATGTACTTGTGTTTGTAATAGCATTTGCAGGCATGCATGTTACTTCAACAACTCAAATGGTTGCTGTCTTCACTAATATAAAATAACCACTGTTAGTTCAGTATTATATATTTTATATTATTCTAATATCTTTTAAATTTAAGATAACACCTTTATTCATTATCCATTGTGATAGAAGCATATCTGCCAGTACTCTACATGGCCCAAAACATTTAACAGTACCCTTTCTGCCTATTAGCATCAACATAATACAGCCATATGAGCAGTAAAAAGGAGAAGGCATGCCAAATGTTTGAGATCAATTATCATAGAGCTGTAATCCTCCACTGAGCAACACCCTGAGCCTGGGAAATCGCAAAAGGCTGTTTAGAAATTAAGAGGTGTTGCAAACAGACGAGGGGGTTGGAAAGTGCAGGAAGGGTTGATAGATGATATGAGCATCTTTGGTGATATTAATGTGATAAATGTGTTTGTGGCTGATTTGATCTCATCTCTCTTGATGAGCTATGGGGAGCTAAACACACGCAAATGTGCGTGTGTTCCTGTGAACTGCCAAGCTCTTTTGTGGAGAAAACAATACCATATGTCTCAGCGCCACTCGGGAGCGTTCCTCTGCCATTCCTGTCTCCAACTACAAACCAATAGTGGCTAGCGCTACCCGTGGTTTCCATTAACAATTACACTGAGGGAAGTGCTCGTGTGTGAGAGCGAAAGAGCTTCTACTACGAGCCTTGAATTAATGAAAGAAACACAGGAGTGAAAAGGCAAAGCTTGGCAAACAAACAATAGGCAACACAAGCCAACAGCAAAACTTTACAGTTTTGTTCCATCCAGAGTCACAAAACATTTGTTCCTGATCAAGCCTTTCAAGCAGAGATGCAACACAGCCCATCAAAAAGGAACATATACACATGGCCAAAAAGTCAACACAGCACACTCTCACTTTGAATCCTAGTGTCCCTTGGTAAAATACAATTTGGCAATTTATGTCATTTTAAACCTATGATGATTCTTGCTTTGCATGTTTTACAATAAAAGTCTGGATTCTTGCATTTTAAAGGGAGGCAGGGTCCAGTGTCCAACAGCAACATAATGCTCAATGTCTTTGAAGCTTTTCCAGGCATCCCATCTGTGTCCACAGAGCCCAGAGCACTGGGACCAGGAAACAAGGACAGGCAGGCACGAATTACAGTCCAATTTACCACAGGTAACAGCCTCTCCAATGAAAGGGTCAAGTGAAGGAGGTCTGGCAGTGGGTTTCTGTTCTGAAGTGTTAAGCTCTAAACCAGTTCCGCTTGACTCTATTACTCTGGGCGCTAACCACAGCAACTTTTCCACGTGATAGGCACAGATCAGAACGTGTGGGAATTGGCAGGGCCACTAATGCAATGAGATTTTTGCAACTGTGGTCATGGTACATAATACTTTTGTAGCCAAATGCAAGTTTTTTATTTAATTGACCATTCGCTAAACCCCTCCCATAAACGATTGTCCAATCAAAGTTTAGCAACCATAACTAGGTGCGGCAAGCCTGTCGAGGCTTGGATTTCAGCATACATATCGTAAAGCGCTGTCCATAGGCCTGTAGTAAGAGACTCAGCATTTAACGAGGTTTTTTAGGGGGTATCCCTATTTTAATTAATAAAAAAAAAAAGACTAGGCAATTTATCATTGATAAAAAGAGCGAGTCTTAACAGTGAAGAAAAGTTTGATCATTGTTCCTCCAGCAGGATGTTGTGTGGTATTTGAGTTGTGTGGCATGTTAAGGAGGTGTCACTGTTTCATTTCCGTGATTGCTCCAGTGCCGCTGGAAATTCTGCCGGATGTCCCTCATTTTGGCCAGATGCACGTCACCTTCCGCCTTCTTTGTGTTGGCATTTTAAACACCGGTGGATTTATGAGGACTATGGTTAACTGCTCCTCAGATCTCTGCAGGGTAAATCCAGACAGCTAGCTAGACTATCTGTCCAATCTGAGTTTTCTGTTACACGAGAAAAACAACCTTTGAACGAACACGTTCCACCAAAACAAGTTCCTTCCCGAGGCTATTTTGCAGAGGCACCGTTGCCCCGTTGGCGCTTATCGCCGTCCAAGACGATTGTGCCAATACAGCAGAGCACGTTTTTCTCCCATCCCGGGAATGTTGTGTGGAAGGTCTGGCAATGCGAGACTACTGTGGAGAGTATCTGAGAACCTGGGACTTCTCTGGGTTATGGCCATGTGCAGTCAGCATGGTGGATAAGATACCAACAGCTTGCAATGCCAGAGGGCTCAGTGCTGTCACCCAAACACATATTAACACCTAATTCAACAGGGGGCCCTGTGGTCACTAAAAAAGCCATTAGCTCAGCTTTATCTGACTGCAGGGGCCTACTTCTTTACTGTTAAGATTTCTTTTTCTCTCCTCGCCCCACTTGAAAATCATCATGTATCAGACATGTCAGTTTTGTCTCAAAAAACATGTTTTCTCCAGTCAGATAAATAGCTGATCATGAGTAGCTAGTGTACAATATTCTGAGAAACACATTCCTTCAATACAGAAATGTATGTTATCATTTTAAAAAAGTATATTCAAAGCAGCCTCTTTTCATTAGAGATTAAGAAGTGAAAACTCTTCACTCTGCAAAAGCACTGATGTCCAACATCATTAGCCCAGACAAACAGCAACAGCTCTGCCTGGACTGCAGGCTTTAATGATGGTTGTCAGCTGTTTTCTGTCTGCCACCACTGACAAGGGGAGACATTTACTGTGATGCTGACCTGCTGGTCTTGACAGAAACACCCATCTAACTGACCACACATTATCACAGCTTAGGAAAATTCAAGCAGGCCGGATGCACTTCCATCTGCATGAAATGCAACAGTTGACATGAGAGCATTTATTTCCATTACTACAGGAAAAAACAGTTAAAAGGAGTCCTTGTAACTTGGGCCTCATGTCTTCATGGTGTGTATTTCGCTGAAAGCTATGATCTTACTCATGTACAAGAAAAATGTTAAAAGGGACCTCAAAATTTCCAGGCAAGGCGGAAACTACATTTCTCTGAGAATCTTCTTAAAATTAATATTTATTTGGATGCAAGATAAGTGAAAGTCAGAATACTATCCTTTAACTATGCAACCATCTTTAGTATACAGTAATCACTCTCAGTGATGATTCACTAATATAGCTGCTTGAAGTTAGAGCTGGGCGAAATGGAGAAAATCAAATATCACAACATATTTTTGACCAAATATCTTGATATCGATTTTGCGGCAATATTGTAGGTTTGACAATTGTTGCTTTCACAAAATATTCACACAATGAGATTTTTGATAAATAATTATCAGTAATGTGGATATAATGACTAATACTAGGCAAATACTAGAACAGCTAGAACAGTCTGGTAAGTTCAGTATATTACATCACTTTACTGTAATGTAGCCTTTAACCCGTGTGTTGTCCATGGGTCAAATTTGACCCGTTTTCAAAGTTTTTTATATCAGGAATATGGGTTTCTTTCAACCAAATTGCCCCAAAATTAACATGGATGCATGGATGTATGTTGTATGGAAGTCATACAACATTCTTCGCAGTTAAAACTAATGATTACTTTTATTACATTTTGGGTTTTGTATTCAATTTTATAACATTTGAAGAAAAAAAAAAAACCCGTTTCAAAACAGTCTCCTCCTAAACTCTGACATAAACCAGTCTGTGATTCAGTCAACATACTCTAATCTCAACTTTCAGTCAAAATAATCAATCATTTCTGTTTGTTTGTTTTACTCAAACAACTAGGTATAATGTCATATAAATTTGGTTTTATTGAATAAAAAAAGAAACGTTTTAAAAAAAGCATCAAAGGCATGAAATAAAACAACAAAAAACGTCAGAAAAAAGCGCCAAGAAAGGTTAATCTTCAAATTTTGGCCCGGAAGGACAACAAGTTCATGGTTGACGGGAAGACAACACAAGAGTTAAAACCAGGAGAAGATAACACCCAAATTTAAGAAAATATCTAGCCTCAATATAATATTGATATATTGCCCAGCCCTACCTGAAGTCACTTGTCATATAAGCCTAAAAATGTTTCATATGTTCTAGAAGATTTCTCTAAAGGTCCAAGGGGCTGGGACAAAGAGAAATATCTAAGTGGAGCACAAGGCTCTTTATAAAATATGTGTGTGTCCAGAAGAGCCTGTGCATAACACAAGGATTTTGCAATCCATGAATGTTTTTCTCTGTGTCACATTGGCTTTCACGGCAGGACTTTTTGTGCATGAGAGGTCAGCAAGAAAACACTAGACCACATATGGAAATCGTTTGGTGTACCTGATAATGCATTCTTGGAGAATGCTGTGGTGTTAACATACAATTGAAAATGATTACTTCTGGGAAGCCAAAAATACAGAAAAGCCTTCCGAGCACATAAAGGCAAAGAAAAAAGTTTTCATCACAATATAGTATGGCAAAGCCAAGGCTGAGACTTCTGGGTCTTATTTTGCCTTGCTTTTCTCTTGTGACAGGCATTGAACATGGGCACTAAAGCAGTCCATTTTTACATTTTTTATTAAGTTTCCCAGCAAGGCCCCCTGGTACCTTTACTAAAAAAAGGCTTGCTCTCCAGGGGACCTGGCTCCAACTACACTGAGATATCCCTCACCAAAACCTCTTCTCTTCCTCCCTCATATGTACTCTGGTCCTAACTTTGTTGAGATATTTTGATATTGCTGACAGACAATGTAACTTTTAAAAGAAAAAACTCCTGCTTTCTCTTATAAATGAAAAGTTGAATTCATACTGTAGACAATAAAACACACTAGTTTTCAATTCAATACTCACTATTGCTATTAATTAAAGTTTTACTGCTACAGCCTTGGCCTGGTATGACCAGTAGCTTATGGTGGCTAATGTTAGCTGGTGTTCACAAACTTTAAATACTGTAGATGCTGTGGAACTGACCGTCAGTTTGCTGGTTTGATGAGTATTCACTACTAGTGCTCCTGTAACACTACATTTTAGCATGTCAAAGAAAAGAAACATGAAGAGAATCTTGGGAAATTAAGGCAAATTCAATGCGCCATTGTCCTGTGACTACCACTTGTGGCCACAGTGTCTGCTGTTCTGCAAAAGCTACATAGTCTTAATTTAAGTCAGTGATGAAGACTTCTTTTTTGAATGAGTGTCTTGCTGATGTAACACATCTGGATCAGTTTCACCTCAGATTGGACACCAAATGCAACTATTAAGATTATCATTATTTACAAAGAAATTGCCAATAGAATTTAGGATTTCAGTAGATATCAGAGTATGAGGAAGCAATTTCTTACTCAGCAGGGTTTTAGTGGTTAGTAGTGTTTGCTACAACACATTCCCCGTTGTTAGGGTTTTCGTGATATACGGATACGCCCTGTCTGATCTGAACAGCTGCCAAGCTATCAACAGGACTGTTAACAGGAGGGAGGGAGGCTGTTGGGGATTCAGCCCTGTGGTTATAGAGTGTGAGTATAAAGCTGACAAAGCACATTACAAACTTTTAAAAAAAAATACATTTTATAGCATGATGTTAGGGAGTGATACTAGTTGGAGTTTGGTAAAATAATGATAGCAAAACATATATAAATAAATAAAAATAAAATACTGAATCATTTGATATGAATCAAAGAGCATTCATATTAATCAAACTCATACTAATCTAAAACTAGTTCCACAATTATCTGACAATCATACAAAAGCTATATGTTAAGAATTCAGCTACACACTTCTGAGGAGAGTGTTTATCTGTAGCTAAATAAGTATGCACTGATGAAACATTATGTATACAGAGATTAATGCCTCGCGTCAATGACATGTGCGTGCATGTACGGTTATCATGGAAGACCTCTTGTAGAGTGTGGAAAGGCCTCCTATGCAAATTTACATCACTGTAAATATTTTATTTAGAGAGGAAGGCTACTGAAATGGGAGTACAGTTTAGCCTGTGAGGAAATGAATACACAGTTTTAGGAAGTAAGATTTAAAGGCTTTTAGTGATGCTGGACTCACATGAAAGGTATGTTTAATGCCCTGGGCCAGGTTCTCTGTCTTGATTTTCCAGATCAGTGGTTGGGGGGAGTTGAGCACAAAGACCAGTGGCTTCTGGTGGCGTAACAAAGACTGAATCGGCTTCAGATGCAGCTCCACCTGTTAAAGCAAAAAAAATAAAAAAGGGATTGAAGTCACATGAAGGAACAACACACTGGTAAAATACTGTCAGAATACTGAGGAAGAGATAAGCACATAAACAGAGAAAATTCACAGTATGTCACATGATCCCATTTCACACAGCTAAACTTTGCAAATGTCAAAGCTTTAATTATTCTCATGTTCACTGATATATATCCACAAATATCAGGGGATACCGTTACTATCCTGGTGTAATTGCAGTGCTATAATGTTGTAGATTGTTCTTCTTTATCAGGTTTTGTGGTTGTTTATGTAGTCACTTTCCTGATAAACTCCCAAAGACTGCATGCTGTGTTCTCCCTAAAAAGGCACTTGCTTAGCTCTGATATGTAGCCTCAGCGGGATCTGAACTTTCACACAGTGCAGTCTTTGTTAAGAGAGGAGGAAAAAAGTAAGTGGCGGGCCTCTGTTACCATCTCTACAGAGTGCAACTATGCCTTTGGTTCTCAGACTGCCATTAAAATAGATTTTCACAGTCTAGTAGTGAGATGGGGAAAACAAACTTGATGTTTTGGGACCTAAACTGTTGTTTTCTTGTTTTGAGTGTTATACTTGTCTGGACCATTTGGACCTAATCTAATCAGGTGGTTCATGGTCTGAGCACGCACTGTACTCAAACTCATCTCAGGCAAAGATCTGGCTTTCCATCTACATCTTTACAGATAAGCACAACTTTTAAATAATACTACTTAATTGGTCACATTACTCCAGAGTTAGTAAAACTTCTCAATTCTTCTCTCTAGCTTCGATGAGAAGTGATACTCTAGAGGGTATGGTGTGTGTTAGGGGTGGGAATCACCGGAGGACTCACGATACGATATCATCCCGAAACTTATGTCACGAAACGATATTATTGTGATTTTAAACATATTGCAATATTCTGCGATATATTGCAATGTATTACCTTTTTTCCCAACTTCAAATTTTTCCCAATTTCAAATGATGTTCCCAAAGGACAATTTTGTCAACATCTGTTTGATCTAAAAAGATACATTTCTCTGTTTGTTCATCTCACTTCAATTTTATTGCTGCCAAAATGGTATTGTCAAGCAGACAGAATGACCAACACATATGTCATAAAAGCTCGATACTTGGCGTCCGTGTATCGATACAGTATTGGCACGAACAATATTGCGATACTATGCTGTATCGATTTTTTCCCCCAGCCCTAGTGGACGTCTCTTCTTTTATCTTCCTCCCCTCTGTATTCCCAGACTAATCATATTAGCCCCATTCTGTGTATCAGCAGTAAAAGCCTGTAAATCACTAATTCAAGCCACAAGGATTCATATTATATGATAAAACGACAGTAACTTAATCAGTCACAGCTCACTAAAATACTGGCCCTTTGCTTTGCTCAATAAATACAGTCTTTAAGTTTCCATTGAAGCTAATAATGCAATTATGATGATGGTGATTGTAAAAATGTGTTGACAGTTTATTATTATGTGTATTTTACCAATACCGATAATTTGTTTGAATGTGGTTTGGTCGTGTTATCAAGATAAAGACCTCAACATGTCCTCCAAACCATACAAGGATATGTTGTTTATTCCTACCCTCTAATTCGACCCAAAGGAGTGTTTTCCTTATTCATATCCAAACCAACTAATGGTCACGATTTTCAAATTGTTGTTAATGTTGTGAAATGGTTATAGTTTGGTTAGGTTTAGGCACAAAAAATAGTTAGTTAAGTTCAGAAATGTTATGTTAGAATCAATACATCTGTTATGTTACTTCACTTCCGGAAAAGCAACACCAACCTGCCTCCTTACCATAGACTGCTAAAATAATAGACATAGCAGCAGTGACATCACCTCACATTATTTGTCTGTGGACTACCGTTTTGAAGCCTCAAGTTCGGCAATTTGTGAAGCTGCAGAGTATGACGCAGCCAAGCCAGTGTTGTTTATAGTTGCAATGGTTTCCTTCATCAGGAAAACCTGAAAGGTTTACCTGATGAAGGTCTAAGACTGAAACGTTGTATTTTCTAAATAAATTATTGCTTGCGAAATGGATTCTTTCTAACCTACAAAACATAGGGAAGATGATTTTGTTTCCAGCTAAACTGGCACTAGCTAGCTAGCTTAGTTGGCAAGGTGCTACCGAATGCTAAACAAGAAATTTGTAGGCAACCAAAATGTTCCGAGTCAGAGGGTCAAATTGCTAAGCCTCTACCATGATTGACAGGTAGCCGTGTAGCCACACCCATAAACATCCCCTGCTTTATCGTCTATTTTAAAATAAATGGGACATTATTATTACCAGACATACCTGTATACATAATTTACAAAATAAACATCATGCTGTATTGAAAAAGACTTGAAACTAGTGATTGAAAACATAAACTAATTATGAAAATGTTTACTGAGGCAATGAATCAAGTGAGAAGTAGGGACATGTTCTCATAGACAAGCTGACTTCTTTTTCTGAGGTTTAAGGCACTTCCACACCGTCTTCACCTTTCAGACCAGGAAGCTCCGTCCATTATTTTTATTTTGCTACAGTTGATTTTGCTGCAGCAACTTTAATTTGTCGCCACAGTTGGGTCGACAAGTAAAGTGCAGAAACCCCTGGAGTCACTGGCTGAGCCAAGAAATAGTTACAGTATATAATTCCCCCCAAAAAAGAAAAAGAAAATCTAGAAATATATCTGAAGTGCTGGTAGGTAGTTTTGTCACTTTTTGACAGAGCCAGGCTAGCTGTTTCACCCTGATTTCAGTGTTCATGCTAAGCTAAGGTAAGAGGTTGTTGGCTCTAGCTTCATGTAAATCATTTAACTCTCAGAAATAAAGCAAATAAGTATACTTTCCAAAACAAACTTTTCCCTTTAATTTCTCATTAAAAAATTGCATAAAGCCATTTACCAAGAGACACCGACAGCATAGACAGAGTGAACATGATGCATCAAAGCCTAATTATCAGTCTTTCACAGATGTAAGCCCTGGAGGAGAGCAACACAAACGAGTGTTTAGTGATGTGGTTGATGAAAGTGCTGCAAAAATCATTAAAAAGTCCCTCTGAGAAAAGAAAATGGAAGAAATTACTGAACAGTTATCTATGAGGCAAACTGGATGGTGATCCAAACAAACAGATCAGAGACTCAGAGACTCACTGCTTTCTTTTCTTTTTTTATATTTGCTTCCCCCTTACTCCAGACTCTGGAAAAAGCATTTGCATCGCTCCTCTGAGAATAACAACAACCAAGATATAATCATACCTGGCTTGGCTTTGAGGTCCTGGCTTTAAGAAATGGAAGAGAGAGTCAGAAGAAGAATAAGAGTGAGGTAGAGTGTTGTAAAAGAAGAGGAATTTTAAACCCAGACAGAAACATTTCCAGAAGACATGAGTCACCTGAAAACACAGGCATAAACAGAGCACTGAGGAGAGGAAGGGCCAAGAGGAACTGATGGTGAAAAAGAGAAAACTGTGGTTATTATCTGCAGGTTTAGCAAGTAAACACTGATAATACCAAGCTAGATCAGTTCTAACCAGAGCTGGGTTGCAGAATGTAAGCAACAACAGCTGGTGTGCATCTCTGCCCAGGGAGTTGCCGTCATGAGGTTTGGTAAGACTGGTGAGCATAGCAACAGACCTTGTCAAACAGCCATGGTGTGGAGAGAAGAGGTGCAGAAACGCCAGGCATCAAAGTGCCTTGAATAGTGTTTGCAAGGATCAGGTGGCGCTGAGTTGTCCCTCTTGCAGCTACCTTCATGGGACCATGCAGAGAGGGTCTGCCAGGAGCAGGAGGCCACGCCTGATTGATTATCAGGAGGCTGGCACAGGGATTTGGGGGTCCAGTGTCCATTACAGTTATGGGCGTATTTGCCAGCGGCCACGGATGGAAGCTTGTCTAGACCTATCACGTTACTGAAATTACACTCCACACAAGGGACGACAGCTGTAGCAGGATAAGCAAGGCCCGTCAGTGAGCATACCATTAGTGGTGGTAGCATGTGTAAACAATTGAAATGTTAAAAAAGAAACAATACAGCTTAAAGCTTTAAATCAGCTTCAACAACAAAACACACCAAACGGGAACAAAAAAACAAACAAATGATGAATCATACACAAGCCTTTATTGTATAACAAAACCACATGGTTAGATTTAGAACGTACTGATGCCCCTGTGACAATGTAATTGTAATGCTTGATTTCTTTGTCCTGTCTTGGGAATGTGGTTGCAATTTCATGACTTTTCAAGCCAA
This sequence comes from Perca fluviatilis, assembly GCF_010015445.1. Taxonomy (NCBI): domain Eukaryota; kingdom Metazoa; phylum Chordata; class Actinopteri; order Perciformes; family Percidae; genus Perca; species Perca fluviatilis. Next base: position 30,153,316 of record NC_053120.1, read on the forward strand.
CTAAATCACACTAAGTTTAAAGTGTGCTTCACAAACACTGCGCCTCAATGTTGTAATACAATACTTACTATATTGCGCCTAACAGTGTAAACAGCAGAAACCCTGCAGTCAGAGTCAGAGCTCAGTATCAGTGCGGCTCAGTGTCCTTGCAGTTTCCTTTATTGACAGAGCTGATAAAGCGCCTAATGATGCCTGTTGATTCAGAGAAAACGCAAAACATCCTTTAATTAGCTACAAAGTAGGACTAATCTAGGAACACGCTCTCCCTCCCAGGAAATAATTATCAAAGAAAGCACAATGTATTCCATGACATAAAACAGAGACATACTGAACAATGTCTGAATAACAACTACTGGCTTGTGTATTTTAAATAGGAGACAGCATGGGTTAAAATAGATCCATATCCAAGATATTAACAAAAAACAACACTTCACTGGATAGATAAACGTCTGCATGTTAAACCCTGGAACATTACAAAAGTTGAAAAGAGAGGGCTGGCTAAGAACTGAAAAGTCATGGCTTTAAGAGGAGAAAGGCACAATGCCTGGGACCAATCATACTGTGTTATCTGATGTGTGTGTGTGTGCGTGTGTCTTGTCTGTCTGGATCTTGGTTCTTTCTGGATCACTGAGGGTGTACGAAAGGGAAGGGGAGCCGGACCAAAACCTTTTGACCGCTCTTATCAGTGCCACCCACATATTTGAGTGTGATGGGGATGCTACCTGGAGCCTTTCCCCTGAACTGTGATGGTAATCAGTCTGCACTCAGCTCAATGTCAAACTGCAAGAAAACAGCCAGGAAAGACGTCAAAGAGAGATTGGACTTCTGGATAGCAATCCTTGAGTGATATGGCAGAATGGTAGGACATGCTGAAGACTATAACACAGCATCAAGGCGTGGAGATAGGGTCAGGAAGACAGACTAAGATAACACTCTGATTAAAGTCAAACGGAAATAAAATCTGTTTTTGAACAACAAAATTTCCAAAAAGAAGTTTTATTTATTTTTAACTGACGATGTTGGTACTTTCATTTCACTGGTATTGGAACGCACAAATACCCTAATGGTTTGTAATATCGCTTCAATTTCAATGGCCACACAGGCAGTTAATTAGCTGTGGGGCTGATGTTGTTAGCCCTGGCTAATTCTCATTTTGATTTGAGCATTTCCAGCATTTCTCTGTAACTTTGGATGTTCCACCTTTATTACAAAAATGTATTCACATCAGGAGAACTCTCAGGAGAAAAAATAGTCCTATTGAGCAATAACTGTATGACATTGGATAGCATTGTGAGGCCATACAGAAGCCCAAAATCAAGTTTAAATAAAAACATTGCGCGCCTTGTGTGTGCAGTTTGTCTTGTGTGTGAGCTCTACTCTTATCTGACACTGTGCTCTCGCCAGCTGTTTGTGACCAGTGAGCTCCTCCAGCTAGTCACTCACACATTCGTGATATCTGCGAATTCCAGCTGATAAAACAATCATCTGCTCTACCTCACCCTGATTCAGAGCCAGTGGCTGTGTTTGATGTTTGCCTTTGGTAAACTGATTAGAGAAAGATGGCAGATTTGAGATATCACCCGCCCCTTATGTTTATTTTCTAGCCTATCACCCAACAGCATCCCCAGACAGGCCTGTTGTTTTGAGTTGCTTATTTTTGCTCTACACTTTGCAGCAATTGGGGAATTAGCGTCTGCCAAAATGCCAAGCTCTGCATTTACACACATTTGGTGATGGTTTGTTAGCAGGGTGCAAAAGGCCACTTTAGCATGTGACATAAGGAACATATGGAAAAATGTTCAAACTTGATACCTACACCGTTGAACTAAAGCTGGGGGAACAGAAAATAACACTTCAGGATGAGGTCATCGTTTTGGTAGAGCTTAAGTGGCAAAACACCAACACCTTCAGGTCAATAGTCAACCGACAAAAAGATATTTTGCCTCAAAATCCCAGAGGGTTTAAAGCTTAGATGAAATTTCAATTCTAGTCTACAGCACAGTCCACTCTTGACTGTAACTCGAGTTTGTTCTCTTTCTCTAGAAGATTAGATCTTTTTAAATAATCTAAGTGAATTTTGTTAAATTGTTTAAATTATTCTACCATTATTTGAGGAAATCACTACCCACGGATACACAAAGCCCCAACCTGGCACTACAGGCTTTACTATGACTTGCCAACCCCGAACAGTCACTTTACTAGTCCTATTCCAGGATACTGGCTCTAAGCCTTGGAAGTCTTACATTTAGAGGCCCACATGGGTATTAGAGAGAAAAGGGGCTTCTGTTACTTTGATCAGGACCACTGAAGCTGAGGAAATCATCACTCTTTTCTTCAGACAAATGTGAATAACACTTTAGAAATAAAAACATAAATTATTGTCCAGGTGAGCCAGTGTCCGTACAGTGTCATGTTATGAAAAAGGAGAGTTAGGAATCTATGAAACAAATGGCCCACTGTCTAAAAGAAACGTTGAGTAAAAATCCAGAGTATGATAAAAAAAGACCAAAAAATGTGTTTCAAATTGCAAATAAGCCATGGTGGGCATTGTCTGGGGTTGGTGTCATTTCAGAATGAAAAAAAATAAACTGACAAGTTTGTCTTCAACTAACTGGACCAAGGCACCACTGACTAGTCAGTCAAGAATTTTTTTTTTAAACATTACATTTCTCCTCAACTACCCACTGGAATCAGTTTCTAACAAGACACATTTCCAATTTTCTAACAAGCCAAGCTAGTGGCTCTGTAAGGCTTTGAGCTAAATGCTAATGTAGGTATGCTAACATGCTCACAATAACAATGCTAACATGCTAACAAGTATTATGTTAACTGCTAACATTTGCTACAGCCGAGGCTGATGGGAATGGCATGTGTTTTTCAAGTATTTGGTCATCAACCAAAGTATTGAACAATTGAATTTTAAACCATATAATGGCGCTAGTTGAAAAGTTAATGGATCTCCAAGGTTGTTGCAATTCATCCTGAGGGGGCCTGTATGCAGGATTTTATGGCAATTCATCCAACAGTTGTTAAGAGATTTCAGTAAAAAACAACCTTTAAGTTGGCACTTAAGGAAAAGACAGATGATCACCATAGTCATTAGGATCCATCTTCTGGGGATCATGAAAGTCAGTACAAAATGTCAAAATAGTTTCTGAGATATTTCAGTCTGTAAGTGGTGAACCGACCAACCAACTGACCGACCAACACTGTCATGCAAAATGATGATGTGAATTTCTGACTTTATCAGGGTTTTGCATTAAATGTTGTTTTCCTACTGCCATGTTTCAGTACTACAACAATAAGGATGCAATCATTTGCTCACTGGTGGACATTATAAACAGTAACCAGGCAATTAAATACTGCATTTGAGCCCAGTTGTTGGCAGTGTTGGGCAAGTTACTTCCAAAATGTAATACATTATAGATTACTAGTCACTGTCATTTGAGAGTAATTAGTTCTATTACAATATTACTCTTTCTGAATTGTAATGCTTTACACTTCTTTTGCGTTACTTTTGAGTTATTTTCACCATAATAACAGCGGAAGTAGGCTATGACTTGGCAGGTAGCTTGTGAATTTCATCCATACATCATAATTTATTCATAATATTTTGTGTTATTAATCTGAATCTGCAAAGTAACTAAAGCTTTAAAATAAATAGTGAAGTAAAATGTACAATAGCCTACTTAACTCTAGAAGTAGCCTATAAAGTAGGGGAAAATGAAAATACTCAATTAAAAGTAGCCTACCTTAGTGGTATATACTTTCCACCTCTGATAAAATGTAATGCTAATGTTTACATGTAGCAAGCCTAAACATTAATTCCCGACATGTTTATGTATGTCAGCTGCTTGGACAAACTACTGCCTACTCTGACGTACCGTTACCTGTTGGGACACAGATGTTGTCCGTTGTCCGTACCGTCACTGGATGACACTCGCTGACTTTTTTCTGTACCGAAATGTTTCGCGGTGTTGGTGAATTAAAAAAACAAACACTAAATCTTGAGTTAAAATGCGTTATAATTTATTTATATTATATATTTTTTACCATCATTTTGCCCTCCAAACAATCGCAGACAAGCAGACATCTGTCCCTGGACTGCTGATCTCCTCCATGTTGTCTTCTCTGCTAGTATGGATTCTGCTTAGCACTTTTATTACTCTGGATTTGACGTTGTTGTGTGTCTCGTTGCGAGGGACGCAAAAGACAATTTGTAATTTGAGCGGCCATAGCATCTGGAATAAGATGCATCTGTAGAAATCTGATTGAAATCGCATTTCAAACCACCTCCAAATGTGGTTTGGATCCAATTGGGAAAAATCACATTTCATGTAGTCTTTTGCTGTCCATCCACAATCTGGATATGCCAAAAAACTGATTTGGACTGGCAGTCTGAATAAGGCCTTAGATGAGAGGATCCATACCACGCTCATGTCTCTACACTAAATACCAAGTGGCCCCTGTGAAACCACAATGTGTCGTTTACACACATTTTTTTTTGTATGGATAAGAAAAAGTTGTGGTGTTAATTAGTGAGCTTTAGAGGTGCTGATACTTTAGGTGCTGTTCCCTTTCGACAGAGCCGGTGTAGCTGTTTCCCCGTTTCAAGTATTTGTGCTGAACAGACATGAGAGTGTTATCAACAGCAAATAAACATATTTTAATTTAACATTCAAGTTTGAATTCATTATATTCACCAAAGAGGTTATTGTTTGTGGTCCTAGGCCCACTTTTCAAAAAACACCCCAAGCCTAAAACGACAAAATACTCACGGGCAACAAATCTAGTTGTATACACAGCCATATTTTAGCAAAGATATGAGTGGATGGACAGAGGAGAAATGGATTATGCTGCTAAGAGTGGTTTGAGAAGTTTATGTAATCGTTTTATTTTCCCATGAAATTGGGGTGTTGTTGGAATCCACTGTAACTTTTGTAAATCCAAACTGACTATTTTCCTTCAAAAATGAGCAAGCTATAAACATTTCAGAGACACCTTTCAAGCCTAAAGGTGTTACTTTTTGGAGTTTATGGTTTGTTTTTAGAAAGCAAGTTCAAGAAACCTTCCACTGGAAGAGATAAACCTCCTTACTTCCAACTTTACTTGCTTTCAATTTGCTTTAGAAAATGCGGAATCGGTTTAACACTTTAGGCTTGCATTGGTCAAGGATAAATATAAAGAGCACTGTGGTCCTTTTTCACAGCCTCTTAGTTCAGAGCACACTTGCCCATATGTTGCCAAGGATGTTAAACATTTCCAGATCACCTTCGTTTCAAATATGTAATCCTTTTTTTACACTGGATTATCGCCTCCTCCTGTCACCAAAGATGACAGATCAGGGGCAGATCGTGTCAATGAGACCACAGTCTGACGCACTGTGTGCCATCCAACACAGTCTTGTTGAAGACTAAGCACTTAGGAAGAGGCTGCTTATGTCCGAAGAGGCCAATCTGTGCCCACGACCTAAATGGAAATGCAATCAAGGACCAGAGTGGGAGAGGGGATCTTATCTTATCACAAGCAGAAACCTTTACTCACGGAACGCTAGGCCACCTAATCTCAACCAGAGCTGGAGTGACCTTTTGCAGCCAAGGCTGAAGGCAGGGGAACAGACAGCTGGATTTCTGCCTCCTCCGCAAAAGTCCTCACTTGACCATGGAGGTGATGGGTTACCAACAGCTGGATAAATTGACGTGAAGAGATGGATTTCACAGACCCCAAACTAAAGGTTTTAATGGACTATCTATTACAGTTATACTGGGAGTGGTCATTTACACAGCTAATTATTCCACACAGCTGTTAACAAAGAAGAAAATAACAATGTTAAGTAAATGTGGCAATTTGTTAAGATGCAAGGACAGAGCCAAAACACAAAAATTTTGATTTCAGGTGGCCAGTGTCCAAATTTGTTTAATTTCATGTATGTATTTCATGTATGTACATTTAAATAAATAAACTATGTAGAAGAATAAAAAATATTACATTTGACAAAATAATCAGATTTACTACAAGACTTTTACCAGTTCTTGAACCATTTTTTGGTCCATCACTACCAACAGAAGGGTCTCTTGAGAGCAAGTGGAAATAAGATTTAGACAGCCAGGCTTAAGGGGTTGTGACAGCTTCAAGAGCAGTGAAAATATGGTTAAGATTGTTTTACTTTTGAAGCGTCCTTGTTGAAACAAGTTTAAAGAATCCTTACTGTATGGACTTAAACTTGCATTCAACAATCTGCCCCTGAAGAGGTGACTGGTTACTCAATGTGCAGACAGGGTATGCATGCAAAACCAGAGACCATAATATCAAGCAGGAAAGAAATTGTTTAAATATTGTACCATGTTGGGCCCAATTTGCCTCATTACATTGCATCCTTTGCAATGTGCCTTTTGCACATGCATCAGTTGCGATGTCAATGCTGGAACAAACTCCTGCTCAGCCCTACATAATGACAAGATTGTAATCAAATAATAATAAAAAAAACTGTAACTGCTTTAATTCATCAACCATACATTGTGTGGAGTAAACATACAACAGAAAACAAATCCTTCTCATTGTTATGATCACATAAATATAATTTAAGTTCATGTAGTAAAGCCCCTGAACAAGCACAGCACTGAAACCAGTCATTTCTGTATTTACCTGCTGATGCATCATACTCACACGCACTGTTTCTGTATGTTTGGCCTTGGCAACGTTTAAGCCTACATCAGCAGCAAAATTGCAAGGGCAAGTCTATACATGCTCCTTTTCACAGTGCTGTGACTGAGGGGGATGGGAACGTGGGACAGTTTAAAATCCAGATAAAGCGTTTTTAAAGGCCGTGGGCCTGTGATTCATCTTCAAGCTATGGCTATCGTTGAGGAGACCTGCCATGAGACATTCTGTATAACACCTGAAGACAGGGAGTGGTTTCAAAACCGACATCAACTTATGGAACACTATTAGGAGATGTGCTGACAGTTTGAATGAGCGCACTAAAGAGGTCTTGTTAAAAACAAATAAGTGGTTGGAAAATACCTCTGTGGAGACATTTAAATAACTGACTAATCGCTGTCTTGTTTTTCACTCTCTAGAAAGTCAAAGGTAAGGTAAGGGAAGCCCATCTGGTCATCAGAATCAGAACCAGGTTTATTGCCAAGTAGGTTTTCAAATACAAGGAATTTGCCTTGGTGTTTAGGTGCACGAGAAAATAAAATCAGGACGTCTGGAACATGTTTATTTTACTGTACCCAGTGAAGCCTGAAATCTCGGTTACATTAGCATTTAAAATGGCAAAGGTTTTCAGCAAAATGTTGTTAAAGTAAATTTGCGCATTTTGTTCATGTCAAGTTCAACTTTGGTGAATTTTGACACTCAAACTTGCACCATTTGCTTACCTCTGAGGGAATGGAGAACCGGAGAGTCCAAAATGGAGGAGGCTATCATAGCTTGTTAGCTGTGTTGCACAATTTTTTTTATTTAACCCTTACTGTCTTACTGAGTATTAACTGCTCAACACAAGAGGCATGGTCTTTAGACAAGTATGAGACAGGAGTCCATGGTGCAAATATGTCCCTTGAATAAACAGTGCAAACTTAATGTCCCGTTAATGACCGCGCCATTAATGTTTTTTAAATGGAAATGATAAACAAAATTCCAACGGAGAATAAACAGTGCAGTAAAAAAACAAAATACAAAGAACCCAGAAACAAACATAACAAACACGCCTTGCAGGCGTGTTAGCCACTAGCTCACTAAATAGAATAGTTTACAAACTAGCCATGCGATAATCCTTCGTCAACAAGCCTCTAGTTTTGGCTCTATTTTTTGGATGAATTTCACTGTAACACTCACTGGGACCGGGCCTCTCATACCTCATTTTGGCCAAGCTTCCTCTAAGCAAAAGGGAAAAGGACTGGCAGCCGTTTTCAGAGTCATTGGTTAAAAATAGAGCAAACGAGGGCGGTGGAAATGTCAAATGCAGCGCTCTTTATCAGGCTAAACAATAAAGTCCCCAGAAGATAAGACGAAATGGAAGGCAATTCATCTCTTACTTTACTATATTGTTAATCTTGAAAAAGCAATACACAACTCTCTGCCTACACTGATAGTAAATATGGGTTTAGAGAATTGTTCACTATGTACTATTGTGACTGTTTTTATTTTGAAGAGTTAATAATGGTGGTAGACAATATAACTCAAGTTTAACTTCTTTTACTAAGGATGACTCACTTCAGCTGGGCTGTTGTCTGGTCCCTCTGGAACATGTCCCCGCAGGTTGATGATGTGGACCTCCTGAGGGAGGCTCGTGGTGCCCCTGCTGGCACAGCCTGACAGGGCGGTGAAGCTCCTCAACGTGGCCTGTACAGGGTGTCCCATCCCTACCGGCAGCAGCTCACATGGGCTGCGGAACAATGGCCCTGCAGTGAAGAAAAGACAACTGTATGAATCAGATGCTACAGTATGTTTAGGGATTCAAATGGCATGTCTCACAAGATGTTGACTTATTTATGTAACTCATGTATGAGCTCTTTCTTGTAGTGAACACAGTAATGTACCATAATAATCTACTCCAAAGCATGGTCTACAGGAATGATCCAGTTCACACTGTCCAACTCTCTATATGTCGTACAGTACTGTACAGAGATCTCAGTAAACAATCAAAACTACTGAAGCAGATTTATATGATTGACATGAAACATCAGAACTCCTTTTAATCTGATAGATGTCCTCATGTGATGCCACTTGAGTCAGTGTTGGTTGGGGCTGAAGACTACAAGTTTGAAAATCTCTGATGTCTCTGAAAAACAAATCTCTGAAATCTGGTGTTGTGGAGTTAGAAATAAGTGAGTTTACCAGGCCTCTGTATCCTCCTTATCTCAAGGCTACATCAGCTGTTACTATAAACCGAAGACTGTCAGCAGTCAATATTTGCATTGAGGCTAATGTAGGTGCCAGATTTTGACAGGAAGAGGATGCATTCAAAAAGATGATATCTCTGGTTCTGCTGCATTGATTTTGATCGACAATGTTATAGAAGTGCAATGCTAAATGGGTGCAGTGTTCTTTTTAAAGGTACTCTAAGCGATGTCACGTGTTTTTTTAAGCTACAACATTTTTTGTCACATACATTAAACCTCTCCTCACTATCTGCCGGTCCCCTGAACACCCTGGGCGGTCTCTGTAGACAGCCCAGGGTCCAAAGTGGCCAACCTGGACCACAAAAACATAACAGACCGTGTTCCAGCGTTCAAGCGTTCGGTCAATAACCGACAAGAAGGATTTGGGCTGAAGCACGGAAGGGAGGGGGAGGAGACGGGATGAGGAGGAGGGAGGGGCAAGCTAGTCTTGTTTTGTTTGAAAATACTTTGAACGTCAACAAGAATAACGTCTCCCAACATCGCTTAGAGCACCTTTAAGAGAAGAAAAGATAAATAACAATGTCTGTAAAAAATGGCTTTCTTATTATAACTAGGCTACAACTTGATTTCAAAAATCTTACAATGGGAAAATAAACAGGTCAAACTAAAAGGTTTGGCTGGCGGCTTCTCATTTTGGCAATTGTATAAGTAATGTGATCAGTTATGATAATATTAGTTATCTTTATCAGCCATGAAATTCCAAATTGGTGCATTACTAGCAAAGAGGGACAAGGATGGACGCTTATTATCTCCCTTTAACTCTCTGTAGGTGCTCTCATTTTAGTCACAGACATCACAGCAGCCACAACTACAAACAACAGTAACTGATCTCGGTCAATCAAGCAAAGCAGCACTCAGCATGGTGTATGGACACTGAAGCTGAGTCTGTTAGGTCTCAGTCAGTGTTTTGTCTACTGCACAGTCAGCTGTAATGAACAGTTCAGTGATCTGGGAAGCTCTGGGCTACCTGACTTAAATAAAGATGCAGATGTTTACAGAATCGCACTTTCCGCATTTGCTCTTGCATGATATGGAACTTCCTTTTCAGCCACAAGCTTTCAGGTGGTTAAAAAGCTTCACCACATCCTGACATCTTTCTTTACGTTCTACATCTGTATGACCCACTTAAACATATTCAGAGTGTATCTGCACAACCCACTTAAACACATTCAGGGTGTAACTTGCAGATACACAAGTATACAGCCATCTCACATGAAGTCAGAGTGGCACAAAAACAGTGCTAAGGTTTGAGCGAGGTACCAAACAGCTCTTTTCCATTAGTGTCATGTATACTATGAGAACGTCCGTAGCCAGGTTTTTCCACGGGGTCAGACCTTGTGTTTTACCCCACAGCCTTGTGCCAGCCAAGGACCGCTCACATTTCAAACACATAACGCCAAACACGCAAAGGTTGCCAATAGCAATCAGATGGAACATTTGGAAATCATTAAAGTCTAAGTGAAAGACAGATAGATAATGTTAAATTCTCCCCCAACTGACTCCAAAAACACAGTACCACAACAGCGGGGTACAGCTAGGGGGACATTTTTTTTGCTCTGAACATATATATATTGTTTTCTCTTTCCGTGCTGTCCAATAAGCCTATGTTACATCAGCATAAAGCCAGAGATTATGTATGGCATAGCTCCCCTCTCCTTGTTGTGAGAAAAAAACAGAGGCTTTATTGTTACCATATTTGTCTCTTGAGACAAATCCCAAGCCCTTAACAGCTGTCTCAACCTGGACTTTGTGTTGTCTCTTGTTGCTTGTGAATCACTCCAAGCCCAGATAGATTATCTTAGAAACTGTTTTGATAGCATACATATATTAAAACATGGCAAGGGTTTTCTATTGTGATAAAAGGACAAGGCTTAATGGCAAAAACCTATGGTGCATCAATGTTTTAACCCCCCCTCCCTTTTTCTCCCAAGGGACCAAAGCCCAACCATGTCATCAAGCCTCACTCCCACACACTGAGGGCACTCCAACTCACTTTTTCCCCTCACACATGGAGAATAACAAACAACTGCCAGACAAACAAAGAAAAACCTAGTTCTTTCTGGGAGACCGCCAAAAGATTACAATACACTTTGGGCAATGTTCTGATTGTTTAAATTGCTTAATAATACAACAGAAAAGAGAGGCATGTGGAGGGAAAGGGTACCACATAGATACATAGATAGAAGAGTAGAGTTTTCAAAGTTTCATGGTAATGTTTTTGCTGAGTCTTCATGCCTTTTCACACCTAAAAGGCCGAACCAAGGTACCGGACCATGGTCCATGTTTTTGTTGTATTGTATACATTTGATGCGGTTAGTTTTGGTTTCACACTGCAGACTGACGATAGCCTGCCAGAACTTTCTGGATTTGGTCCGAAAGTACGGACCATCCAAAAAATGCTTTCACTCTACAAAACTAGCCGGACCATTGTTCAGTTTGATCCGGACCAAGACTACCTCTTTTGGACGGATCAAATTTCGGCTGTTTGGTCCTGACCGTGGTCGTGGGGAGGTTTCTATACCTGTAATTTTGATTCAAATCAAACTGACAAGTCAGAAAGACCGGACCATGCGAGGTAGGTGTAAAGCCCACTGAGAGAGGTAATATCAGTTATTTAGTCTGTTTAATACTTTGCTCCAGAGCAAGAAATCCCAGAAAATAGATATTCGTTGTCCCCGGAGATGGTTCAAGATGATTACTGACAATTTTGGTGACCACTTTCACCATGATTACTACTGAGCACTTTGTTGCTGACAAGAGGGACAAGAAAACAACCCTTCTAAGTAGGGAGGGAGGAAGTAGGGAAGAGGCCTTGGTCCCAACACTTAATGCCCCTGGCCCAATTTGACATCACGGCTGGTGTGACCCCATCACAAGATGGCCTCTAGTTATGATGCTGTGGTCATTCCTCTGGTGCCACTCTCATACAAATTTGACATTTTTAGCTTAAAGATATAATATGTAATATTACTGCATTAAAATATCTAAGAATGACTATACTTCCCATCCTATATAGTGTTTTGACGGTTTGGAATGGGCCGATTGCTTAGTTATGAGTTTTACTTCTACCACTACTAATACCAGCATCGACAACTCCAGTTTTAGTTGAAAGGGTATTACTTTTTAGTCAACTTTTAGTCATTACTTTTGGTCAAAATGTTTCTCCCTCAATTTTGTCAGCTATTTCTTAAATTTATCTTATTCCCATGTCAAACATCCTTTACAAATATATTGAACTTTACAGTTAATCTAGTCCCCCCAAAACCAATTATTTTGTCATTTAAGTCAAACTGATTTCACATAAGATTTTATCTGATATATTTCATCATTATCTGATGAAAAACACAGGTGCCCAAGCTCAATGAAGAAAAAACACAATTGGCCCTACTACAGCTTTGTGTCTTCGGTAACCTTGTCTGTCTGCCTGCCTTTCTCCCCTGCTTCTTCTCCAGCCATGTTTCTTCGGTCATCGATGGAGTACAGAGTATGTCCTGTCCAGCTGCTACTAGTGCCTTTAACGTTAGCTGGTCAGGCCAAACGCCCACAGCAGAGGAATCAGAGAAGCTGTTGTTCAATCTGTCTGAAAACAAGTCAGGTCTGGGCCTACCAGACACTCTGCAGACTATACCACAAATACCACCCTAACCCAACAGATACACCTAAATCTGATGGCAAATCTGATACTCCAGCTGTAACAGTAATCTCTAAAATGTATTAAAAGTCTTCAGGGAGATGAGACAACCAACTGTACAAAAGACGAATGCCAGAGAGTGTAACCCTAACTATATCCTACAATAAAGATATGCTGAACAAATCTGTTGAGTCCATCTAGACCCGTATGTAGCTTGCAGTTTACTACTTTTGGTACCTTAGTACCAGATTATTGTGGTACACTTATTGTACAACTGTATTGTGGTAAGTTACAAATCAATAACTCCAGACATGTCAGGGTAAATCAGCAACAGTGAGTATGTTTACATGCACACCAATATTCCACTATTATTCCAAATATGACAATATTCCGAATTGGATACAGGTAATGTAAACAGCATGTTCCGGTTGGATATTCCAAATAAGGCTTTTTCCGAATATAGCATTTTTTTGATTAAGACATGTGGGATTCCGGTATTATTCAGGTTTTAGAGGCATTCTTTGGACATGTATACAGCGCATTCGGAATATGCGTCTCAATCTGAGTTTTTACCGCAGGCTTATGGTCAGCTCTGTGCGTTGCTATGGTTGCTGTACACAAACCAGCCAACAGTTTGCAAGGCTGCAGACCAGATAAGAAGGAGACACACACACACATATCAACAGGTTTTTGGATATACGAACACATCACTAAGCCAACCTTTTCAAAAAGCTGGTTGAAGAATGAAAGAGAGAGGCTGTGTTCACATAGTCCAACAAGTCCGCCGCCACTGGTAAACTTAATAAAAAAATGGATTTTGCACGCCTGCACATAAACAGGAATATTAGTGGAATATTCACTTTCATTAGCCATGTAAACAGCTTAGTCGGAATATCGTCTTTTTCGGAATAAGGGCAAAAACCGGAATATTATGTGCATGTAAACGTAGTCACTGATGCTTTGGGAAAAGCTAACATGGACAAGACAGCCAGATAAAAAATGGCACAGGTATAAAAAAACACATCTAAAAGTGTAAGTGGAGTTTGTGGTTTAGCTGTGACAGAAACAAATTAGAGGGTGATGATGAACAACATATATAAAGCTAAAACATATTGGTATCAAAACAGGTAATAGCTGCTTAGCGCCGCCCAAGACGATTGTGATTGGTTTAAAGAAATGCCAATAAACCAGAGCATGTTATTCTCCCTTCCCAGAATGCTGTGTGGACTAGCCAGACCTTCCTCTGCAGCGCTGTGGAGGAAGGTCTGGCAAAGCAAGACTAGTCGAAGTGTAAAAGATGAAAGCAGCGTTCAAAGTAAGACAAAATCATTTGAAATGTCAATTGAAGAGTAGGCAGGGTTTTTCCTATCATTATAAGGCTTAGGCACAGCACACAAGCCATTTTGGGCACAGAGATATTGATACAATTTCTTAAAGCCCAAATAGTAGTCCAAAACCTACAAATATTTAGTTTGCTATCACATAAGACAAAGAAAATTATAAAATCCTCACAATTACAGTAAAAAGCTGGAACTTGGGGATGCCTAGCATTTTCACTTAAAAATTTACAATAAATAATGATTAACGGGCTGCCGGTGGCGCTGCTCTGCTGTTTGCACTTGTGTTGCACACTGTATTTTATCTATTATATTACGTATGGTATCTGTTCATGTATGTATTGTATTATATGTATTTTTATGTGGCATCTTTTCTGTCCAAGACAAATCTCCCTCGGGGCAAATAAATAAATCTTGAATCTTAAAAAAGAATTTAATGAATCGTTTAGGATCGAGACAAATTCATCCATCTTTTATAGGGGCATTTATCAATACACTATTCTCCTATCTTACTAGAGATAAACGCCTCTGTTTCCAAAGAATGCACTTTGTTGCCTTCCAAACTGCAGCATTGAGCCAAGATTTGGGTTCAGGATGTGATGTCAGTCTGTGTGCCAGTTAGGGACAAATCTGATATTCCCACAAAGCCATTTCCGAAGATAAATAAACAGAACCTCCCCCTCTGTGTGTGTGTGTGTGTGTGTGTGTGTGTGTGTGTGTGTGTGTGTGTGTGTGTGTGTGTGTGTGTGTGTGTGTGTGTGTGTGTGTGTGTGTGTGTGTGTGTGTGTGTGTGTGTGTGTTTGCATACACATCCAACCACATGTTCATAGTTCCCAGTACCCTTCAGCATGCAGGCTAATTGTGTTTCTTCAGATACATAAGAAAGTCAAAGCAGTGAAGAATACCTCACACATGTCAACACATAAAACAGTGAGAACAATGTGTTGTACATGTACATGAATCACCCATTTATGATCGGGTTATTTGAGTATCCCGTTGTGTTAAGTTGTGTTTAGTGTGTAAATCCTGTTTTTAAGTCCTTATCCAGTTTATAAGAAACCTAAATATGCTACCTAGAGTACTCCAAAAGAAATCGTCTGTATATACCTAATCCCAGTTATTTAGCACCGCCGACTACCTGCTCAGCCGCGGCTTCAACCAAGTGACGTAATAGAAATACAAACAATGGTAGCAGCGAATGTGTCTCACTTCTGGAGAGACAGACGGTGGAGCTCAGAGTAAGCCACTGTTGGTGATCGGAACAGAGGAGAAATTAAAGTTGTGAAGTTGTAGTAAATGTACAGTGTAGTGTTTATTGCACAGCCCCTGCGGAAATAAAATGCAGTAATCAGTAACCGGGTTACTAGTATTTATCATGTAAGCGGAGAATATTAATATTAATAACCCCATTTCTCATGTAAACACCATACCTTGAATATGAACATAACTGGGATTAGCCTCATAAACAGGTTATTTGTGTCCATTTAAACACACACTCATTGTCATAATTCTCTATCTGAAAAAACAATGGAGCAGAGGAAGACAACATTGAAACTTAATGCATTTTGAATACAGGTCCAATCATGGAAAGATATAATAGGGCCAATTTGATTGCAATAAATACAAAGTAGCAGAAAGGGGCCTCTGTGTTTCTATATATCTCCTCCCTATATGAGATATCCCAGGTTCCATATGAACTACAGGATTAAATGAATCCTCTGGTCTCTTTTCTTGTTTACTGCAGGGCATGATTCCCATGGACCATGAACTATGCAAACCAGTTTAAGGAACGTAATATTCTGCCCTCTTTTGTTTTCCTAAGGGGCTTTGGACTAAAGACTCACTAGCTCTGCAGTGTTGACATTAGCGCAGCCCACTCACCCCTGAACCTTGAGCTACTACTACAGGAAGTGAGTAAAGCCTTTCATAAGGGTAGTGTAGGCTCACTTCATTGGCCTGTCTATGAAAGAATTTATCTCTGGACTGTAAAATCGGAGGCATAAGAGGAGGAAGCTGGAATGGGATGAATAGAGGAGGGTAGGGGTGAGCCCGAACTCCATTAGGGAAGTCGTAAACTCTCCCATCAAAGTGTGAAATCTGAAGTCACATCACATATCCTGCAAACCTCTCTGGAACTCAATATTACCCAAATACTCCTTATTGGTCATCAGCCATAATCTTGTCAGCTGGTATATTGTATTGAAAAAAATTGCTAAAAGACAGGAGTTTGAATGGAATATATTGGGTCTATGTGGGAGATGCATTGGTGTGCAGGCATAGCTTTTTCAGTTTGTAAGTATGTTAACAGGTGTTCAGACAATAAATGACATCCTTGTGGATGTAAAAACTTCAGCAACAGTGAAGGTACTGAATACAAAGAAAAACCAAGTGAAAGTGCGTAGGTTTGAGAGGGGGCACAATAAAGGAAAATAGTGAAGGCTCTTCTTTCATACAGCCTGTTCAAGGTGGGATTGTTGTGCTTTTATTCTGCCTCTCTGTCTGTATAAAAGTTAGGAAGACAGAATGGGGGGACAGAATTGTTGTGCCTTTAAGCTGGCAGCGGAGGTAGTAACAGAGCCAAATCGACAACTGTGCACAGTAAAAGGGATAGCTGGCATGGTGAAGCTACACACAGTAGTGATGCGCGAGTCGACCCACAGGTGGATCAAAAAATGACAAAGTAGCTTTCATAGTATCCTAAGTTATTAACTTACAGAAACATTGTGTGCAATAATCCACCTTCCCTTTTCCTCTGTCTCTCTGTCTCTGTCTCTGTCTCTCTCTCTGTCTCTCTCTCTCTCTCTCTCTCTCTCTCTCTCTCTCTCTCTCTCTCTCTCAAACACGTTCCGCAGCGCTCAGTCCGTCTCTGTCTTTCTCTCTACTGACAACTGAGCTACTATAAATGGACTGCATTTATATAATGCTTTTCTATTCTTAACGACTTCTCAAAGTGCTTTACACAGTACAGGTACCATTCATATGTTGTATGTTTACAATGTTACCACATATTAGTTTAGTGTGTTAGCAGAACAACATTACAGTTCTAAGGTTGATGGGAATGAAAGTTTTGCAGGTGTTTTTTGCAAGGATTGGGAGGAAAGAAATCATTTTAAAAGTGAAATGATCACAAAAGTTATTACAATGTATTCTAAAGGGGACATGAATTGTCTGTACCAGACAAAGCAACGCCCAGGGCAAGAAAAGGGCATGGTAATAAACATTTTTGATCAACTCATCTGGATTTTGGTAGCTAGACAATAAGAGGACACTGTTTTGAGAGGTTTTAAGTAAGACAGAATTGTGGGTTTGTGTTATGAATTGCTATATATATTTGTTTCATTACCGCTGTAGTAGGTAGTCGGTTTATTTGTAATTGATCTAAAACAATATTAAAGGGCTTTGTTTGATAAAGATAGAGCAGTTGATATATTATGTGCAATAAAAGCTAGATACAATATTTTTCTGTTACTGACAGTGAGCCTGGTTATTATTCATCAGCCCTGACAGATAAGGTGGGCACCTGTTGATAAACCATCATCGTTAGTTGAAAAAAATACACGACCAGTTATGAGCAGCATATGAAGCCACAGGCAAATAAAGGAGATGGAAGTGGGTACATTTCTCTCCTACCTCTAAATGCAGACATAAATCAGAGGGCTTTGAAGAGATGGATGACAAGGCTAATTCCCAAAGGGAACACAGGAGCCACTGTGTAAAGTGAGACAGCCGAGCATGTGTGCATCTGACTAAAGACTTTACTGGCTGTGCTGCCACTGTATGTCTTTACTGATGGGTGCTGACATGTGCTGTCTGGACCTATAATATCAAAGAGCAAAAAAGTTGTCAGCGCAGTCACGAAACAAGAACTGGCTGTTCGTGAATCTAAAAAGTAGTAAATGGTTAAGACCGACATAAAAACATGCAAAAACTGGTCCAGTATCAGTAAACTAACTTGTTTACTAGTTAAGAGTATAAACTAGGGGTGTAAGAAAAAATCGATACACTTTTTCAAAAATATTCATGTAAGACAGTGGTTCACGTTTATGTTGTGTTTAAACCCCCTACTGCTAGATGGCTATGCTGAGACGCACCACTAGTGTCCTTGCCTAACAGTGCCTAGCAGTGCCTGACTTTTTGCTAGAAGCTAACATTGTAGCTATGGCTGAACTTTGGCCTACTTTAGCATATACAAATTTGCTCACTAAGAACCTGTGAACCACAATCCCAAACTGGCAGTTTGATTTTCTGTGTACTGAATTGTTTACCTAAAGTAAACTTCTTTGAATTTTATGAATATCATGTCTTTTTTTAAATATTAGTATTTCTAAAATTATACTTAAAAAAAATCCCAATATATCGCCTTACGCACAGTATCGAAATATATTGCAATATATTGAATCGTGACCCATGTATCATGATATGTATCGTATCGCCAGATTCTTGCCAATACACAGCCCTAGCATAAACAGAATACTACATATGTAGATAACTAAGAATGTTCTTCAAAATTCCTTATTCCTCAAATACAAATTAGTTATTGTCACACCCTGAGCAGAACCAAAATAAGCAAAGGCTTGGTTGGTAGTGACAGAAAGAGTGTCACAAGTAGCACCAACAGTGTAGTGGCATTATTATACAGTGGTTTTGGTTATGTGATCAGCCATCAGCTCACCCTGCACATTGCAGTACTTAGCATTACTAAAAGTACCGGAGCATAAGTTCCTTTCCTGGTTAAACAGGGCAATGGGAGAGATGGCTGTCCTGCTGTTCCAAGGGCATCTCACTCATCAATCATAAATGCCTGCAAAAGCCATGTTCTCTGACAGCAGCTTGGTGGGGGTTCGGGAGCAGCCACTTCATCTGTTCACAAAGATTCAAACCCAGTAGGGGATGCAGGGAGGTGTGCCCTGGGGTCACCTGTGTTGTCCAACTTATATCAGCTTCAATTCATTTGTGTTGGATCATCTACCTTGTCAGAAATCCTCAACAGACAGTATTTAATATCATCTACCAGCAGTGATGGAAAGTCAATATGTCAGACAGGCTGGGGAAAAAGGTTAGTTGAGAGTTGAGAAAGGACACTTGCTGAGTTACTGTCTGACTGTACTGAAATTCCAAAAGCCACAGAATGTAACAATGTTTGAACATTATGAAACATGTTGTAGAGCCCAGGCAATGCTGTAAATCATAATGCACATTACATTTGCAATTGCACTTTCACAGTTCATCCATGTCATGCCTCAACTGGATGATCTAGATCAGAACAATATTGTTTCTGGGTACATTAGAAAGAGTCATATGTAACCCTATCTGTTCTAATTTAACATCCAAATTGACAAAGACACACACACACACCCTCTCACTGATTTGTTAGGGGCATGTGAAAAGGATTTTGCTCAATCAATAACACCAAGCACATTTAGTGCATTGATGTTTTTTTTAACATCAATCAAGTAGCGGCCCAAAAATATGTCCTTCCTGTGATCCTGTGATATTTTACAAAAACATCATCACTCAGATGTGATAAAAGGGGCCTTTGAGCAAGTTGCCATCAACAGAAAGCAAAGAGTGAAACAATGCTGGGCCTTTGTACCAGTGTGTGAGCCCAGTGTGAAGGAGTCAGAGAGGTGAGAAAGGGCAAGGCAGACAGCGTTTTCACACAAGCTGGAAGGGACTACATTCCTCCAGGGTTCTTCAGCTTCAGGAAAGGGAGGGCAAAAGAGAAGAATGACTTGTCAAATGCCATGCTGCTTCGTGTTTTAACACGTACAAAGGATGCTGGGAAGGCCTCTTTACTGGACAGTTAACAAACGGAAAGTGTGATGAATAATAGGTTTGTTTGAACAATCACCAGACAATATATAAGCTATGAATAGAAGTTCAGTGAAAAATACATAAGATAGCAGATGATATACATGATGTTGTGCTACTAAATTGCCATTAGAACTAAGTAGGTTTTTGGTTTGTTTGTTTTTTGTGCAGATGCTTCAAATAATGTATGTTAAAAGTATATTACAGCCCAATGTAGCTATCCCACTGTAGCTAATGGTTATTTTATTACTACAACAAACTAGACCACCACAACTAACTGTCTCTATAGATTGAAATCAAATTTTGAAAACAAGTTTAACACAAATAGCTGTTATTTAGGGCAAAGTAAAGGGCCTGCTGTTATTTTTTGGACAGACACTCCTGTTTTCCAAAGGGCCATTCCAAAATTGGGACATGGTCTTTCAGCAGGAATCATCTGGTGGAAAAGGAGTGGGGAAGGTGAAGCCCCAAGAGGGGCTGGTCTGATGAAAGACACCACCTGGAAGCCTTCAGCTAGAATCCCATATTATGATTCGTTTTGTAGATACGTAAGTCACACACTCAAATGTTGGCAGCACAACATATTTTACTTTTTGCTGCTTCCGAAGCTAATCTTAATAGAGGGAGTACAATTTCTTACAATTACTCTCCCTTTCTTCGATGAAGTCACCCTCTGCATAACTCTCTTACTCTAACTCTCCCCAGCTCCAGTGGCTTTTTTTTATTGGGATATGAAACACAATGGAAAACGCACAATCACAACAGCTGTCTCCCATTACTGGCTTTGACCGAAATTATTTACACGCCTGCTTACTGGAACTATGAAGAGAGAGAGAAAGAGAGAGAGAGAGAGAGATAGGGGAAGGGGGGCGGGATTCGGTTTACTCCTGCAGATTTGCGTAAGCATCCTCTTAACGGGAGGCTGACAAGATGATGGAGCTGGACAAAGATATGAGTGTATCAGTAAAGACATGTCTGCTGCAGCTTAGGTGCTCTTTCTCGTGTGTGTGTGTGTGTGTGTGTGTGTGTGTGTGTGTGTGTGTGTGTGTGTGTGTGTGTGTGTGATAGATAGTCACAGACAAGGTCGGAAAGTAAGTATTCCACAATCTAATTTATACACTGCTGTTAATTAAGATGGGTGATACTAGGGTGACCTTTATTCAGTAAGCATACTCCTTGACAGCGGTGTTAAGATAAAGGCCTCACCATGGGGGAGAGCAGACCTGTAATTAGACACTCACGGGACTCCCGTTGCTATGTAAACATCCCAACCACTCTGCCACACCGCCTCTGTGCTGCGCTGTACCGACTCCTCGCATGAATCACAGGGCAACATCTGGTTTAGCATGCTGGAAGGGACATTGTCGGTTTGGCACGCTGTATGTGTGTGGAGTGTGTCGATTTGGACCAGACGACCCACGCCTGCGCCTGCCTCTCTCCTCCCCCTGGCTACCCCAACTCTCAGATTACAGTGGTTGCACAATGCATTTTGGCAGTCCCCCTCTTGCTGGCCCTATGAAAGCATTGTAGATATGAAGACGAACCTTTTGCTCAACTGTAAGGGGAAAAAACATTAAACCACTTTTGGCATCACAGTGACTGCTTTCTGCCAAGAGTACACAAAAATGCAAAGAGAAAGTTGTTTACTGTAAAAAAAAAAAAGTTGAATGTTTGCGCTATGAATATGAGCATAGTTTAATTCCCTTTCCAGTTATTGTTTTATTTAACAATCCCGTAAGACTATGTGGTTCCACAATGAATTGCTGAAGACGGATTTGCACTAATAGCTCCATCACTCATCAAGCTGCCCCATAAGAATAATCAGGAAAGGCTATAGGAGAAGGAGAAAGTACTTCTGCAATCAATGATGCTGGTATGTTTTTCAGTGAGTCACCAGCCTGCCGTTGTGCCTCCAGTATAACCAGCATCCTGCCGACGTTGTTTCTGGCAAGTGCCTCAAATTAATATCTGGCATGGCTCCTACAAGACTATTTCACAACGAAACCCAAATGCAGCCCAAACGTCCACGATATATCCTTCACAAAATAACCCTTTTGGCAAGCTGAGTAGAGGCAACCACAAAATGGTTGTAAGGATATGGAAGAAAAAGTTATAAACAGCAAAAAATAAAGTGAAGCAGCAGAACAGAGCCTTGAAATATGGATGTCAAGGTGCTCTCAGTCTGACTTTTAGGAGTTATGGGAGGCCTAGATCCTGGATTGCATTACGCTGAGAGAACTGAGAGACTCATCGCAGACTAATCTAAACATTACGTAAGAGCTCTCCTGACAAGTTTAGAGGGCAGATGTGACTGTTTACACAGATGCTGTGAGATGATAGAAATACATAGAAAAAGAGAGAGAGGTGAAAGATAGGCTAAAGTGGTGCTGTAAAACAAGATGACATAATGAATAGGCTTAAAGCGTAACTCTCGCAAAAATAGGGGTCTTTTTGTGAATGTACCCGAGTCAAACTTTTGGTTGAAAGCATATTTAGGACGGAAGCGCCACTTTTAAGATTTACCGTATTCTCGTTTTTCGGTCAAATGGCCTTTTGAATGGGACTAGTAAGGGCACTTTTATGCTAGCCTCAAAATAGCTACCGTATTTTTTCCCGGACTATAAGTCGCACTTTTTTTCCTACTTTGGCTGGTCCTGCGACTTATAGTCAGGTGTGACTTATATATCAAAATATATATAATTTAACATGTTTTTAAATGTTAATTCATACTGAAAACATTACCGTCTACAGCCGCAAGAGGGCGCTCTAGGCTTGTGACAACTAGAATGCTTCTCCTAAAGACAACTGAGAAAGAAAAGAGATAACAAACTGCAGGTAGTAAAATATGCAGCCGAAAACGGTAATCAAATCAAAGAAAGCTAATCGGCTAATCGCGGGCTGAAAGCAAGATGGCCAGAGCTGGAGGAACGAGTCGGGAGGGGCTTGTCAACGGTGCAGTTACGTCTCCACGCCTTTTAATACATCCATGCTCCACGCCCTGGTAGCTAGTTGTTCTGTGTGCTATTGTATAGTTCAATAACTGTTATTGTGTTACGTTAACATACTGGACACCTACTGTATTCAGCCTGTTGTTCTGTGTGCTATTGTGTAGTTGACAGATGAAAAAAAAAAAATTCTAAATAAATGCGACTTATAGTCCGGTGCGACTTATATATGTTTTTTTCCTCTTCATGACGCATTTTTTGACTGATGCGACTTATACTCCGGAGCGACTTATAGTCCAGAAAATACGGTATTTTTAAAACACTAAGAAGGCTCGACACAACATGAAACTTTGCTTGAAGTATCACCAGGGGCTCTACACCTCAACTACACCAGTGCACAAGGGATAAACTAAATCTGTGGCTACTTGTTTTGATATCAACTTGTTTTGACTGCCCGAGGTGGTAGCGGCCGGAAACAACAAGAGCTACGGTGAGTTGTTCAAAACCTTTTTTAGTAAACTCTGGGTACACAAACAATGTTCTCAACACTTTTGTTAAGGTGTAGAGCCCCTGGTGATACTCCGAGCAAAGTTTCATGTTGTGTTGAGCCTTCTTAGTGTTTTACAGTGCCTTGCGAAAGTATTCGGCCCCCTTGAACTTTTCGACCTTTTGCCACATTTCAGGCCTCAAACATAAAGATATAAAACTGTAATTTTTTGTGAAGAATCAACAACAAGTGGGACACAATCATGAAGTGGAACGGAATTTATTGGATATTTCAAACCTTTTAAACAAATAAAAAACTGAAATATTGGGCGTGCAAAATTATTCAGCCCCCTTAAGTTAATACTTTGTAGCGCCACCATTTTGCTGCGATATAGCTTAGCTGTCAAGCTTTGAGTATGTCTCTATCAGTTTTGCACATCGAGATACTGACATTTTTGCCCATTCCTCCTTGCAAAACAGCTCGAGCTCAGTGAGGTTGGATGGAGAGCGTTTGTGAACAGCAGTTTTCAGTTCTTTCCACAGATTCTCGATTGGATTCAGGTCTGGACTTTGACTTGGCCATTCTAACACCTGGATATGTTTATTTGTGAACCATTCCATTGTAGATTTTGCTTTATGTTTTGGATCATTGTCTTGTTGGAAGACAAATCTCCATCCCAGTTCTCAGGTCTTTTTGCAGACTCCATCAGGTTTTCTTCCAGAATGGTCCTGGATTTGGCTCCATCCATCTTCCCATCAATTTTAACCATCTTCCCTGTCCCTGCTGAAGAAAAGCAGGCCCAAACCATGATGCTGCCACCACCATGTTTGACAGTGGGGATGGTGTGTTCAGGGTGATGAGCTGTGTTGCTTTTACGCCAAACATAACGTTTTGCATTGTTGCCAAAAGTTTGATTTTGGTTTCATCTGACCACAGCACCTTCTTCCACATGTTTGGTGTGTCTCCCAGGTGGCTTTTGGCAAACTTTAAACGACACTTTTATGGATATCTTTAAGAAATGGCTTTCTTCTTGCCACTCTTCCATAAAGGCCAGATTTGTGCAGTATACTACCGTGATTGTTGTCCTATGGTCAGAGTCTCCCACCTCAGCTGTAGATCTCTGCAGTTCATCCAGAGTGATCATGGGCCTCTTGGCTGCATCTCTGATCAGTCTTCTCATTGTATGAGCTGAAAGTTTAGAGGGACGGCCGGGTCTTGGTAGATTTGTAGTGGTCTGATACTCCTTCCATTTCAATATTATCGCTTGCAACAGTGCTCCTTGGGATGTTTAAAGCTTGGGAAATCTTTTTGTATCCAAACCGGCTTTAAACTTCTCCACAACAGTATCTCGGACCTGCCTGGTGTGTTCCTTGTTCTTCATGATGCTTTCTGCGCTTTACACGGACCTCTGAGACTATCACAGAGCAGGTGCATTTATACGGAGACTTGATTACACACAGCTGGATTCTATTTATCATCATTAGTCATTTAGGTCAACATTGGATCATTCAGAGATCCTCACTGAACTTCTGGAGAGAGTTTTCTGCACTGAAAGTAAAGGGGCTGAATAATTTTGCACCCACTTTTCGTTTTTATTTGTTAAAAAAGTTTGAAATAGCCAATGAATTTCGTTCCACTTCATAATTGGGACCCACTTGTTGTTGATTCTTCACAAAAAATTACAGTTTTATATCTTTATGTTTGAGGCCTGAAATGTGGCAAAAGGTCGAAACGTTCAAGGGGGCCGAATACTTTCGCAAGGCACTGTAAAATAGCTATTTTGAGGCTAGCATAAAAGTGCCCCTACCACTCCCATTCAAAAGGCCATTTGACCGAAAAACGAGAATACGCTAAATCTTAAAAGTGATGCTTCCGTCCTAAATGCGCAAAAAGACCCTAGGTTGCATTTTGGCGAGAGTTACGCTTTAACACTGAAAGTGAGAGAAAAAAAGTAGAATAGAGGTTACAAATTGTCTTTTAATCTTGAAAATGTGTTTATTATTTGCCTTTCACCTCTTCAAAAATCTACGGTTTTCTAACTCAAGAGCATCTGAAGATTTTTCCATAAATCATTAAGTACACTCGCTGCCAGTACACTTAGGGGGGAAAGGGCATTTGGTTGTTTAACTGTAAATATCTGTCCCTTGTGACACAGTACAACAATGCGTTGTGCCGTGTGACAAAGAATTTAGAGGAAAACTTCATACGTGACTCATTGTGTTTGAGATCCTGGCATTGTGGGAGAAATTATGTTTGCTCTGCCCACAGTACACACTGACTGCACTGCTATTGTTTGAGTAAAAGTTAGCTCTCTGGAGTGTGGTTCAAACCTCCAGAGAATAGAGAAGAACTTTTGAAATAATAACCTATGGCGGCAGACTGAAAGCATGAAAAACACGAGTGCTGGCTATGTAGCATGCCTCCTACCGGGTAATTATTCCTGTGCAACCACGGAAAAACAACACGGGATGTTGCAGATTAAAGCTGGAGTGAGTTTGAGTCCAAAGTCGTGCATTGAACCCGTCTCTGTAAACAGGACATCTTACAATCTGAGAAATGGAAAAGAGGAATGTACACTAGATTCTCAGTGTGGTTCGTGCTAGATTGTTGCCAACTTGACCAATTTTTCATCACTCAGTGGGGCTGAATGTCAGGCCTAGGTCAGTAAATTGAATATTTTGGTCAAGCAATGAAAACCGCTGCTGAATTTTTAAGCCAATGTGGACAACAATTCCTCCAATTAATAGTGGCCAACTCCACAACAATTTGAAACTTCACCTACTTCACCTACTAGCGAGTACAGTTATGACCACAACCACTAACTCATTTATGCAATGAGAAAAATAAAATAAGAAATAAGCATGTTTTTTATTTAGTTTGTTATTACTGTTGGGAATCATTTTTAATTAGACCTTCCCATGTAATCTTTTGTTGCTAAACAAGGGAAAAGCTAGAGTGGTTTCAAGGAACTGGCTACTGTTGAAATATGATTGATGATGAATTTTTCCTGAAATCTTGCATTTTTATTACCATACTAAACATAAAACTATTGTAATATGGTAAAGAAATAATATTTGATCTTTTTTTACCCACAATAGCAGCAGGTATCTGTTGGTCAGTGGGTTCACCACTTTAATATCTCAATAACTTTTCGAAGGATTGGAATGGAATTGATATGCATCCACAGAAGATGCATGCTTAATAACTTTGGTTAATGCCTGACATTTGATCTAGCACCACCAGTAGACTGACATTTTTGGTTCTGGGTGAAATCTCTCGAAAAATATTGGAAGGTTGGCTTAAAATGTTGTTGTTTGTTTTTGTATCCTAATCAAATCTAGAAAATTGGTTTAGAGTGGAATGTATCCACAACTATTAGACTTCCAAGAAATTCTCTACAGATATACAGGTCCCCTATAGGATGAATTGAAATGACTTTGACATCCTCTTGAGACCCATTTTAATCTAGTGCTATCAACATTCTAATTTAACCAATACTTTGGTTTAGTCCTCAGATTCAGCTGTATTTTGTGTCAACATACTTTACTGTTTTATGCACAGGAAATTATACAATGTGTGTGCCTTTAGACATCTATCAAACTGTAGCTTCAGACTGCTCCACAAATAAAGGCATGGTTTTCCAAATATTTTACTTTTATGACTTTTTTCACTATCCACAATTCATTTAATTTGTTTGCAGCCATAACACCTCAATTTCCTTTGTGCATTGAACAAGAATAACGTATATCTACAGCACACAGTATACTTGCTCTAATTTTCTCTCTTTCCCATAGTCAGCATACTACATACTCAAAATCTGCATTTGTGTACACTCATTGAATTATATAGTACTCGAGTTGGTGACTCGCAAAAACAATTGAGACACAGCCAGTAAAGTGATCCCAACTGGTCCTGGCTAACACCGCCATGCTAACACGCCATAACTGCTAACGTTAGCAAACGTTACCGGAGGTCCAGGCAAGCGGGCCACGGCTGTTTACAACGTGTAGCCTGTTCAGCGGTTGTAGCAGACAACGGTGAGTTATTTTAAGCCAAGAAAGGGGGGCTGTAAATCGGGAAGAGAGGACCGTGAGTTTGCAGTGTGTTTAGCAATTGTTGCCGTAATTCTAATTCAATAAAGTGTGTAATTCAGTCGGGTGGAAAAGGACGGCAAGGTAGTGGTATTTTTAGCCGTTCTTACCGTAATTCTAAGCCGAGGAAGTGGGTCTGTCCGTAGGATGGAGAGGATGCCAAGGTTGTGGGGTTTTTAGTGGTTTCTACCGTAATTCTAAGCCGAGGAAGTGTGTCTGTCCGGCGGGTGGAGAGGACGGCGAGGTTGTGGTTTTTTTAGTGGTTTCTACCGTAATTCTAAGCCGAGAAAGTGTGTCTGTCCGTCAGGTGGAGAGGACGGTGGGTTTGTGGGGTTTTTAGCGGTTCCTACCATAATTCTAAGCCAAAAAAGTTTGTTGGGTACAGAGCTCCACGTGAGCACAGGCTTACTGTCAATATAGCCAGCATCTAACGTTAGCTACTCCGCTGTGCTGTGAAGTAATGTCTGGCTATGTGAGCCAAGCGTCTAGCAACATTGTTGGATACTGCAGTCTCAGCCTGGCAACCTCCGTGAAGGGGCTGGGGGAGACGACTCTCTCCAGTATTTTGAATTTGGACTGCAGTAACTACTTTAAAGCTAGCTGTCAGTATTACGTATTGCACCTTTAACCATTTTTATACAGGTAATCTCATTGAGACACAGGGTATCATTCTCAGATTTACCAATAGTATATACATTTTTAAATGGAAGTGCCAAGTACAAGAAGAGAGTGTAGGCTTAGTATGAAGTACTGTATGGAATTAGGACACAGCTTTTGTGTTTAGCGCTAATACTAAATTATAGCATGCTAACACGCTAAACTAAGCTAGTGAACATGGCAAACATTATACCTGCTAAACATCCGCAAGTTAGGATAACCACACAGACACTAGTGTGGCTGCAGACTCTTGACTCCCCTTAAGGCGCTGACACACCAACCCGATTATCGGCCGTTGGACAGTCTGGTGAGGTCAGTGACTCGATTCTGTTTGGTGTGATCCGTGCCATCGTCAGTCGGAGGAGCCGTCGGTGTTCATTTGGGCAGATTTGACTTGTTGAATCGTCCAGTGGGCAGTCGGACTCAATGACCAATCTGATTGGTGGAGTGCTAACCCGGAAATGACGAGTGGGATGAGCGTGACGAACGCCTCTCTGAAATCTGACGAAAATCTTTTAAACTGACCATTGTCGAACTGAAATGAAGACAGATTCAGCAACTGCATGGCCTATGTCTCGCTTAAAATGTTTTCAGAAACACGTTTCGGTGGACTATTTTTGTAAAATACGAGATCGCATTCTGAACGAGCCACCATTAAGATCGGTTTTGAAATTTGGGCGACAATACAGATTAGCGCCGCCTGCTGTTACGTCTTCCCCGGAACGTACGCTCAAGTCGGCGTTGCTTCGGTGTGTTCCGAGGCACTTTTTTGACCAACTCAGGGAGGCAGTTAGCCTGACAAGCCAGACCCACATCAAGATGTTGGGTCTGGGAACTCACCATTGACGGAGCTCAATCCGAGGGGCGGGATAAACGGTTGTCTTTCAAATTCCCTCTGCACGCAATAGGATAGCGCTAGAACCAGGCAGAGCAAAGAAGAAGGTAGCGAAGCTATAGTTGATAGATTAAACTTTTGCCGTATCCGGTCGGAAAAACTCTGAACACATCTTCCTTTTTTAAGAATGACTTCAGTGCCGTTCTTTGTTCTTTTCTCAAAGAAAAGTTTGACTCCAAGTCTTCCAGAAGACCGCTGTTCCAAGCAGCAGCAGCCATAAGCCCGCCCACCGACTCTAAGACCTGACCAGAGTTTGGTTTTTCCAGCTCGCAAGCCAGTAGGTTTTTGACTTTTGCCCAAAAATCATATTTTGAAGTTTGTTTGTTTATTAATATTAATATTTGAATATATTTGAATATTTATTAATCATAATTTGACCATTAAATGCCTTCAGTAAGACCTATATTGGTATCAAACTTAAGTTTTTTTTTTTTTTTTTATTACAAGTCAGACCCTGGATTAAACACAAACAGTGTGCTTTCGACAGGAAGTTCAGAGCTCACCGTAGCCTACGTAAGTGGTCTGATGTTCATACTTGTGTGTCGGTGTGTGTGTGTGTGTGTGTGTGTGTGTGTGTGTGTGTGTGTGTGTGTGCGGCGACAAATCTGGCGACTTTCTGTAGAAAAGACAGCGACTTTCTGTAAAAAAAAAACAACAAGTATTGTCCAGCGAGCACGGAAGGTATTTCTCTCCTGTGGGCCCCAAAACAGTCCCCTCTCTCTTCTGTTGTGTGACTGAGGAGCAGCCCCACCCTCCCCTCTGTGCTCTCTCCTCATGTGCAGCAGCACTGCGCGCAGGCAGGTAGAAAGGGGACAAGGGAGCGGTGTGGGGCCGGTGTTAGGTAGGAGAGACAGCGGCACGCGACGGGAGAAAGAAGCCGCTGAGCTGGCCTGGCCCTGGGCGAGCCAGCCTTTTTTGGGAATTAGGGGGGAATGCAACGCTACCAAGCCACGGCCGAGAGACGTGCGTCGCCGCGACGTGTAGTTACATTTTGAAATGCGTGAAAAAGCCTCGGAATCTGAACTGAAAACAACGTTTACAAGCGAACACATTTACAAAAAATAATGGCCATAACAGGTTCGAATATTAAGGGCTGGCTAATATTCGTTCGAATATCATTATTTTTTTAAATATTCGAATGATATTCGAATAACAAAGTTCGGAGTCAAAGCCCTAATGGAGAGTGCCTACTCCCCCTTGGCAGCAAATTAAATTTGCTGCCGCTAGGGTGCGTCTAGATTTCTAGGCTAGGAGGCAGTCAGTCTGACTGCCTTTTCTGCCGACAGTCGGACGTCGCGTTGGAGTGTCAGAGCCTTTAGAGGTTGTTTCCAGGTGTAATAGTTAGAGATATTCTGATTCCGATACCGGAACATCCGATACTGCCTAAAACACTGGTATCGGTATTGGGAAGTACTGGCGTTTATGCACTGATCCGATACCACGTAATAAAGCCCTAAAGAAAATCTACGTTAAAGTAGTTTATTTATGTTCTTTTTCTTGTTGTAACTGACAAACTGGATAATAAAAGAAAGTTCTGTGGCATTCATTGTTTGTGTTTGTTCGTGTTTCACAAAGAGTTTAACCTGAGTCAGACCGACAACAGAGATAGAAATAATTTCACATCCATACAGGGAGAGTAGTAGACAGTTGTTAAAACATAATAAAATATATGACTGTAGACACTGGTATCGGATCGGTACTCGGTATCGGCCGATACGCAAGTTCAGGTATCAGAATCGGTATCGGGAAGCAAAAAATGGTATCGGGCCATCTCTAGTAATAGTCCTATACCAGGTGTTAGAAACTTTAAAAGCTATAATGAATTGAGTTAAATCACCTTTTAATGGTATTAATCAACAAAAGACTAACAAAAATTAAAGAGGATTATTATTAGATTAAATTACTTCATGAATCATTGTTTCTATGTCTATGTCTTAACTACAAAGTTAGTCATTGCCTGGATCCAGAAACAATCTCAGCAATGTACAGAAACAAGGAGAGTAATCTAAATAAGATAAGAGGTATGGTGTCACAGATACCAGTCTAGGAAACTGTTGCTCATATTCACAATAACCTATTGGAGTATAAAAGGTCGTAATTAGCAAGTGTCAAAGTGAGAAGTACAGTATTTTAAGTTCATAAGAGATGAGTTGTGGCAATATGTGACATCATCACGAACCTAACATTAATTGATATGACACACTGATAACGTTTGTATTGACCTTTGTATCAGTTTACTTGGTTATTTTCTCTCTCTCGCTTTTGCCTGTTTAACGGCTGTGAATTAAAAGGTATTTGGCAGTATCTTAGCCTCATTCCAATCAATCTGACAGATACATGTAGGACTGCAGAGTGTTTGTATTCTGAGATTGAACTTGTCAGCACTTTATTAAATGTAAATCCCCCTTACTCATGACTCTGACAAGCTCTGTCTAGAAAGGCATGCTAAGAGAAACAGTGGAACATCCTAGAATATGGGCACAGTTGTGGTTGTCTGACAATGAATAACTGCAAGGTTTGGTGCATAGTCAATATCTTTTATTGCTGACACCAGAGTTGCATGGGTTCGTTTTTGGCTCCTTACAATGAGAATTCAATTATTTGTATAGATGTGTCTCTGAAAACTATTTGTTTCAAATATAACTAAGCAGCAATGAGACAAACTTACCTGCAGATGCCAGGCAGCACATTGCAAGAAGTAAGAAGGGAATGGGGAATCTTCTAGCCATCCTGTAGCTTCCAGTATGATGAAGGTGGGTGAACAGGCCTTTCTCCTGCTTTTCACAAAGGTTTCCCTATCTATGAAGCAGTCTACAGGAAGTCAACTTCAAACCCCAGCTGCAAAGTGAACAAAAGTAGAGAAAGTCAAGCAGGTTGTATTGAGCGTGGACAACAGCAGGGATCTGGGCTCTGCTTAATATACTCCGTGGGTGTGATGAGATGAGACATTAGAAACAGCAGTTTGGAGACCAGGGGATTAATCCCGGAGGGTTAATTGGGGGTCATGCTTCAAAGGGCCGTGCTGCACACACCTTCCTGTGCCCATGGCCAGTCAGAGTGTGTGATGATTGTGGGACGGCTGACTGGCTTACTGAGTGTGAAACACTTTGGAACATGCCACAGGCTATTAACACACTTTAATTGAGAGCGTCAGGAAACACTGAATGCTCCAGTGGGGTCTTAAGTAAGCAGCTTAGTACCACCATGCTAATCAGCGTGACCTCACTCCTAAATATTTTACTTCTCAAACACTGACTACCATGATGCGGCAAAGTCCATGTACTATTAAGTACTAAGGATGGCCACGAAATGCTAATTTGTGGCCACAATATACTACACAAAACAGTATTTTGGGGATAACGACGTAGCCTAACTATAATGCGAGAGCTAATAATAAAGAGCGAGCTAAAGGTGCAGTCATGGACAGAGATGATTTGATTGAATTGTATTTTAGGCTGTGAATGAGTTACAAAGACATTCTAAAAAGCCTGGTATTGCAAGGAATCGTTATTACCGAGAGGCATTTAAACAGAATATTGAGAGCCCGGATGCTTTACCAGGGAAGGTACGACTTGGATGCCGGTGTTGCACCGAAAGCTCTGACCCATCAAAAACCGTGACCGCAGAGGGTGCTGCTACACATCGTCTGCCCATGCGTGGTAGACAATGGAGGGCGAAGAAGAGCGTCTACGCAAACGGCATAAACATTAATACATTACATCCACAGGTGCAAGCTGTATGATTATTCGCGGTCTGTTGTTGCTTCCTAAGGAGAAAGAGTAAACCGCTGGTCACCATATTAACCACCTCAGGCATAGTAACATATGTTTATCTGAAAGTAAATAAAATATATTAAGGTACATTTTCTCTGAAATGTTTCTAAACATGTATTTCTTTGTGACTGCATGAGTTACATTTGTAATAACCTACCTAAAACCTTACACTAGACCTACATTTAAAACTTAAAGTAATTATATTCTACTGTAAAGAAAAGAAATAATTAAATATTTAATGGACCAGCACATTGGGTAAATTGTCAGATTATGTGACCCCATTGTAACTGCTTAATAAAGGAGTTAAACTTCAAAATATTGTTTGGGGTAGTAATGTCATCCCTTCACACTAATCTGGACACATTTTCTTATTTATAGTCATCACAGAGCCAGTACCTCAGAGGTCACCATATATTATAAGTACAGTAGCAGCCGTCAGAATATGTGCCCCACACAGGTGTATAGCAGAACTGCCTGCATTATATTTCGGCTACGTCATTATCCCCAAAATACTATTTCGGGGCCACAAGTTAGTATATTGTGGCCACAAATTAGCATTTCGTGGCCACAAATTAGTATTTCGTGGCCACACTTTATTTTAATTTTATTCCGGATGTCATGTCTGGGGCTCCGTAGGTAATAAACATGAAGGGAAAAGTAACATTTAGTGGGAACCAGTTAGCAAGCTAAGCTAACCAGCTTCCACTTTCCAAATGGACACTAGCTAGCCTAGCTTGCTAGCTTTCACTTTGCAGGATGGGTCCTCCCAAATGTTGAATTTTGTAAAAGGACAGATAGCTTAAATGGCTATTACAAACGCTATGTGGGCTTGTTAAAAATGGGGAAATAAGGTCAATTGACATTTGTAGGATATAGAAGACTATGACATGCTCAAGTCAGTAGCCCACCACAGAAGTTGTCTGTGCATCTCCTAGCTACACCGATCGTCAGATGTGGAAAAAAAACCACCAAGAGGAGAGACGCCTACTGTAGATGTTTGCACGAATATGTCTGTAGTATAATATCTTCAGAAAAATGGAAAATCGGCACAATAGCTGCAGTACCATTACCATTTATATTGCCTTAGGTGTATTCAAATGTTTGTTTAACTTGAGTAGTAACTTCATTCTAGTGAGTATAACTCAAAGGATGTTACTGTGTAAGAGTAACAAGAGGATATATAAAAACAAGACATTTATTATTTGTATTGCACTTGAGCCAAATCATGTACAATCACATAAGTTTAGTTGCAGCTATTTAGAATCAAATGCTGCCCTAAAAACCTTTGACACAGTAGATTATTGCCTGCTCTTACAGAGGTAACATGATATTAGCTTTGATATTATTGCTTGTAATTGGTTTAAGAACTACTTTTAGCCCCTTTTAACAGTATCAAAAGGGGTTCCACAGGGCTCAATCTTAGGTCCAGTTCTTTTCACCATTTATATCAATAATATCTTTTCATCTTTGGTAAACTATCATGCCCATATAGGCGGATGACACAGTGCTGTATTATGTTGTTAATTCTGTTCATCTAGCAATTGAAAACTTACAACGTTCCTTTAATATTCTGCAAGAGGCTCTTAAAGACCTAAGACCTAAGACTTGTACTAAACGCTGATAAAACAAAGTTATGCTATTTTCCAGAGCCAGAGCTATAGATTATACTTTACACCTTAATATTTCCACTATGAACGGACCTCCGATTGAGAGATTCTCAGAATATAAATATCTCGGCATCTGGATTGATGAAAAGCCCCCATTTAAATTTGACATTGATAATGTTGTGTGCCGACTCAGGCAAAACAATTACTATCTCAATAGAAAGTAAAGCCTCTTTCCTGTGTTTTGTAGGAAAAGGGTTGTTGAAGCAGTTTTCATGTTAGTCCTGGACTATGGTGATGTGATTTATAGACATGCATTCTCTTCAACTATTAAATCTCTGGACTCTATCGTTCCGCCTTGAGATTCATAACCAGTTATGTCTATGGTACACATCACTGTATTTTATATGAAAGTTTTGGGTGGTCCTCTCTCCAAGAGAGACGTGATACTCACTGGCATCTTTTATCTATAAGGCTCTTGCTCTTGAAAAACTGTTTTTAACCTCAGTGCCCCTGACTCCTGGAACAAATTACAGCACTTTCTTAAAATCAAATCACTTGTGCCTTTTGGACAATTTAGAAATCTGGCTTTAAACTTGCAAACTTCTACTTGAACTTGCTTTACATACTTGTACTTTCTTTTGTATCCTTATTATCCTAATTTATTTATCAAATTATATTCATCAATTTTTCAATTCAGAAAGTTTTAAAGTTTTATTGTCTTTTTATCTTTCTTATGATGGTATATTCTTTTCTGTGTTGTTGTTTTGTTGTTGTCTTTGTAATTACTCAATGCCATTGCAAATGAGGACCACTTCTGAATGATATTTCGATTAAAAATGAAGGTTGATGAATGAATGAATGAAAATCAGGAATCTTTAAAAAGAAGACATTATTGTAGGTCACTTCTTTAAAGCTGCTCTCAACCTAAATAAAAAATATACAATATATTAATTTAATTTTCTTGACTTCAAAAAGCATTCAAGCAAAGAGGATAGACATCAGATAGAAAGATACACTACCATTGCATCAAAGCAGAGACCTGTGAGGATCCCACTAGAGAAGCAGAGGATTTTTCCAACTTCAGAAAGCAGATTAGGAACATATACAGTCTGACATTCTAGATTTCGGGCCTATTATATCCAAAATCATGTTTTTTTAAAGGCTGAATCAAGGTTCAAAAGGGGATTATTGAAAGATGAAATTGGTACAAATGTTTTCTGAATAATAATTTTTAAAAAGTATGCTTTGGGCTCTGTCTAATTCTAGATTGACTGCATGTTTTGCAGCCACAACCAAAAAAGAATTATAGAAAGATGTGGTCCGCCGAAAACTTTATGCAAACTACTTCTCTGAGTGATATCAGATTCTTATGATAACAAAACTGTAACTGTTACTCAAGTCAAATGTCAAACCTATATGGTAAAGGTTCTGTGACAGGAATTGCACTCAGTACAGCAGTGTCTGTGACTAGTACAGTACCACGTGAAAGAAACAGATGCGTGCCTATCTGACTTGTGGTGAACCATAGAGGGTGTATGGGAAGTGATGCATAAAGTACTAAGGTGCATCCCTCTGCCGTGCAAGCAGCTTGAACAGGACAAAAGGGCCTTTCAGTGTGCAGCGGCTTCAGGGGCTGGGAAGTCATTTTGGAAGATCATGACAAATATTACACTTTCAGCTCGTCAAGGAGAGTTTGATTCATGCCTCTCCTTGACCTTCATCTCCTCACTGACTAAACGGAGGTATACTGTGTTGCAATACCTTCTGTGAGGCAAAGACCAAATCAAAGGAAAGCGGCATTCAGGACTGATATAAAGCAGTATCTTGCTATGTTGGTCAAGACTTTGAAGATTTAAAGACCTGATGCAAAAAGTGTTTATATTATACAGGGTTTTCCCTACCATTATAAGCCAACACCTAAGCTGAATGAATGTAAAATTAATATGAGCATTTAAAACTAACGTAATGGCTTTTCTAAGATCTAATGA
This sequence comes from Perca fluviatilis, assembly GCF_010015445.1. Taxonomy (NCBI): domain Eukaryota; kingdom Metazoa; phylum Chordata; class Actinopteri; order Perciformes; family Percidae; genus Perca; species Perca fluviatilis. The sequence continues at coordinate 30,189,444 of NC_053120.1, forward strand.
TTGTAGTTGGTCCCAAGTGGACGTCTTTAGCAAGTTTTGTCTTTAAGCATTATTAATGTTATTTATTATTATCTGCTCTAGCTTTTTTCTTCTTTTTGTAAGATTTTTTCAAGGGATGAGCCCTAAACCCCTCACCAAATATGTGTACCTAAATCTTCCACAGACCTAGAGAAACCCTTGTTATATTCAGAGATCAACTAGGATTTTTAACTGTTAAAGTTAAATTAAGGGCAACAAACGTTCCTCTTTTCTAAGTTGCTTTGGGTTGAGTTTCAACCCAAAGCAACTTAGAAAAGAGGAACGGTTTTACTCCATGCCACGGTCGGTGCTGGCTTTGTTGCAGCAACAACTTAAATCACCTCATGTGACTTCTCTTCAACCCTGACCGTCTAAGCCGAGCAACTATTTCACCCAAAGAAGATCTGGAAAGTACATCACAACATGCAGACCCCAGACTGAACATGCTGCACATTACTGAAACCAAGCTACATACTTGTGGTCACTTCAATGTTAAAGGCCTGGCTTATATCCATGTCATCACGTATGCATACACTGCAGTTAAGTGTTGTTAGGTCCAGAGGGCATATACTATGTTCACATAATCACAAAGACATAAGTGAAGAGAGAGGCAATACAAAAAGCTGAGGCAGTGTGTCTCTGTGTGTGTGTGTGTTACATACTGCATCTTATGGTACAGTAAGATGTTAAGACTGCTGTTCTTGATGTTAAAAATAACAAATCTGACACCAGTTTGCCTCATATGTAATCTAGACAATGTCAGTGTGGTCCTATGACTTGGTGAATGAACCTTAAATGAGCTCTCCACTTCTTTCAGTGTGAATGTGTACAGGCTCGGGACTAACAAACCACCCAACCTCCCACTCCTTCCACCACAAAATTACCCACACAGCCTTATTTCTGAAAAAAGCTAGAGATCCTGTCCTCACACACTTCAGTATACTTAAACAACATGCGGTATGACATTGTGGACTGTTTAGACTCTAACGGCTGTGCATGATGTGTGCACCGTTGCCAATTGAGTCACCATGCAGACAGATCCTTGACACATCTGTGATAAACTATTAAACAAGTCTGATTTGCAGTAGCTTCCTGTATTTGACTTTTAAATATTAGTATTGATGATATCCAGTGTCTTAAATTTGAAAAAATTGAAATTGAAAACATCTTGGGCTACTTCATTGTTTTCTGACATTTCAGACTAAACAATTCATCAAATCATAGCATTTAAATGTATATATACAAATTATTACATTCAGCTTCAAAACCAATTGATTGGTTAGGAATGTAGCTTTCAAATGTTTGTTCCTAAATATCCCATCACTGGCTGTTCATATTTGATTAAAAAATGTTTTCACATTGTTAAGAAGTGCCCATATATAGAGGTTACTCCTCGTCGCAGCGGCCCGGGTTCGACTCCGACCTGCGGCCCATTGCTGCATGTCATGCCCCCTCTCTCTCCCCTTTAATGTCTTCAGCTGCCCTGTCAATAAAGGCCTACAAATGCCCAAAAAAGAATCTTAAAAAAAAAAAAAAATCATCTACACTCTGCTGTTTATACAGGGTCCAAAACAACTACCAACATTATCCTCTGTCACAGCAACACTGACAGACATTAGTGGTAATAAATACACATCAAATCACCTCCATCTTAATGGCAGGCAGTTTCCACTGTCATGTACAAATAAACGAATTCCTGTTGACAGTATTCCCTGCTTTCATCTAAAATATTACACGCGCGGTTTCACTGTCATTTATGTTTGATCCCACAGGAGCGCCTGGACTGGAGAGCATGCTGTTCTCTATCTGACGGAATACCTCTGTGGCACTGGATACACTACACACTCTGTTTACCTGCGTTTCATGTTAATTTCCTGTTTTCTTATGAAACATGACCACAAAGAGTAGAGAAATGGATATCAACATGAGTAACTATTAGCTATAGCCTGTAGCTTCTCAAAGGAAAGCAAGAAGGAAGGCTACATGTCAATGCATTCAGCCAGAGACAGATGTTCAGCTGGATTTATGGGCGGTTAAGTAAACACAGCTAGCTGTAAAATATCATTTTTACACTAATAACAATCACCATGTAGCCTATAAATACAGTAGTTTGATAAACCATACTGTTCTAAAAACAAGCTAAGCGGTAACTATTGAAAGCGTCTGCTCACGTACCATGCAGAGTCTCCAGAAAATGTCAAAGTAAACTTGGTTGAAGATAAAGTCGCTCCGGTGGATGCGGTTATTAGAGTCGTTCTTCTCTCGGGTGGACATTCACAGCATTCCGTTGCTTGGAGGGGGGGGGGAAAGGACGTTATATTTGACCACGGTATGGATAAATAGCACCTCTCGCTGAAAGTTAGTTTACTTGTATCTACCTCCTTTTACTAGGAGCTTCATCTGGGGGCGGGGCGTAGAGGAAGGAGGCTGAGCTGTGCGCGAGATCTTCCCAAAGCAGGGTACACGGTCAGGAGGTCCTTCAGTCACCTTCTCTTACTTATCATACATTTTAGTCCAAAATTGGGAATGCATGACTGTGTGCTGAAATGTCTTAACACTCAGTCCCCTTTTACAGTACAGACAGAAGTGCAACTATAAAAAACTTAAAATACAGAAATATTAATACATAGGGTTGCTACATGTCGCTTTTATCACAAGAGGGCCCATAGAGGGATCTCTATATGGGGGTTCTTGATGCCAGATTATGGGAATGTCTAGTTAAGCAAGAGTATTGTTACTTATCATAGCACACTTGTATGTCTCAACTGAGCACTCCAACATCTACTGCTGCAGAAAGAGGTCTTCTTTTATTGTAGGGAAATACATCTGCATGGGAAATATATAATTCTGGTATTTATTTGTAACAAATAGCACTTACAGTAAGTACTGCATGTAAGCACAAATATATGATGCTTTTACTTGACTTCAGTATTTATGCTGTTGTACACATCTTCTCTATATTTGAGAGGAAACTATTGAACTTTTTACTTCACTATTATTTATTCGAGAGCAATAGCTACAGTTTAGTTTATAAAATACAATGCATTGAAATAGATTAAAGCAGTGTGTGTGTTTTCCAAATGGGATCCCTCAAGGACAGGACAAGGGTGCCCCAAGAATTATTTTTCATTTGTTTACTGTACATTTTTGATCATGTTTGGCCATGTTTAAAAACAAAGCAACATTTATAGAACTACATTTTTGTATTACAATTTCAAACATGAAAATGGAACTCTGTTTAACTATTGGCTTGGTGGGGTGCCATAGACAAAAAGATCACTATGAAGGAAGGCCTATATAAAGTTCTTAAATGTAGTGCCACATACAATATTAAACATTAAAAAGCTGCTTACATAATAGTAATAGTAGCAAGTAATAGTGATCCAATTATTTAACAATCTTGACCATATAGCACTGTGAAAGGGGCCATTCAGAATAATTGCTCCTTTAATTTTTGATTACTGAGTACTTTTTGCTGCCAAATCTTATTTCACTTAAATAAGATTTGGAATATAGAACTTATAGTGGGGTAATTTTACATCATGGTCTTATTTATTGTACTTAGCTAAAGGATCAGACACTTTTCTACAAGTATCTTACGTGTAAACAGGTAAGAGTGCTTTGCTTAGGGACACAACTGTTGGTGTAATATATATACATATATATGTATGTATATACATATATATATGTATATATACACTACCGGTCAAAAGTTTTAGAACACCCCAATATTTTTAGTTTTTTATTGAAATTTTAGCAGTTCAAGTCCAATGAATAGCTTGAAATGGTACAAAGGTAAGTGGTGAACTGCCTGAGGTTAAAAAAAAAGTAAGGTTACCCAAAACTGAAAAATAATGTACATTTCAGTATTTTACAAAAAGGCCTTTTTCAGGGAACAAGAAAGGGGTTAACAATGTAAAGCTGTTCTGCAGCAATGGAGGTTGATCAAGCTTTGAAAGTTGGTGCTACCAATTCCCACAGGTGTTCCAACTTGTCTGGATTACTTACAACCCCCTCTGTTTGTATAAAAGTATTGTTGGAACACACTGTGGTACCGTACCCTCGTGAGCATTATATGAACAGTATTGTACTGCAGAAAGTAGTGTGTTGCCATAAAAATGGCGGGAAAAAGGCAATTATCAATGGGAGAGAGACAGACCATCATAACACTTAAGAATGTTGGTCTTTCCTACAGAGAAATTGCGAAGAAAGTCAAGGTGTCAGTGAGTACAGTATTCTTCACCATCAAAAGGCACTTAGAAACTGGGGGAAACTGACAGGAAGAGGTCTGGCAGATCCAAAGCCACAACAGAATCAGAAGACAAGTTTCTGAGAGTCAACAGCTTGCGTGATAGGAGGCTCACAGGACAACAGCTTCAAGCACAGCTTAATAGTGATCATAATAAGCAAATCTCAGTTTCAACTGTAAAGAGAAGACTTCGAGCTGCAGGTCTGATAGGTCGAGTTGCAGCAAGAAAGCCATTGCTAAGATGTCAGATTAAGAAAAAGAGGCTTGCCTTGACCAAGAAACACTGCCAATGGACTACTGAAGAATGGAAGAAGGTGCTATGGACTGATGAATCAAAATTTGAAATCTTCGGTTCATCACGCAGGATTTTTGTACGCCGTCATCAACTGTCAAACATGGAGGAGGAAGCATGATGGTCTGGGGCTGTTTTGCTGGATCCACGCTCTCGTGATTTGTACAGAGTGAAAGGCACCCTGAACCAAAACGGCTACCACAGCATTTTGCAGCGCCATGCAGTATGCGCCTAGTTGGTCAGGGGTTCATCCTACAGCAAGATAATGACCCAAAACATAAGTCCAAACTATGCCAGAACTACCTTAGCAAAAAATAACAAGATGTTAAGCTTACCAGACTTAAACCCCATTAAACTGGTTTGGGATGAACTGGACAGAAAAGTGAAAGCAAAGCAACCTACAAGTGCCACACATTTATGGGAACTTCTGCAACAGAGTTGGGAAGAACTTTCTGAAAAATATTTGATTTCCATTGTAGAAAGAATGCCACGAGTGTGTTCAGTTGTTATATCTGCCAAAGGGGGCTACTTTGATGAGTCAAAAATTTAGAATACATTTTGGTTTATTAATTGATTCCATGATTTCTTTTTTAACTTAAATTGTTCATTTGTTCTATTCTTTCATTTCAGAGTACAATAAGACATTGAACTGCATGAATTTCAATAAAAACCTGGAAAAGTTGGGGTGTTCCAGTAGTGTATATATACAGTATTCATATTCATTTAGAATATACATTTTGTTGGCCTATCCCCATTATTTTGAGATATTGTGTGATATTGTCAGCAATTATGCTTTTTAAATAAGTTATGTCATGAACAATATAAATATGTATATGGCACTTAAGGAAGCAGTAGCAAAGTGGTGATAGAATTTGACACGAGACAGTAACTGTCGTGGCTTACTGGGACACTTTCATACAATAGAGCCATTGTTAATGTTATCAGTAACACCTGTGCTTTTCAAATATGACAAGTCAAAATGTCTTCTTTGTAAAAGGCCTACACACACAGATATGCTCTAGAAATGTGCATTTACCATCAGTGGAGTAAGAGTGCAGAGTAAGAGTTCTCTGTCCAGGCGTTGCGTTTCCAAGCTAAATCTGTACGTATACTATTGGAGATGCTGTGATTAAATAGGTTATTGGAAAAAAAGCAAATATGTTAAACTAGGAAGTTATCATGTTTATTGACATAATGTATAACATAACAGAAATCTGATCTTTTTTATGATTAACAATTTTAATTTTTTAAACAACATACAAAACATACAGTTCGCAACATGAACACCCCCCCCCCCCACACCACCTTGTCATCACCACCCACCCAGACAAAAATCAAGAAAAGATGACACAGTAACTACAACATTTAAGACCATACAACAAAATAATAACAAAATAGACAATAAACCATAAACCAAATAAACATATGCAGAGTTCTAAATTAGCACCGTTTACCAGCCAAATGCTGGTGAAATATGCAAGTGGCTGGTAGATTTGCTTCACTCACCAGCCAAAAAACCCAATGGTAATCTATTGAATGGCTGGTAATATTTGAACATTCATTAGCCATTTGGCTGGTAGACGAAAATGTTAATTTTGAAGCCTGAACATATGTATAAATGACAACACCATAAGCCCATCATACACGTCTCTCCCCAGCACAAAGCTTTTTTGGAGCCTTCCAGGAAGCTTAGGTTTACCCAATTTCTAGTATAAGCATCCAACCTGGCAAACCGTTTATATGACATTTCAAGTGCTGGTACCCCTTCTTTCCTCCATCCTCTTAAAATAATCTGTCTGGCTATTATTAAACTAGTCTGGACCCAGCATCTTATATGTACTTCTCCATCCTGCTTAGGATTGACCCATCTCCCAGAACAAATAATGTTGGGCTGAATGGAACCTGGGTCTCTACAGTCTGACATAGGTCATCATGTATCAAAATTCCTGGACATTATCACATGACCATAGGACATGAAGTAAATGGCCATCCTCTGTCTTACATTTCAAACTATTTGGTGTGTCTTTCAAACCAATTCTAAACAATCTGGAGGACGTCCAATTGAAGAAAGGCATAATCTTGAACTGAATGAGACGCAACCTCACATCGCGTGACATACAGAAATCTAATTTGAGCAAATGCAGTAATACAAATTTAACCACAGAGTTATCTACAATATTACAAAGAACTAGCTACCTCCCTACTGTACTTTGTGTTTTGATAGTGATACTGCCAAATAGGGGCTATAGGAAAGAAATATATATACCAATACAATTTGAATATAATTAAATAATGATATCAGTTGTTTTGACTGTTAAATACAGTAACAATTAAGAACAAGGCTGACAGGCATAGATACAGTGTAGATTCCATCAAATACCAATGGAAATGGTATTGCATGGCATATTTTCCGAACACTAAATAATCACTCATTTTACATTACAAATGTGTACTAGGGTCACAAGGGAGAGTTTGTCAAACATTTGTTTTTGTTTGTTTATGAAATAATTCAGTTTTCTTTACCTTATTCTTCTTTTTTTTAGGGGTAACGAGAGAACTTATTCCAAAATAAAATGATTAAAGGCAGGGATAACCATCACAAGGGCTAAAACAGAAAGACAATCATACTACAGCTTTTAATCTACCTGATGTTAATGCCTTTGGAATGCGAGAGGAAGCCTTTGTCAGCATGTGCTGCTGATATATGGGCCTATACTGTACATCCTACTGCTGCTAGGTTACAAGGAACATGCCATCTGTAAGGTACCAACAAGTCACTAAAGAAAACAATGCATTATTTTTGAATGACATTAAGTTTTCATGTGAGGCAAAGAACATGTGTAAAAGCCTGCTTTTGGAATCAAGCATCAAGCATTATTCATTTCTCAATGTAGTTGTTAAAATGCTCAAATGACCAGTAAATAAAGCACAACCAACGAATGTGAAAGTCATGTTTCTATAGAGTGTTGTTATGGATTAGATAATTTGGTTATTTTACAGTTTAGGAATGTTTGGCCTCTGAGAGAGGAAAACACTTTGGCCTGGGTTACATTACATTAATTTGGCAGATGCTTTGTTTTGCTCAAAGCAACTTACAATTAATTACTTTACACCTCCATAAGGAGTGCACTCAACTTCCTATGTGATATGTAAATGCTATAACATTACCTTTTGTACATTATTGCTTTTGATTTTGGGCAAAAGAGCAGTTGAAAGTAACTTGCTTTTCTTTGTGATTAGATTAGCACAAGGATATTATTGGGTATGTAATCACAATAAACATCACCAACCTACTTGGCTTCTCCCATATTTAAACTTTGGGTGGCTTCTAATATTAGGATGTAAGATACTTAGCTCTCACAAAACATTTTTGTCACACACTTTCAATTCACCACCCCACAACCCCAATCACAAGCGCTAAACTGTAAGCAGAATGATTTCGGTGTGTGAAATCTCTCGTACCCTCCTGAACAAACACTGCTTTGCTGTGATATTAGACTTCCACTACAAAAGAAGACGCTGTGTGACTGGGTACAACATAAATGTCAGCTTAGTGATTTACCACTAATGAGACAGCACCTATGACAAGAAGGAAGGAAACTTTTGTTGTGGAAAAAACACACACACACACAAACACTGAAATGCTGCTTTTGAGAGCTGACAAGGAAACGCTCAAAGGGATCAAATTATTTTACATCTCATACATATGCATGTCACCGTTAAAGTGTTCCACTTTGTTTATTTACACTGTGTTAGGGTTGTGAATACAGCTGAGAGGAAGGGAAATAGAAAGCCTAACACTGCATCAAAGATAAGCACAATCTGAAGCCTCTTCACATTCCATTAATGTAACCGGAGTTCTTGAGTTTGTATTGACCCAGTTGATTGCAATAGTTGTCAAATCCAACAATGCTCTGTCAGAGGTGTCATGCTGCACTCAGTGTTAATGCCATCAAGTATAACTGCATCGAATAACAAATGATCTCAGTATTTGGTTGGATTGTTTTACAGCAAATAAAGATACTGGGCTAGACAATTTAGGCTTATATAGGCCTAAGTATAGTTTTCTAAAAAATGTGTTCATCTTTGCATATGTTATTGGCTATGTGGCATAGATATTATGTAGAGTTCATGTGAATGAGTATATATTGTTTTATATTGTGTATATTTATTTTGTGTTGTCTATAATAATAATAATAATAAACGTATCAACCATGATGCATTAAACATCTCATAATCTCATAATGAGTGCTTGATGGAAAGTAGTAAGCAAATTAAACTTAGAAACTGTAATGTGACCATAGTTATTTTTTGTGATTAACAATTTTTATTTATTTTTTAAAACAAAGCATACAATTTGCAACATATCCCCCCCCCCACCCCCCTCATCATCACCACCCATCCAGACAAAAATCAAGAAAAGATGACACAGTAACTACAATATTCAAGATCATACAACAAAATAATTACAAAATAGACAATAAACTGTAAACCAAATAAACATACAGTATGCAAATGACAACACCATACGCCCACCATACACATCTCTCCCCTGCACAAAGCTTCCTAGGAGCCCTCCAGAAAGCTTAAGTACCTTCCCCCATCTGACCTGGTGAACCGTTTGTATGAAATCTTTTCAAACAACGCCGCCCTAGCCAACTCACAAGCCCACTCTTGGATTGATGGCAGCCCTTCATTCCTCCATCCTCTTAAAAGAATCTGTCTGGCTATCATTAAACTAATTTGGACCCAACTTCTTATGTGCTTATCTATCCCGCTTAGGACTGACCCTCCTTGAACAAATAATCTTGGGCTGAATGAAATCTGGGTCCCTGCATTCCGACAGGGACCATAGTTATTTAAAGGTGTGCTGAAATTCCATTTGATTGAACACTTTGGTAAGTCGGAATAAAAAAGGAAGCATGGGCAATTCCATAAATAAGCAGCACATACAACGATTGTATATTCTCAACTCATATTGGCAGCGTCATTTTATTTGTATACACCTAGAAAAAAATAATGAATAGAATAACTTGTCATCACTGTGAGAATCCCCTTTTCTTTGTCCCTGCTCCAGGATCGTCTTTGGGACACTAAATATTTTTATTTGGGCAGGGATTGTTATTGGACTGCTGCTGACTCGAGCTGCAGGGAGTTATTGGATGGCCAGAGAAAAGAAGGATCTACTGCCTCATACATTTGAAATCACATAATGACACCAAAAAAACAAATACAGTGTTAAAACTTTACTTCAACTGGTTCTCTTGGCACTCTACGACCTTAAATGGACCTGGACAGTTTCTCACATGTTTTCACTTTTATTTAAAATACCTATCAGTAGCAAGAAAGATGAGCTCATGTTTTTGATAATACTGGGTTTTATATCGAAGCATAAACACATGTGAATTCTATTCAAATTCAGACTTTTCTTTTAATTCATTTAAAAAACCAAACCATATGCTACTAGACCACTCCAAACATCTTTACTCTACATCCTTTACCAACAACATATGGTGCACACATTAAGAATAAACTTTATTTTTAAAGATTTTTGGGGGGCATTTTAGGCCTTTATTTGTGACAGGACAGCTTAGACATGAAAGGGGAGAGAGAGGGGGAATGACAAGCAGCAAAGGGCCACAGGTCGGAGTCGAACCCGCTGCGTCGAGGACTGAGCCTCTGTATATGGGCGCCAGGTGAGCTACCCAGGCACCCTAAGAATAAACTTAGATAGAAAGCAAGCTAATAACACATTCCTGTGGGTATCAAGTGCTGCCCCTGTCTGTTTCAGCTTTCCATAAAAACAATCCTTTTTTGAAAATATGTTTTTAACAAGCAGAGCTATCTCTGTCAGCACCTCTCCCACCTGCTCACCATGTATGTCCTTACCAAAGTGGGTGGAATGTACTCACAAATTCAGGATTTTAAGTGCCCTCATGTGTACTGTATGTTGAGAGTAGTTTATAATTCATTCTTTAATTCAGCCTGGGCAACCAACATACCATGTAATGCAATCATTTGGAGGACACAAATATGTGGATTATATTGCCCTCTTATGGATGATGTAGACCAAGGTAATTCTCAGAAAGAGAGGCCCGCTTTGCATATTTCTTATAAGGTCATCTTTACTGAACGATTCAGACAACTAAAGATGTACATATTGGTAGTAGAAGTAGTGGCATTAGTAGCAGCAATAGCAGTGCTGGAAGAAGTGTGGTCCTTTACTTAAGTAAAAGCAGCAATACCACATTGTTAAAATACTCCATTGCAAATAAAAGTCACGCATTCAAAAGCTAAAAAGCTGGCAACTACAAATACAGCTAAAAGTACTCATCATGCAGGAAATGGCTCCAGTCAGTTTTGTATTACATATCATATTACTGGATAATTATTATTGATGTGTTACCTGTAAGCAGAATTTTTAAGATGTGTTTATGGTGGAGCTTATTCTAGCAGCTTCCTTTACTTGAGTGGTTGAATCTACAAAAATGCATCAGATTTTATAAAAATCATTTTAGGCTTTGTATGTACAGTCTTAATCTGAAAACAACCTAGCTGTTACATTAATGTAATGGCATAAAAAGTACAAAACATACAACTGAAATGTTGTTATATATGCATAAAGTAACATAAAATTGAAAGTAAAGTACAGTATTTTAAATCATATGGTACTTGAATAAATGTATTTGGTGACATTCTACCACTGAGTAGCAGTGGTAGAATGTGTGAACTTTGCTTGTTGCCTGGCTTGATTTGAGGAGTGTATATTCATTAATTCATTGAAAAACGAAACCAGTTTCTACTCCTCACATATGAACCATCAGAGCATTTCCTACAGTACTGCTTTCCAAAGTGAAATAACATTATGTCTTATCACATTGAATTTCTCTTGTCAGAACTGTAAATATGTTAATCAATTACTTTTGGGTATAAAAAACACAGAACCACAGCAACATTCTACAGGCTTCTGCCATCAAACCTCTTTTGCATGATGGTTTAAATCCAACATTTGCCAATGGCTCCATCTTGTGGACAAAATGTGTAAATGATGCAGAAAATTGAATTAGTTTAAATTCCTTTCATTTATGAGATACAAATATTGGGTGTGTGAGTGTCAAACATTTTAGAGACCACTGCATTGATGTTGACCACAACTAGCCTAAATCTACAAGTTTCAAGAAATATTAAAGTATATTTAAAATGACACGTTGCAGAAAAGCCTCAATGATTTGGATTCATGCCCATTACTGTTGTCTTTTTAATGTTTAAATGTTTAAGGTTTCATGCAGTAGACATAATAGACATTGTGACAGGTCAGCCTATTTCAGGCGTATATTTGACAGGACAGCTGAAGACATGAGATGGGAGGTAGAGAGGGGGAACGACATGCCGCAAAGGATCGCGGGACGGACTCGAACCTACGGCCGCTGCGGTAAGGAGCCCGCTCAGTCCCCCCTCCCAATGGTCAGTTAGTAAATTCAGCCCAATGTCCACGTTGTCCACACACCATCATGGGGTTTTCAAGTTGTAGCTAGGCCGATGTATTTTTTTTTTACAGGACTGGTTCCATGTTTGTAGGCTATGCCATTGTCATTGCCATCATCAGGCCATCATAAGCGCAGGTAGGCTACTTCAGTTCACAGGAAGTAAACTAATGCCTAGTTCGAGTTACCCTTGTAAAGTCCACAGGCGCTGCCTCATTTTAATACTCTAAACTCCCCATTTTAAAGTTTTCTTCAAACTTTTAGTGATTCTACATGTCAGTCATGTTCATTCTATCGCTTCACATTTCCCGGTTTAACAGTCCCGCAAAATAGCTAACGTTACTACAAAAGGCAGTAATGTTAGCTAATCAATACAAGTTGTTATTCCTTACAACGTGTACTTCTCTATAACCTCATGGGAAAGGTACACATAATCAAGGCAGATATATACATAAGTAATATAGTAATTCCCTTGGTAGAGAGTGGTTGGTAGCTTTTATGTGCAATTGAAACCAAATTTTCCGCTTCTGGGTCGGCACGCGAAATCAGCGCTCCGCCCAGATTTCAGTTAACCTTCTCTTTCAGTCGATGCAAAGACAGACACTTTGCCCCTCTGCTGGAAGTCGGACAGCTAGACTCCCTGTACAGAGAGACAACCGAAATATCTGACATTATTTAGAGAAGGGTTAGTGTTAGTGACTTTGCACCGACCATGCAGTCAGTATTCTTAATAATTGATAACCCTCCAGGATACTTCCGTGACACCGAGTTGCCATTTTGTTTGGAACAACTCAACAAAAGTGTTGTCTAATGCTTTAAAACCCCCCAGGTATCGTTAGCTAACGTTACACATGATAGGAGACACATTGGGATGTGTTTGTTTTTTGCATGAAAGAAATGTTTCTGGCGCCTTTCTCTGCAAAAAAAGCAAAGTGGAACAACTCTAGTTAGTGTTTTGACCAATCAGTTTTAGAGCCTCGTGCAGAGGGGTATAAATTTGAGGCAGTTGCCGTAGAGACGCCTGCCACTGAACGCAAGAGACCGTGATATCGCGTAAGGTAATGCTAGCACTGTGACGTTAATGCTTACTAAATACCATGTTTTACAAAAGTAAACTTCTATTGTGGTAATGTTAGCTGATGTAACCCTACTAATGAGTGAAACATAGGCTGTCATAAGTTAGAAAGGAGCCCATGAACGTAACACCTTCGTAACATTTAACGTACCTATAGCTACTGCTAAATTAGCTAGTTAGCTAGCTACAGATGCTTGCGTAAAGTGAATATTGCATGAACATGCACCGGATAAGCCGTATGGCGGTAGTTTGTACAACTGGTGGAAATGTGAAAATACCTATCTAGCTAGCTAGCTATATTTTACAATTGTCAGTTAACTAACGTTAGCAATCAGGCTGAAGTGACCAAAGTCGCCTGGCAACGCTAGCATTTATCATAAATTTCCTAAAGAAAGTCCTAATGTTAGGTAACGTTAGCTAACGTTAATGTGACTGCGTAGGTCACCATAACTTACTTTATAACTTGCACAATTCGTCGGACGAATTTGAATCTACAGTGTTTTTTTTATTTGTTTTTAAAGCCAAGCGCTGGCTTCATTGCCCTCTAATTTTTGTTGACGTGCTCTCTCAGCAATGTGGAAGTAGCTAACCTAACTTTAAGTCAAAGTTGCTAACCTGTGGGCGTGATGGTGGCTTAACGTGTTGCCCTGATCACTGTCAACAGCGCAGCCATGCTTTCAGTTCAAGACCGATGCGTAACATCTGAAGAATTATAAACACTTAACTCAGCCAGGCTTACTACACCTTATGTATCTTACTGTAAGATTGTTGTAATCATTAGCTAAAGTTAAGATGCTGGTAAAACTGGTCTTTTAAAGCAGGTGAAATGATGGTTCACTTTAATATGGTTTAATATGTTTATTTCAGACTCCCAATAGGCCCATAGCAGGAAATACACAAACAAATATACATATACAAAACATAATACCTGATGAATATCTGATGAAAATCGAAAGCAGCTCTTCCTAGGACTTGTTAGAGCCTCTATGATGCTATTTTCAGACTCATCCAAACGACACATACATTTATACATTTATTGTCTCAATAGTGCCTCACATGTAGAAACGCCAGCATTTCCAAACCATTGACTTGGCTTGTAAAATTATTAAAAAGGCTATATCAGATTGACTTAAATGTGTAAAGGACACCCCTAAATGCAACCATTCACACAATGTGTGTGTTAACAGTAATGGTTGTTATTGTGAGGGTTTCAGAAGGGAACCTGGATACTTAAGGAAAGTGATGATATGAAGGGGATATGGAATGCAGAAAAGCAGAAAATCTTTAATGTTAGAAGCTGGTAGCAGTAAATGCATTGTGATTTTACCTGATAATGGGCTTAAACAACTGAATATTAAGATTAAGTAGGAGTACATCTATCAGTCAAATTAACTAGTTTCAGCTGTAGTATGTCCAAAAACTACAAAAAATACAAATAATGCTTTTATGCTTTTTATATTAAATAATTACAAACCTCAAACAGCAGTTGACCCCAATCTTGCAATTGAATGACAAGATGTAGGAGACTGAGGAGCTCATCATTAATTGCACATCCTTTGTCATGGTTTCAGTGCTTTACCTTTTTTAATAAATACAATATATAATATTGTGGATATAAACTATATGTAAATAAAGTTGGCATGTTAGAAACCTGAATCTATAATTGTTTTGGCTGAGCTGAATGGAACAATTTCTAAAAGATGCTGTAGGTGGCAGTAGCCTATTACCCATGTAATACTGGATCTTAAAGTTGTATCTAACTGTAATCCTGAGCTGCTAAATGAGGTCAATACAGTCAGCACTTTTACATTTAATAAAACAGATGGTCTATTTTAGGATAGTAGCTTGAGCTTTTTAATTTCAAACTTAAAACAATAATGAAGCAGCGGCTTTGAGGCCTTCTAATAACCATAAAGGCGAAAGCAGCTAGGGTTGTCATGGTATTGATTTTTTTCGTACTACACAAATTTATGAAGTAATTCAAACAGTCACAGTTACCACCAGAAAAATAATTTTAATCTCAGCTGTGCATTTATTCCTGTAGTAGTATTGGTCTGCATCAGAGCATATGAGCGACAGGAGGATTTCTGGTGAGTGCAGAGCTTATGTTTTAATAATTAGGAGCGTTGTAGGCTACATGCTGATGAAGGTGCCCACCCTCTTTCCATGCCAGCAGTACCTGAAGCATCACTGGCATCCGGCTGACTTTTATCATAAGGAGCTCCGGGCACTGGTGGCATGGAGGGAGAGCAGGCGCTGTTCCTCTGATAAATGCAACGCAGTGCTGGAAATGAACAGCTCTGTGAGGAAGAGTGGAAATTCTGGATCCTCCACTTTCTCACATCCATTTGGAAACAGACTGATAGGTGCCATTAACCCTTGTGTGGTCAACACAAGGATTATGTACTTCCCTTTACTTTGTTGAGAATTGCTCTCTAAACCCTGTTTCTTGTAAAGTAAGTAAGTAAAGTTTATTTCTAGAACACATTTAAACACAGTTTAAGCTGACCAAAATGCTGTACAAACAAGAACTAAGGTGCTGTATTAACCCTTGTTTAGAGAGCAATTCTCAACAAAGTAAACGGAAGTACATAATCCTTGTGTTGTCCTTCGGGTCACTGGGACCCGAAGGACAACACAAGGGTTAACATGCTTACAAGAACAAAAACAAAACCGCATTGTCATGGGGATAAGCTCAACTGTGCGTAAACCAAGACAGCCCTAAAAGCAAGCCTTCTATCTATCTATCTATCTATCTATCTATCTATCTATCTATCTATCTATCTATTTCTTATTGTCAACAAATCCTATTAAAATACCTAAACCAACAACTTTTGGACTTATTGGACCTATCCAATTTTCTCTGACTGGATAGCTGTAAAAGAAATGGGTCACAAATAAACTTGTTTTGAAATGAGTCATTTCCTTTACCCTCGTGGATGGATGTTCTTTGCAGGTAAAATTAATGATTACTTTAATTAAATTGTAGGTATTTTATTCAATGTTATAGCATTTGGAAAAAAAAAATAAAGTAAATGACATCTTTTACTTTTTTTTTTTTTTACTCAAACAGATGGGTATAATATCATAAAGTAGGTTTATTGACCATGAACTTAAAAAAGCGTTACAAAAAGTTACAAAAACGTGTTTTTTTTGTTTTTTTTTAAATGACAATTTTGACCTGGAAAGATAACTAGTTCATGGTCGACAGGAAGACAACGCAAGGGTTAAACAGTTGGGCACTGAGTAAAGTTAGCTAAAACCGCAGTGAATAGTTTTATTTGTTGGGACTCCACTGTGGATTGATACACATTTGATGCTACACACAGACACTGGCCTACTTGTTATTAGCATTAAATAATTGTTGTTTTTGGTCTTTTCATGGAATTAGTTGGCAATAAGACAGTATAACTTGAGACTACATTAGCTGCTGCTAGCTTAACCCATCCAAATGTTGTACTGAACTGTGAGCAGTCAAGTTTCATTGTTGGTAATGTAGGCAAGATTTTCAGAAGCAAGGCTTAAAAGAATATGTTTCAGCGCTCTCTTAATACATTTTCTATTTTTTTTTTTTTTTTCTCCCAAAACTTACATTTTTGTTAAAGCGCTGGAAAATCTTTACTCCTTGTTTAGGAAAACCTGTGATGAAAACTTGCTGCCAAGCATCAGACTGTTTCCCCCTTATGGCCTTTGGACAACACAATGTCTAATGTGAAAGTCTTACCCGCTGTGAGTGGAAATCCCCCTCCCCCAGAGGTCATAAATCCAAAGAGCCATGGACGTGTAACCAATCAGCTACAGTACCTGGAGAAGGTGGTGATCAAAGCTTTATGGGGACATAACTTTTCGTGGCCCTTTCGCCAGCCAGTTGATGCAGTGGCACTGCGTCTCCCAGTAAGTAATTGGATTGTTATTGTAGCATGTCAGCTTATCTGTAAAATGTACTGTTTAGCTTTTTCTTGTTTTCAGTTAAAGGATTTCACAGTGGACTCTAAAATTAGGTGCATCCAACAGAATTTGTCTTGGTGGATAAGTGCCATTAGACTGTGATCTGGGAAGAAAAGATGTTGCTGTATTCATGCTAGTGTGTTTGGTGTCTTTCAGGATTATTATACAATTATCACAAAGCCTATGGATCTGAGCACTATTAAGAAGCGTCTTCAGAACAAATACTACTGGCAAGCACTTGAGTGTATACAAGACTTCAATGCCATGTTCACCAACTGTTATGTGTACAATCGGGTAAGATTGTACTATTTGAGGTTCTGTCTAACACACCTACATGTACATACAACTACAAAGGGCATTTCAAACTGCCCACACAGAAATAATAGACTTGTAGAAAACTTGCTGTTAGATAGGTTGTAATGCAAATTTGGTATACACTCACCCGCACAGAATTACATTTGTTTTAGGGTATTACATTGCTGAAGATTTAGTATTTCTGCTGTTCAAATGGGATTGGCTTATGAATACACACTATATTGAGTGCCTTTTTTTATTTTCTTATTATATACTGCACATTTTCTTTTCACAGCCTGGAGATGACATTGTTTTTATGGCACAGACCCTGGAGAAGCTTTTTTTGCAGAAAGTGTCCCAAATGCCCAAGGAAGAGTGTGAAGTTACAGCAATCGCTACAAAGGAAACCTTGAAAGGGAGAAAGACGAATGCAGGTATCTTGCACAACAGTCCTTTAAAGTTGTAGTCTGTAAAATTTTCATGTAGTTAATTTTCTGTTAAAGCAACACTATGTAACTTTTAGCTGCACCTGTAGTTCCAATGAGACAACCTGTAGGGGGTGGTTTTATTAGTATGGTTAATCCCACAGCAAGAACACCAGCAACTAATGTAACGATACCTCTCTGAGCAAGTGCAACGTTGACGTGTCATGCACACGGCACGCAACTTCACGAGGTGGATGGTCTGGAGGCAGCTCGTCTCTGTGTGCTGTAAAAAAAAATATGTATGTATGTATGTATGAGAGAGAGAGATCATTAATATAAATTCATGCATCACCTAATTTCATCATCACATACAGACCTGGCCTCCAGGAAAGAACAGTTAGTTTAATCTATCTAGTCGTGTGTTGTTCATACTATACAATGATTTATTGTTTGTCTTTGAATAATACAGAAGACAAATATCTTAAAAAAATAATCGCATATCGAATCTCAATATTTGGGGGGAAAAATATTAGAATATTTTCAAAAATCGTTCAGCCCTACTGTAGGGCTAAAAGTTACATAGTGTTGCTTTAAGTTCCTATCTATCAAAGAGTGACTTAAAACAATGGTGATTGAGCATATGACCCACTGATTTTAAAGTGCTTGTATTTGCTGCTTTGTCAAGTAATGTCTGGGGAGTGTCTGGGGTATATATTTCCTGCCCTAAGTTCAAATGCATGCGCACTAGGGCTGCACAATTAATCACATTTTTAATCACGATCACGATTTTGGCTTCCCACGATCAAATTTGCGTGATTGAGTGATATTTAAAATATGTCATTCTGGTCATAGAACGCTCCTTATCAAAGTTTTTGCAAAGCCAATCTAGCGCTCCATAAACCACTGTCTGATCACGTGCCTCCATGAGCCAATCAGAGTTGTTCCCTGCACCGCGCAGCTTAGTTTCTAGATGTAAACCGTCACAGAGGACGGAGTAACGTGAGGAAAATTCCACAACAGGTAGCAGTCGGTCATCATAAGCCGGTCACAATGTTTACCAGTAAACGCAACATTTTGTCCCGTCTGTTTTGTTTTTCATACAACTGCAGTGCCCAGTGCTAGTTTGTGTCTTTTAGCTCATAGCTTTAGCAGCAGACTGTTTGATGTCCCGCTGTTGGAATCCTGTCGCACTACACCGTTTAGCTGTCAGCATTTTAGCCGTGTTTAATCAAGTTACTACTGTGGCTAACGGTAGGCTAACGTTACCTGCTAGCGTGACATGCAGCAATGTTTGTTTCCTCTAACGTGGATTTCGGAGCATCGGAGCGCAACGCAGACATGTAAGTAGCAGTGTAATGAGCCACCGAAATCCGCATGGCTATTTCGTCAGGTGGATACCTTACGGCAAATGTGCATGTATGGAAAGTGGTCGGACAACAGCTGAAATGGCATACTCCTTCACAGTATCCTTCAATTAAGGAGGAATGTAGCACAATATGGATGTAAAAGCAGTTATAATTAGCCTATGTGACAATAAAATTAGTTTTGGTTAAAATAATCGTCCATAATTAATCGTGATCTCAATATTGATCAAAATAATCGTGATTATCATTTTGGCCATAATCGTGCAGCCCTAATGCGCACAACAGGGGTTGGTCTCTCCCCGTCTGCCCAGCTGGCGCTTGTCAGTGCCGGTTCTGCTGCGTTCCATTGTACTCGGAAATTGGGAACTTCCGACAAGGAAAGATGCAAACCTTTCATTACTGCTGACTCACAATGTTGGACCAACAGACAGAAAGAAGATCATTCAACTTCGAGTCCAAACAACAACCTCCAGTCTGTCCTCCTTGAAATGAACCACCCTCTCTCCACAGAGTCTCCTTTTTGGGACGAACATTTAGGAAAGTATAGCCAGACTGTAAAGCCTCAGAACAGCTGGGCTCTCATCTCTGCCCGCAGCAGTCAGGGTGCTGCCAGTGGGTTCAGCAGCTACCGCAAAGAGCTTCTGGCCTCACCGTCACTTGCCATCCCAGACCTGCTCACCCACCCCCAACTCGGGCTTCGGCCCAGCTCGGTCGGTTCGGTCCACCAACAACCCCCTTATTTTATCAATGAAGGACGTACATTTTGCATGGCCTCTTAAGTTTTTGTTCCCTGCGTATTCTGATGCTCAGGTTGCTTAAGATGTCACTCTTAGCCATGTTGTATCAGCTAATAATGTTAGCAATGTGAGGTGCTCGGTTCGGAGGACCCTTTCCTCCCCAGGTGAGGCGAATAAGGGGGAAGCGGTGCGTGCAGCCTGCTTTTTTCTCGGCCTCTACTTCCTCTACTAAGCCTCAGTGGCTATTAGCGTATTTGTGTCATATTGGTTAGATGCCCGCCCCTTCTCGGCTAAGTGCACTAACTTTACTTGGGCGGGGCGTGCACTGACTAGCGGCTCAACTCATTTGATTGCTATTTGTTAACACTGTAAACAGTGCTTGAAAACATTGCACCGCCCCGATGAGGGAGTAATCCCGCTAGCTGTTGACGTTAAAATCACAGTTAGCCACATTAGCTGGCTGCTGCCTCCATGGCTTTATCGTCTCTACTGCTGCACGTGTCCCCACACGGCTCTTATCTTCATGGCTGTATAGAGCTCAACAGTCCCGCCCCTCCTCTGAGAGACCTTGGGTTCTGGAAGTAAATTTCCCATTCATTTCTCCCATTGACATCTGGAAAAATCCGTATATAGTTTTTTAGACCATGCCTTTGGCTAACCAGATGGTACGTGACTCATATGAATACAACGTACCATTTCGAGTGAAAAAACTAACAGAAAATCCAAAAAAAGTCAAAGGTACAAGACTGTGTACATATTGTCATTTCAGAGCGAAGGAACTACTCATCCCATAAACGACCGCGCACCACTGAATAAAGGAAGCTACGTTAGTTTAGTTAACAGCTAATTGGGCTAACCGTTAGCTGAGACAGCATGTAATAACTTTAAAAGACCCTCAAAATAAAACCTGACAGGGCTCGACATTAAGGCTTGTCCGCTTGTCCGGGACAAGTGGATTTTTTTGTAAGGCAAGTGGAAGAGAAATTTACTTTTACTAAGTTAAAACTCAAACAAAATAAAATGCTCATTCGTCTATGTAACCGAGCAGGTCAGCAGGCCACTAACGTTAGACCCAGCCCGCTGTTCAACTCATTCTCTGTACGCGATGCAGCATGAAAGCACAGCGAGCCAGCCGGTGTTAGTTGGCTAACATTCGCTTGCTAACTCCACCTTAACGTTACCTCCTCGCCACATCATTCACAGAAAACGAGCCGAATACAGATGTCACTCGTGGCGATAGCAATGTGCTTTGTGTGGATGAAGCATTATATACGTTATGTGCCACTCATTACGTTTGTTACCGATTTGAAACAAATACATTAAAGGGGTGATAGAATGCAGAACCGATTTTTACCCTGTCATAGTTGAATAACGACAGTTCGGTGGGACATACATAGAAGCTCAAAATCCCATTGACACCCCTTTACTATGAAAATCTCATATTTTGAAACTGCCTCTGAAAACGGGCAAATCTCAACAAGCCGCCTCGTTGACGTCAACTCGGCGGCTCCTCCTCATTTGGCTCTAGTCTCTGTTTGTCACGCCCCAACACTTGCATAGGCTACACAACTGACCTGAGATCAGCTAGTCTTCTGAATCTAGGTCAAATCTCAACAAAGCTGGAAGTTGACGTCAACCTCCCAAAAACCGGAACCTTTGTCAGCCCTTGGGTGTATTAATGGCGCTTTTCCATTACATGGTACCTGCTCGACTCTACTCGCCTTTTTTGGTTTTCCATTACGAAAAAAAGTACCTGGTACCTGCTAACGGATACTTTTTTTTTTTTTTTTTTTGTACCAAGCGAGCTGAGGCGAGCCGAAAAGGTGACCTGAAAACCTGCAGGCTGCTGACTGGTCGGAAAGAATCGTTACTGATCACTGCATTGCTAGCGAGAGACGGCATTTTTAAATAGTTTAGCCAGCGATGTTTTTTTTGCTGCCAGAGGCTCCACGCAGAGCTTTCTCCTGTGTGTGTGTGTGTGTGTGTGTGTGTGTGTGTGTGTGTGTGTGTGTGTGTGTGTGTGTGTGTGTGTGTGTGTGTGTGTGTGTGTGTGTGTGTGTGTGTGTGTGTGTGTGTGTGTGTGTGTGTGTGTGTGGTGTGTGGGTGAGAGAGTGACGGTGATTATCGCCGCAGCGAGGAGCGACTCTAGAGTCATATATATATATATATATATATATATAATGTGTGAGAGAAACAAAGTGTCTCCCCTGTTCTTTCTGACCACGGTGGGAAATCTGGAGCAGTAAACGTTAACTATCTCTTTGATATCATGTTGTTGACTGAGAACCGGGAAAAGCCATTAAAGCAACGCTACTAAGCCACGCCCATGGCAGTCGCTATGACAACCAGACACGCTGAGGCGGTACTAAAATCTGCAATGGAAAACGGACGCACAGCGCATCGAGGCGAGTAGAGTCGAGGCGAGTCGAGCAGGTACCATGTAATGGAAAAGCGCCATAAGAGAACGGTCACGCCCCAACATTTACATAGGCTACACAACTGACCTGAGATCAGGTAGTCTTCTGAATCTAGCTAGGTAACGTAGATCTCTGCTATTCCATTACAAAATTCACTTCTGAAACTTTTTTATGCGAGAAATCAACTATGTAAAGCTCAAATATGGGCCGCTTTACGAAAATGGATGGCTAATTGCAAATTTTGTCCGACTGTGTGTTGGAGTTCAGCACCGGTGCTGCCTGTGTAGCTGCCTCGCCGCCCGGCCTGCCTTCCTTCACAGACCCCGGCCTGCTATGAAGTACTTGGAGCTCCGTCACGACTGGCAGCCCACAGCACTCCATACCCGTGCAAAGTCACCGTCTCTTGGGCTAATGACAACCAAATGCCCCTGCCCTGACAGAGCTCCATGGCCTGCAACTCCCCTCTTCCTGCTAGCTAAATGCCCGGTGTATGTGAGTGAGAGCGCGGTCAGCGAGCTTGTTACGCCAGCAATCTCTTACCACAGGTTTCAGTTAATCTTTTAATGTGTGTAATTATAATGTGTTGAGTTACTTAAACAAACGATTGGGGAAATAAACGCTGCTTGTCCGCGAGTCTCATTGATAGAGCCTGCTGCTGGATGAAGCTCTATCAATGAGAGCTAGCTAGCCTCCTCTTAGAATTCCTCTGAAATTCACAAATATTCATTAATTTGAAATCGGACACAGTTGTTAACTTTATAAGACATTTAGCTAGATGTTGTGTACGTGGCGTGACGAAATTCAAACTGTAAATATACTCGAATTAGGACCAAAAATGAAGCTAACTATCTGTGATTTGTAGCTACAAATCTACATCCAGCCGCAGGCTCTATCAATGGGACTCGCGGACAAGCGGCGTTATAATTATATAAAACATTATAATTACACACATTAAAAGATTAACTGAAACCTGTGGTAAGAGATTGCTGGTGTAACAAGCTCGCTGACTGCGCTCTCACTCACATACACCAGGCATTTAGCTAGCAGGAAGAGGGGAGTTGCAGGCCCTGGAGCTCTGTCAGGGGTCTGTCAATGAGAACATTTAAAATATTGACTTACAATCTCAATATATTGACTCAAAATCTCAAAGTATCTCAATATATTGACTTAGTAACTTAAAAATATTGACAAGGAATCTGAAAGTAATGAGAAACTTTAAAATATTGACTTAGAATCTCAATAACAATATCTCAGTATATTGACTTAGTAACTCATAATATTGACTAGGAATCTGAAAGTAATGACAAACTTTAAAATATTCACTTAGAATCTCAATAACAATATCTCAGTATATTGACTTAGTAACTCATAATATTGACTAGGAATCTGAAAGTAATGACAAACTTTAAAATATTCACTTAGAATCTCAATATATTAAAAGGTGCAATATGTAATATATTGTATGTAATATACAAAGCTAGCGGTTAAAATAGTTACTGCACTACCAATTCAAAATACTGGAGAGTCGTTTCCCCCGCCCCCTCCTGCCCAGACTCGAAGTTCACGGGGGTTGCCAGGCTGAGACCGCAGCATTCACAACAATGTTGCTAGACGCTTTTCTCACATAGCCAGACATTACTCCACAGCACAGCAGAGCATAGATATATACGACAGCAGAGTAGCTAACGTTAGATGCTAGTCTCACATAGCCAGACATTACTCCACAGCACAGCGGAGTAGCTAACGTTAGATGCTGGCTATATTGACAGTTATAAAAGCCTGTGCTCACGTGGAGCTCTGTACCCAACAAACTTTTGGGCTTAGAATTATGGTAGGAACCGCTAAAAACCCCACAAACCCACCGTCCTCTCCACCTGACGGACAGACACACTTTCTCGGCTTAGAATTACGGTAGAAACCACTAAAAAACCCACAACCTCGCAGTCCTCTCCACCCGCCGGACAGACACACTTCCTCGGCTTAGAATTACAATAGGAACCGCTAAAAATACCACCACCATGCCGACTGAACAGCCCGGTCTCATGGCAGTTCGTGTAAATGTGACGTTATTTTAATCTATTGATACGTGTTCACGGAGACGTTTTTGTCGGTTTTTACGTGGCGGACAACACGAATCGGCCGCCTCATCCAGCGCGTCCCCCGCGGGCCGCCTCGCGGGCGCCTCCCGGCTTATGGAGCTTCCTTTTCCTTTTTTTTTACCCGAGAAAATAACGTGACATTCGGCGTCCTTTCCCCGAGAAAATAACGTGACATTTACACGTAAAAAACGAGAAAAACGTCTCCGTGAACACGTATCAATAGATTACGAATAACGTTGATATTTACACGAACTGCCGTGAGACCGGGTTGGAACTACACGTTGTAAACAGCCATGGCCCGCTTGCCTGGTCCTCCCGGTAACGTTAGCAGGGTTAGCATGGCGGCGTTAGCCAGGACCAGTCGGGATCACTTTACTGGCTATGTCTCAATTGTTTTTGCGAGTAACCAACTCGGGTACTCTAGCTATATAATTCAATGTGAGTACACAAATGTTGAAATGACCTAAAATGCCCGTCCCTAGTGGCTGTGATAAATTAGCCTGAAGCTATGCTTACCTGTTCAGGAGGAAATAAGCCAATTCTGCGTCCTTTTGGGATCTAAGCTGTCTCCATCTTTCAAATACATCTCCAATATTTACCAGGGGGTTGTTACGTCTCTGGTCACGCAACTGTTTTTTTAGGTCGGGTAGAATCTATCTCCATTTATCCTGTTCGTTTGTTTGCTGCTTTCATGACTGTACTACCGTTATAGCTGTAGCACGCTGGGTTTACGTTTTTACAGGTATATCTGGCAACCCGGCCTGGCTGTCAAACTGGGCCGTTGATAACAACACACAGATCAAAACATAAACAGAAATTCCGTCACGGAATGTAAATTTCAAAAAGAAAAAATACTGACATTAGCATTGTTGTCAGAAAAGATAGTATTTCAGCTTAACATGTTTCCTTAATATCTGATGAGGCATTGGTGTCATTTTTGGATTTATTACAGTACAAATATTACATATTGGACCTTTAACTTCTGCACACCGGCGTGCAAAGTATAACTTTGTATTATGGAGTCTGGAGATCCTTTTTTCTTTTTGAAGGGGAAATCTATTATTGGGACATGTTTGTTTCTACTGTTTCAATTGAATTGTATTAATGTTGATAGAGTTTGGATGCTTTCAACGGTTTGTTTGAATTCTGCATTTGCAAAACACAAACGTTTTTATGAAATGATAAATCTTTACCTGGACAAGTGACTTTTGTTCATGGACAAGTGAAATGTGAATGTACTTGTCCAAAACCTCAAAAAGTTGATGTCAAGCCCTGCCTGAAAATAACTATTAAAATATATAACTGCTGTTACATCAGCTGTAGCCTGCTTTTCCCTAGTGTTTGAGTTAACGTTATTTTAGACTGAATCAAGCTGTCAGCTGCTAGCGGTTAGCCGAATTAGCTGTTAGCTAAACTAACGTTAGCGTCCCGGCAGAGGCTAACTGCAGAAGCGTGGAACAGATCGTGATTCGTGCAGTGTCGTAAATCCTCGTGACGGATCGTGCAGACAGCTCCCCCTCCTCACCAGCATGAGTTCCACCAATTGGAGGCATCACTGTGGGATTGTTCAGGATTGTGGGTAATGAAGTACTTATCCAAGACATCGCGAATAAAAGACGTTCATCTCAAAACAAGACTGGTGCCCCATGAGTTTTGAGCACATAGAATCGCTTAGTCGTTCGGCATGCTGGTTTTAGGTCTACCATCGACGGTTACCATTTTATGG
Organism: Perca fluviatilis; assembly: GCF_010015445.1. NCBI lineage: Eukaryota > Metazoa > Chordata > Actinopteri > Perciformes > Percidae > Perca > Perca fluviatilis. The sequence goes on from NC_053120.1 coordinate 30,215,572, forward strand.
CTTATACTCCAATTTGTCAATGGAGAAATTGCATTGTATTTTTACTTCCGGAACCCGCTATGGGCGGGACTGTTGAGCTCTATTACCTCTTAGCTCATCTTAGACTAAACTGCTATCTGTGTGGACTTTGGACTGGGGCATGTGAAGGTCTGGTAGATGAAGTCTCATAGGCTTGCCTACATCTTATCGCCAAAGCTGCCGCTACAAACAACCTAATTCAAATCTTATGGACTACAACTTTTAAGATGTGGTCGACTATTACTATTGTTGGTCTAAACTGTAAAACTGTTTACATTAACTTCCATGATTCATGGTTGTTGCAGGTGTATTTGAGAATGACACTTACAAATATTGCCATGTTTGAACAACTTCCTCTGGACAGGTCCAAATGAAATGTGCTTCCTAATTTGACCATTTTAAAATAGTATCCGATTCTTGTGCATGTATTCACTTTACCTTTGGTCATGCAGGTGCAATAAAGCAGAGATCCTTTGTGTCAGAAGTTGTTCTCCAGCAGACTGTGACCGTCATTCCACCTGATGTGCCTCAATTCATCCCACCCATCCAGCTCTCTGCACAAATTGATGCAACCGTAAGTATTTTATAGCTTTGCAAGCACCTTCACACATAGGCGCTGATTTATGTTTTCCTCCGTGGGTGCTCACGGGCACATGCCCTTTTTAAAAAGAAAAGTAGTCAAAATGTTTGCATTTCAGAACCTTAGACAACGGACAGCGGCTAATACAAACACCCTATTAACTCGATAATGAAGCTGTAAAGTAGGCTAGCTTTCAACTCAGGACAGCGCCACTTCTCACAAATACAGATAGAATTGGAGATGAGAAGTTTAACTGACCACCAAGAGTCATCCAAGAGACGCTGTGATTGGTGGATAGGATATGGAGCAGGGGACTGACAGCGACCTAACCAGTCGCATTATGACCGATGCTCCACTTAGCACCAATTGCTATGTTTCATTTTAAATGAATGTAGCCTACTGGCAGTCTGCGATACGTGCTCAGTGGATGCTCGTTATCGGCGCCTATGCCTTCACAGTATACATTCTGACTTTAAATCATGAAATCAACTAAGAGTGTGAAAACATCCAGAAAAGAGGTTGTCTATTTGGCTAGATTGTTATGATTGGATATCATAGTTTACTACTCTGTTCAGATTCATGACTTATTACAATAAGAAAAAAGGAAAACAAATTTTGACATAAAAAGTTTAATTCGCTTCGACATTAATTTGCGCGAGTCAGCGCTACACTGAACTGCAGGCTGCAGTCCGTGTGTCTTAGGCAAGAGAGGGGGAGGGACAGAGGTTCTACTGCTGGGTTTTTACAGGCAGCTTGTTTCCAACCAAGCATTACAGGGTGATTGGGGTGAAGCTGTCTGTTTACTGTATTTTTATGTATGTATATTTGTAAGACCCTGTACAGACTTTGAAAACAAATTTCCCCAGTGGACAATCTGTCTAAGGCCCCGTCCACACGTACCAAAACTATCTTTTTTTTTACCCGTCTTCCCTGGATTCGTTTCAAGAAAAGTTGCGTCCAAACGAATCCACTTGTAAATGACTCAACACGCTACTTCATATTCCAGGCCTATAGGCGGCGCTGTTTCTGCTACAGAAATTCACCAAAAACGGAGAAGAAGAGCATAGTCATTTCCACTTTCTATCATAACATGACTAGATTATAACGTTCTCTTAATACATCCGTGGACTATAATACCTTTCACCACTGCTCATCTTATAAAGGCTGCCGCAAAAAACGTGTCTTTGTTTACATTGTATAATGTGCTGTTGGATTGCCTTTTTTTTGTATGATTGCGGCGGCCGCTAATAGCGAGCTAACGTTAACGTAGCGTAACGTTAGCTAGCTCTAACATCGGCAGTCAAACAAACATCAATGATCCATGAAGACGTTGGCTACATAACGTTAGCAATATATCTTGTGTAGAATCCAGAGGGAAGGGTCAGGGAGCAGAGACAGTATTTAGATGAAGTGAGTTGGTTTGACCATGGAGATGGGACATGCTCGCTTAGCTTCAACGCAGTTGTGTGCGTCAGCGACCGTGGGAGAGGGTGTAAAAGAGGGGTGTGGCGATGACATCGATACGGATCCGTATTAACCATCCATACGAAGCCATCGGATTTTTTCACCCTGAGACCAGGTTTCAAAAGTGGTTTTCAGGCGAGCGTTTGCAGGTTGTCGTCCGGACGGTTGCCCCCAAACGATGCAAAACATGTGCGTTTGCACAAAAAAACGTTTCCGTGTGGATGGCCCCTAAATAACATTTCAGATTCCATAGCCTGTGTTTGTTCTTTGAACCAAACTTTAATTATAAAATGCAAAACCAATTGTATGTAGTGATTTACTGTTTGTTTACAACCTTTTTCTAAATATTCAGATTAAAAAAGGTTTTAAGAGGAAAGCAGACCCCTCAACCTGCACCACCTCAGTCATCAGCAGTAGTGAGGTATCCCAGGCTGAGGATCATTCAGCACCTAGGACATTATTCTCCAGGAGAGGCAGTGGAAGGCCCATCAAACCTCCAAAGAAAGACTTGCCTTCTTTTGAGGGCAAGAAGGTCAGACTGTCTGAGCAGCTCAGGTACTGTAGTGATATCCTGAAGGAGATGCTCTCAAAGAGACACTATGGATATGCATGGCCCTTTTATACCCCTGTTGATGCGGAGGCTTTAGGCTTGCACGACTACCATGACATCATCAAGCAGCCTATGGACCTGAGCACCATCAGGGTAAGATGATTATGATGATGAGTAGGATATAGGGCTGGGCATCGTTCAAAATCTTTCGATCCGGTGCCAATTTTGATACCTCAGTTTCGATGCCGGTTCCTTAACGATACTTTTTCGATAACCTATGTTTTAAAAGGGTGATAGAATGATTATATAGGGTATTTCACACTGTTCCTTATGGTCTCCTAATGGGGTATGTAACATTTGTTGGGCTGAAAATGGCCTGGTTGATATTTTATTGGCCCTTATGCATCCCTGTGTTTTGGCCCTATTTGTAACCTATTTGTTCCAAATATGGTATGCTCATGAATATTTAGATGAGCTGCGCGCTGATTATTTGAGCGAATCCCCCATACACACACATTAGAGAAGCGACAGAATCTCATATTCCAAACGTTGCAATGTTTCATTTCCAAATTCACTTCTGAGACTTTTTTTATGCGAGAAATCAACTATATAAAGCTCAGAAATGGGCCATTTTACGGAAATTTATGGCTAATTGCAAATTTGGTAAGACGTGTCGGACTTTAGGAGCTCCACACAGTCTGACGAGAAAGCGGCAGCCTGCTGGGCTCCATACCCAGCGCAAAGTCACCCTTTGTGGATTATTGCACTATGGGCCTCCGCGGCCAGCTGCCGGCATAACTATAATATATTTACAGTTTGAATTTTGTCACGGCACTTATATCACAGCTACCCCAAGGTCTTACAAAGCTAACGTTGTCCGTTTTCAATGTAAGGCATTTTTATGAACATCAGGCGTTTTTGTTAGGAGGAGCAGCTAGCTAACTATATGTCCCATTCAATACAATGGGAAAAGATTGCTGCTAGCTAGCTACACTTTCAGCATAACTATAGTAGCAATATTTACAGTTTTAATTTCGTCACGGCACTTATCTCACAGCTATCCCAAGGTCTTACATAGCTAACAGTGGTGTCTGATTTCAATTTAATGAATTTTTGTGAACACTAGCTAGGGGTTTCGTTAGCTGCGACTGTCCCTTCAATCCTATGTGTACAGATTGCGGCTAGTTAGCTTCATTTTCGGCGTAATTCGAGTATATTTACAGTTTGAATTTCGTCATGCCACTTACAGGTGCTGGTCATATAAGTAGAATATCATGAAAAAGTTGATTTATTTCAGTAATTCCATTCAAAAAGTGAAACTTGTATATTATATTCATTCATTACACACAGACTGATATATTTCAGTGTTTATTTCTTTTAATTTTGATGATTATAACTGACAACTAATGAAAACCCCAAATTCAGTATCTCAGAAAATTAGAATATTACCTAAGACCAATACAAAAAAGGATTTTTAGAAATATTGGCCAACTGAAAAGTATTAACATGAAAAGTATGAGCATGTACAGCACTCACTACTTAGTTGGGGCTCCTTTTGCCTGAATTACTGCAGCAATGCGGCGTGGCATGGAGTCGATCAGTCTGTGGCACTGCTCAGGTGTTATGAGAGCCCAGGTTGCTCTGATTGTGGCCTTCAGCTCTTCTGCATTGTTGGGTCTGGCGGATCGCATCATCCTCTTCACAATACCCCATAGATTTTCTATAGGGTTAAGGTCAGGCAAGTTTGCTGGCCAATACGAACAGGGATACCATGGTCCTTAAACCAGGTACTGGTAGCTTTGGCACTGTGTGCAGGTGCCAAGTCCTGTTGGAAAATGAAATCTGCATCTCCATAAAGTTGGTCAGCAGCAGGAAGCATGAAGTGCTCTAAAACTTCCTGGTAGACGGCTGCGTTGACCTTGGACCTCAGAAAACACAGTGGACCAACACCAGCAGATGACATGGCACCCCGAACCATCACTGACTGTGGAAACTTTACACTGGACTTCAAGCAACGTGGATTCTGTGCCTCGCCTCTCTTCCTCCAGACTCTGGGACCTTGATTTCCAAAGGAAATGCTAAATGTACTTTCATCAGAGAATATAACTTTGGACCACTCAGCAGCAGTCCAGTCCTTTTTGTCTTTAGCCCAGGCGAGACGCTTCTGACGCTGTGTCTTGTTCAAGAGTGGCTTGACACAAGGAACGCGACAGCTGAAACCCATGTCTTGCATCCGTCTGTGCGTGGTGCTTCTTGAAGCACTGACTCCAGCTGCAGTCCACTCTTTGTGAATCTCCCCCACATCTTTGAATGGGTTTTGTTACACAATCCTCTCCAGGGTGCGGTTATCCCTATTGCTTGGACACCTTTTTCTACCACATCTTTTCCTTCCCTTCGCCTCTCTATTAATGTGCTTGGACACAGAGCTCTGTGAACAGCCAGCCTCTTTAGCAATGACCTTTTGTGTCTTGCCCTCCTTGAGCAAGGTGTCAATGGTCGTCTTTTGGACAGCTGTCAAGTCAGCAGTCTTCCCCATGATTGTGTAGCCTACAGAACTAGACTGAGAGACCATTTAAAGGCCTTTGCAGGTGTTTTGAGTTAATTAGCTGATTAGAGTGTGGCATTTTCTGAGATACTGAATTTGGGGTTTTCATTAGTTGTCAGTTATAATCATCAAAATTAAAAGAAATAAACACAGAAATATATCAGTCTGTGTGTAATGAATGAATATAATATACAAGTTTCACTTTTTGAATGGAATTACTGAAATAAATCAACTTTTTGATGATATTCTAATTATATGACCAGCACCTGTATATAAAGCCTGGTTCACACGGGACGATTTTAAAATTGTCGGACGATTTTCCAATCCTGAGATACCGCACACACGGTGATAAAAAATCACGGGTCTAACAGTTTTGGTCGTACAGTGTGTGGTGCGCAGCACACGGCAAAATCAACACATCACACACGATTTGACTCCCGAGCATTCCCAGGTCAGACGGGAAATCTCGCAAAATCCCTCGAGATCAAACGTGACTTCAGAGTAAACAATCATTGCGGACGAAGAGGATGCAGTGGCAATAGTTTGTAGTGGTGTTTTAACCGAAAAGAAACGTTATCAAAGAAAAGGCGATGGTCAAAGAAGACAACGCGAGCATGGACTATACTTGCTACATCATGATATGGAGGTGATTTGTTTTTTCTCATAGAAATGTCGTTAGGTATTACACAGATTAATAAACGTTCATATATTCGTTTCCATGTACTCTGGTGGACTGCAGTTGTGGATGTAGTTATGCCCATTGACTTTATTTATTTTACACAGGCTGCGTGCTCGTTTGTCCTCAGGGAACACCACACACGAGGAGAAATCGGGCCAAATAAATCCAACACGTTGGATATCCCTGATTTGAGATCAGAGCGGTCCCGACGTCCTTCCGAGCAGACGAGAGCAGTCTTAACACACCACACACGGCAGGAATATCTGATCAGATTATTTTACGATAATCGGAGCATCTAAAATCGGCCTAATTATCCTGCCGTCTGTACCAGGCTTAACCTCTACCCCAAGGTCTTATAAAGCTAACAATGGTGTCCGATTTCAATTTTTATAATTTTTTTTTGTGAATTTCAGAGGCATTCTAAGAGGAGGCTAGCTAGCTCTCATTGATGGAGCTCCATCCTGTTGCAGGCCCTATCAATGAGACTCGCGGACAAGAGGCGTTTATTTCACTGATCGTTTGTTTAAATAACTCAACACATTACAATTACAGACATTATAAGATTAACTGGAACCTGTGGTAAGAGATTGCTGGCGTAACAAGCTCGCTGACCGCGCTCTCACTCTCACACACGGGGCATTTAGCAGGAAGATGGGAGCTGCAGGCCCTGGAGCTTTGTCCAGGCAGCGGCGTTTGGTAGTCCATTAACCCACAAAACGGTGACTTTGCGCGGGTATGGAGTGCCGTGGGCTGCCAGACGTGACGGAGCTCCATCTACCTCACAGCACGCCGGGGTTTGTGAAGGAAGGCAGGCCAGGCGGCGAGGCAGCAACACAGGCAGCACCGGTGCTGAACTCCGACACACAGTCGGACAAAATTTGCAATTGTACATACATTTTCGTAAAACGGCCCATATTTGACCTCTACATATTTGATTTCTCGCATAAAGAAAGTCTCAGAAGTGAATTTAATGGTAAATTAGCAGATGAACAATGTATACAATTTCTGAGATCTGCCCGACCTAGATTCAGAAGACTAGCTGATCTCAGGTCAGTTGTGTAGCCTATGCAAGTGTTGGGGCGTGACAAACATAGAGACTAGAGCCAAATGAGGAGGAGCCGCCGAGTTGACGTCAACGAGGCGTCCTGTTGAGATTTGCCCGTTTTCAGAGGCAGATTCAAATTGTGAGATTTGCAGAGGAAAGAGGTGTCAGTGGGATTTAGAGGTTCTGTGTATGTCCTAGTTACCCACTAAACTGTCATTATTCAACTATGGCAAGGTAAAATTGGTTTTGCATTCTATCACCCCTTTTTAAAATCCATTTCAACATCGACAAAAATACATTAAACCCAAAACTTTTAGTTTCCACCTTTTTAATTTTGTTATCAAAATTAAAAAAATTCTGGTAACACTGCTCACTCAGTAACATTAACACTCATAGGATCTTTTTTTGGTGCCATAAAAGTATCGACGTTCGGTGTCCAGCCCTAAATATATACCCACATCAATATAAGTCAGATACATTTTTCATGAAGTGTTTTGTTCCACAGAAAAAAATTGATCAACGGGAGTATGCAATTGCAAAGGAATTTGCCGCTGATGTCAGATTGATGTTCTCCAACTGTTACAAATACAATCCACCTTCACATGAGGTTGTCTACATGGCAAGAAAACTCCAGGTATAGATTTGTTTTTACTTTTGTTCTATCAAGTCAGTATGGCAATACTAATATGAACCATGTAGAGGTTTTTTGAATACAAAGTTATGTTTATCAGAATCAGCTTTAATGGCCAAGAAAGTGTGAACACGTACACGCGACGAGTAATTTGACTCCAGCTTTTTGTTGCTCTCAATGTACCCTCCCCGTTGCTTGCTACGGTAAAAGAAATTTTAAATTGTAACATTTCAAGAATCAGCCACTATTGGAATGAGCGCCTTTTGTTCCTGGAAATAGCCTACTCCCAAATAGCTAGCTGTTAGCAAATGAAGTGTATGCTTTAGCATTGCTAGTGGACACAACTATGTAATGGCAGGTGTTGTTCAGGACCCTAAGAAGGGCAGTGTCAAGTGGAGTTGTTTGTATGAGTGGCTCTCGAAGGCTGCAAGCAGCAATCCCGGAGGCAAAGCCAGTTCCGAACAGGCATGTTTTGAACGGGCATTGCACTAGTGATAGATAAATGAGAACCACCTTTACATTAATTGCTCCATAGTGCTATAGTGGTCAAAAACTTGATACGGTGCCTAAAGTGGCTATAAGGAACTTTCAGTTTTTGTTGATTCTAGCGGCCCCTTTGTACAAAAGCAATAGTGTTTTTACCACACCTGCTGTCATAAAGACCTTCTCTAGCGTGTGCCGGCTGGTGCCTTAAGTAAATGTCCACGGGATAAAAGCATGTGTTATCCGCTGTCGTACTGAGTTAGCATTACCAGGAGGTCATATAGTTGCGATAAATGCTTTGCTCAGACAGGAAATCATTCATTTACAATAAGAGTTACCGATGCATCATTGCATGTCAAGTGTTGCATGCGGTAACTTGGTGTACTTTGGCTGAAACATGAGCTAATATGGGTGTCACTGTAGTAGGCTAATCAAACCCGGACTGAAAAATAAATGAATAAACTGGACACTAAATAGAAGGGGGAAGTAATTTCATGTAGACCGCTGACGTACACAACCGCGTCTTACATTGTAAAGTTATTAAAGAATGAAATAGACATTACAATGCAGTTGGGACGTTGTGTAAAATGTATATAAAAACAGAATACAATACAATACAAGATATTTAATGTTCAAACTGATAACCACTCATTTTGAATTTGATGCCTACAACACGTTCCAAAAAAGCTGGGACAGGGGTATGTTTACCACTGTGTTACATCACCTTTCCTGTTAACAACACTCAATAAGCATTTGGCAACTGACGACACAAAGGCTTAATTTATGGCCACAGTGTTCCCGGCACGAGGTGCGCGTCCCATAAAATGACATCACCACGGCTGACATTCCCAGCGCGAAGGCTCCACAAGCTGTCGCGGCGCGTGGTCGTGCAGCTCTGAATTTTTTTAACTACGCGCCCGCTGTGCGCACTGCGCACACTGCGCTTACAGTTCAACACGGTCGGCTGGGAAGAGCAGGTTCGACTGTACAAACATCTGTTATTCTCCATGTACAGACCACAGAGAGTCAAACCGCCTTAAATATGTGGTCCGAGAGAGACCCCACACCGGGAAAAGAAGAAACATTTTGCTGGGGAGTGTGGAAAAACATGAGAGCCGCGACTTCGGGGGGGGGAAATCAGACCCGGGCAAAGGCATTAATAAAAACTAAATAAAAATAGAGGAAGAGCCACAAGAGCATGTCATTTGTATTGTTTTGCAATTAATACGCATCAGACTCAATGTGGAAGGTTGTGTGACAGAGTTTTAGGATGATGTATACGAAAAAATGTATTGCAACATTTCGGACTCTCTGTGCAAGGACCTTTAGGGCCCTATCTTGCACCCAGCGCAATTGCCTTTGTACACCGACGCATGTGTCATTCCTATTTTTCATCCGACGCACAGCAGACTTTTCCCTCTACAGACACACGTCAGTAAATTAGGGAATGTATTTGCGCTCCTGGGGGCGATTCTGCGAAAAGAGGAAGTGTGTTCAGGCGCAAACGTTCCTTGGTGGTATTTTGCAGTTTCAGAAAACAATTCTGCCACAGACCAGGAAAAACCTAGTCTAAAGTCAGTGGTGCGTTTATTCAGATGCTATTTTAGGGGTGCATGCTTGTCCATAATGTAGCGTATGCACAACGCGCATACACTTTCCTTCTCTCAGCTACACGGACGCAGAGTTCCCATTTTTGCCATACTTAAAAGGAAAAATATTACTGAAAATGTGCTTCAGGTGTTTGGATAGGTCAGGAGGTACTTTACAGTACAGTCCTCAAAAAATCGCAGCATTCTTTGTGGCTTGTGTTTTACACAACATTTCCATGAATGATTGATGTGTTGATGACATAAATGAGGAAATATTAGAGGATTTAAGGAGACGTGATATTGAGCTACGGCGGGATTGGACACTCCAGCGGGATCTGGTCCGGGAGTGGCAATGCGCGATGCGCTCCTGGTGGAGCGGGTGGACGGAGAAGGAGTGGGGGGAGGAGGAACGGGCACAACCGGAGCAGATGGTGCGTTTGGAGGCCCACGCTCCATGGCTGCAGCAATCCTCTCCAGTCTTGACCATCCGGTCAAGACGGGCATTTATTACTTTGCCGCATCCCGGACAACTCGTGGCGTGCCCAAGGCCACGAGTTGTCCGCACTTGTCCATGGAACAAGTGCGCCTGCTCTTAAAGGGAATGTGAGATGACGCTCTGATTAGTTTATTGAAAGTTACGCCCAAACCACACCTAGCAACTTCAGACCAACCCATTTCAGATTTGCGTCGGGCGCAAGACTCATTTATCCTGCCGGTATAATAGCAACAGAAGCTACTTGCGTTTCACGTTTTGATAGTTGCGTTTCAGATTGTTAAAATAGGGCCCTTAGTCTCGTTTGCCGTTACAGGTCATTGTGATAATCAGGTGGCAAATTAATTTGTCGTCGTTGTGTTTGGTATAAAAGCCATTGAAATAGGAATGTCAGTATAGCGTTTGTGGCAGAAAAGTATTCCTCAGCATGAGCAAAATGCAGAAGTTGACAACCAACAGGCGCACCTGTGAAATGTTGCTAAAATAGTAGTCTATATCGACGACGTTTCACTTCCAGGATTGTTCAGGTGCTGCTGTAAATTCTGCCAGGTATCCCTCATTTCGGCTGGATGTCCGTCCCCTTCCACTTTCTTTGTTTTGGCATTTTAAACTCAATTGGAGGACTATGGTTAACTGCTCCTTAGATCTCTAGAGGGAAAATTCGAGACAGCTCCAGTAGCTAGACTATCTGTCAAATCTTCAGCGCTGTGGAGGAAGTGAGACTACTAAAATAGTCAATATTTGAGGGGGAAAATGTTCTTTGCCTGCCTATACACACTGTGAATACGGCTATCATTAAGTGAATGGTAACTGTTTTATTTATTCAGTTGTTTGCAGTGCTATGCAATATAGACTAATTCCAGTGTTTCATGCCATATTACACATGACATACCTAAACACCAAGGGTTACAATAAACAAAGGATCAAAAACTGATTGGGCTTGGTATGATTATTACTAGTAAATGTACCTTACTGATTGTGTAGGTTGACCTAGGCCATTGCTAAGTTGAAGCATTAGTAGCAGTATTATATTTTCTATTACTACTTTTTTTTTAAAAACAAACATTTGTTTATATCAACAGGAGGTTTTTGAGGCCCGTTATTTGAAAGTTCCCCAAGAAGCGGAGGGTTTTTCTCTACCTCATCGGCGAGATGACAAGGGAAAAGGAGACGGAGTTCCAAATGTGTCAACCTCAGCAAGTTCTGAAAGTGAAAGCTCCTCAGAGGCTCAGAGTTCATCAGAAGAAGTGGCCATTCAGCTGGCCAATATAGAGGAGCGGGTTGGTATATACATGCCAGTAACCGTGCAAATGGCTTTTGAGATGTTATTCACTTCAGTGCATTTTACCTAATTGGCTATTAATGGCTGGCTTTTCAGTTGAAAGCTGTCAGTGATCAGCTGAAGAGACTAACTCAAGAGCCTCCGATGAAACCTAAGAAGAAAGACAAGTTGAAAAAGGAAAAAAGAGCCAAAGAAAAGGATATCGCTAGACTAAAGCAGAAATCCTTGGAATACAAATCTATTGTAGAAAAAATGGCCAACCGGAAAAGTTCTACTTTGTAAGTGAGCCCCACTTGATCTTTCAATGTTTTTCGTTTTCTACTTAGGACTAGTAATGTGGAACTGTATGTTTTAATGTTGAACTGGGATGTTGAGTGTTCCTAAGCATGTGCTAACAGTAGATGTTATGCATCTATGTCTAGGCATGACAACAGACGCAATATTTATGGAGGACTTCTAAAGTGTGAGGATGGGGTCCCACCATTACCAATGACTTACCAGGAGAAAAAGCAGTTGAAATTGGACATCAACAAGCTGCCTGGTGACAAACTGGGCAAGTTGGTGAAGATCATTCATGCCAGGGAGTCCTGTCTACGAGATTCCACTCTCGAAGAGATTGAGGTTGACTTTGAAATGCTCAAGTCTTCCACACTGAGAGCCCTGCAGAGGTTTGTTGCAGCATGTCTGAGGAAATGCAACAAGAACGTTGGCAGTAAGTACAGCTTAATCCTTAGCTCTCCTCCATCAACAAATACACCTTTTTATATTTATTGGATTTAATCAATAAAATGTGTAATTAGATTGGAGGGTTATTATCTCTTCCCTCCTGTAGAAAAGAAGCTGGTAAAGCCAACAGTAGGAATGCAGACTGGGAAATCAAAGGATACCGGTACATCTCAGGTTGCCAGTAAAGAGAAGCAATTGATTAAGAAAAAAAAACTATTGGGTAAGCTGTGAATTTGATTAATAATGTAATTGTCATAGTTGTCCTTCCACATGTGAGGCATTGAGTGTAAAGGTTACACTTTACTTTTTTTATTAACAGCTAAACTCCTGCCGGCTCCTGACCCCAGCTGCCCTTCACACCTCAGTGAAAGCAGCAGCTCGTCATCCAGCTCTGACAGCGGCAGCTGTAGTAGTCTTTCTAGCACTTCTGATAGCAGTGACTCTCAATCAGGTTAGCTGCTCCCCGCTAAGCACTCTGCCCTCACCTACCTTTTGTTTATCCTTACCTTCTCTCCTTTAGAGATAAGCAATGGGCATAATTCACCTGGGTGCCTCTCTACTACATTTCCAACCCTTCTTTTGGTTGCACACCAAATATTAAATTGTTTATATGTTACACGTTCATTAGGTGTTGGCTCTTTGTGTTTATTTCACACACGTTTAATATTCTGTCTACATGAAAGAGGTGTGCAGGTCTGCCCCTGACATCTGAGACAATTGTTTAAAATATTTGCTAAAGCGGTTGTTTTATTGTAGTGTACATTAATTTATGTCTGATGTCAAGGCAAAAACTAAGGTGTACATTAATATGACGAATAGCAGTGTTTCACTGCTCTCTGTGTTTAAAAGTTTTTAAATTTGTTGCACCTTTTGGCCTCACTCACCATCGCCGAACGGTGTGGTCAGAAATGTGCTCTGATGCACCTGTAACCACACCCACACAACAGTGGAATCACAATGTTACTGACGCAGTCTGTAGAACACTTCTACACTACAGCAAGTGAGAAGTTCTCAAATTCATCTTAAAACAATTCTCTGTACATTTGAAACAGTTTCTGCTTGCTGTAGTCATTCATTCTGTTCTTACCAGCCCCTAAAGCCCAGTTCAGACCAAAGATTTGCGATGAGACTTGCAACAACTTGCAATGTGCTGGTCTGCAGTATTCTGAAACCTGCCAGTGTACACCAATGTGACTGGACGAACCAGTCCATCGTCTCAATAGCAACGACTCTCTGGGCCTAATTTACTAACACTAGCGCAGTTTGCGCTGCGTCTGTTTATGCGAGTTCGGTAATAGCGCACGCTATGCTTCCACAGTTTGCGTAGTATTTATCAACCCTTACACCCATCAGGCAATCAGCGTCTTTCACTGCCAACAATACCGTAAATTGCGCTGTAGCAAAGCGGAACTTGTGCTATGATATGGTTGAGTGCGGACTGCGATATCCCCACTGCTGATGCTATGACTGTTTGAAATGATCCTGATGCCAATATTTGTAATGTAGCGAGGAGTTTAACAACTGCTGGAATGGGATGTGAAAGCTGAGTCGGAGAGTCAATTTCATCTTTGATTTCTTCCAGTAACTTTAATATTGCATGGCTGCTTGATCTGTAACGCTAAATGATGTGTTCACTGAAAAAGTGTGATTCTTGTGTTAAAAATATTTTCAGTCTCGCCTATGTCTTCGTCTTGCTCAAATTACTGTTGACATTTCACCAGCGGCATAAAGGTCTACGAGGAAACTCGATTGCAGCTGGTTTTGACCTGCTTTTAAGAGGCGGAGAATTGCCCCCGCAGAATAGAGGCGCGCTCTTACTGACAGTCTTTGTAAATACCACGGAATATATAATTAGGTGCACTTTGCACTATCCTTATCCTCCCACCTTTTCGGGTGGAACTCCCACTTTCCCCACGACCCTCCCACGAACGCATATTGAAAGCGCAACTTGTCTCTTCTCGCTCATGTGGCAGACAATCTGCGATTTTACCCAAGTGCGCCCTGTTTGTAAATAGCCCGCATCGGTTACGTCCGTCTTTGCAACCAATTAGTGCCTGGAAACAGGCGCAAACGGCTTGATAAATCTAGCCCTCTGTCCTTCCGTTCTAACTTCAAACTTTTCAGGCTTTATGTTGTTGGATATAATTTGTAGTGTCTTAAAATATGAATGGGGATATTGATAGTGAGATGCTTGCCACATTTGCATTTCTAGTAGTGATAAAACCAAAAAATAACTGTTTTATCTCTCTGATTTACTGCTTTGTGCTAATGCCGCTTCCCCTCTTCATTCACCCTCTAGCTCAATTCTCAGTCTCTGTCTAAAACTTCATTTAGCAGACGGTTTGTAACAGACTTGACCAGCTGACTTTTCCCTGCATCGTTCTAAAACGGTTATGTCTCGTTGCAAATGTTTGGTCAGAACTGGTCTTAAGAGATCCCCTCCTAACGTGCTTCTGACGGAAGTGATGGTATACAAAATCCACAGCCTCTTTCTCTGATAAAAGCAGTGATGTTAGAGGGACAGCTACAGTATCTGTGAAACATTGGGGTGCACAGGGTGCCATTATAGTAGTGGAAATTGTATCACTAAGCAACATTGTTCCTCTAACAATGACTACTTCTTCCAGAAACTGACGTTGCTCTGTGCTGGCAATAGATGACAGGTCCATAAACAAACAGAACAATTTGTCTAATTAGCAAGTATCTTTAATACTCATAATACATAATACTAACTATCTAATACAAACCATATTAGTGTAAAATTACCTAAAAATGTATAATTACCTGCTAACACTTTTCACATTGCTGGGTAGGACTAAACCAGTCGTTCTCCCGTACTAGATAGTCTGGCTACAATGTCAGGATGTGTCGAATTGTGCGTGTGCAAAGTGGAAGAAAAAACTTCTTGAACACAGTTGTCATTGCTTCAACACTTGCTGCTAGCCCTAATATGAGGCGTCAGCAGCCTGAGTTAGTCCCATTAAGCTGGTATCTTCCAATGTTACAGACTTTTTAGTATTTCATTCCTTTTGTGCTACTATCCCTATACTGCAGCTCAGCAAGGAAACAATGTAAACACAAATAAGGGCCAATATGAATTGAGGGATGATTACTTTACAGCAAGCAAAAACTGGTATAAGAGTAGGGCTTTAAAGGTCCCATGGCATGAACATTTCACTTTGAGGTTTTTTAACATTAAAATGAGTTCCCATAGCTTGCTTATGGTCCCCCAGTGGCTAGAAATGGCAATAGGTGTAAATGGAGACCTGGGTATCCTGATCTGCCTTTGAGAAAATGAAAGCTCAGATGGGCCGATCTGGAATCTTGTTCCTTATGAGGTCATAAGGAGCAAGGTTTCTCTGCTTTCCCCGCCCAGAGAATTTGGCCCACCCATGAGAGAGAGACATCATGGCTTTCAAACGAGCAAAGTGGCAGTTGGTCAAGGCCATACCCTCCACCTTGCCCCCCCCCCCCTCTCCTCCTCAATAGCTACAGACAGAAATGGCACATACTAAGGAAAACACATTGTGGGACTGGCTCTATAGTGGCTGTAATTCTGCACCAAGGCTGAATTCCGGGAAAGAGACTTCAGATATAATATTAGGGGACCACTAAGGTCGATATAAAAGCATCCAAAGAGCACCATGGGACCTTTTTAAGAAGACTTGTGTAAGTATGTATTTGCAATTGTTTAGCATTCTTCTAGCACCTCCTAGTGGTATTTTTTTGTAGTTTAACAATGCTATCGTTATTCTGATTTGTATTGTTCTGTTCTGACCTCAATAGAGGCATTGTATGGAAAGTTTGTTGTCATCTTTCCACTTTCTATGCAGCGGTATAAGGCCCCGATCAGACAGAGCAGGTTTGCAGGTTGCAAAATGGGATGTGCACCTCCAGTCTTTTTTTTTTTTTTTTTCCTCCAGCATTTGTTGCGATCTATTTCTATAGACAACCACAGAATCACCCGTTCTTAGCCAACTGTTATTTTGCTGTGAAGTTAAAGGATGTTGGGCGGTAACTATGTACAATGTTTTTTTTTTTTCTTTTTAATTGAAGGGGTCTTTACACCCCGGCAGCAATAAATAACTAATAGGCTCTGAACTGTAACTGCTGTAATCCTGTAAAAGCGCCCATCAATCGCTGCCTCGCAGTCCGCTTGGAAAGAACCAAAGAAATGCCTCCTTGCTCCGCTGCGCATACTCTAGCGCCCTTTATATAGAGAGTGTGGCCAACTCAAATCATGGGCGCCATATTGGATACCAACGTCAGATGACTCTACATTGTAACCCTATGGGGCGAATTTGCTTATCTTGAAATAAATCAAGATAACCCCGTTTAATCGCTTATTTTCACCATAAACAGGCATATACATGTTATTATCAACGTTTGCCAAATATATATTTATTTTTTTTATCCATCCAGTATGTACCCCTCCCGAGTTGGACATTATTTCAACTTGTTGCATTCAGGGCACTTAACCCGGTTTAATTGCTTATTTTCACCATAAACAGGCATATACATGTTATTATCAACGTTTGTCAATATGTAAAAGGCCGTTAATGAAATATTCCAGTATATATTTACCTTCTATATCGCAAATGGGCCTCAAAAAAATGCCCATTGTAGTGAGTGACTTGTGTGTAACTTAACAAAAACCCACCCATCTCAGAGGAGCGAAGCTCAATATTTCATTCAATAAAATGATTGTACAAAAGGAGCACTAACGCCACAGGTCTTATTTTGACAACGTGGACTCAGATATAGGAAACTCCGAAGGCAGTTGTAATATTTACCTAGCAGGCTAGGCTAACGCTGTTGCGCTAACGTTAGCAAACGTCGACGTAGAGTTAGCTAGCTGTCTAAACTTCAACAAACAGCGTCCCCGTCCAAGCTGCGTTTCACTTTCCCTCCAATATTATTATGAACACAATAAAGACACCTGGACTCGGTCGAGACCAAAAGCCATATGACTATGGCAAGATCACAAGTATTTAGGTACATGGAGTGCTAGCGAAAAAGCTAACTCTAGCATAAGGCTAACTTCAAACTTTATTCATTTCTAAAGCAATGTTAGAACTTTTTTGACAGCATAGTACACGTTAACGATGATATTACTATATTTGTCCAATGTAATTTGTTATATCGAAGAGAGAAATTGACATTTACCTCACACAATAATGAACGGCTCCCATACTTTTCGCCTTTTTGGTTCACGGGGGATCTTGTGAAATCTTTTGTCGCTTCCCTGTCTTTCATTGCAGCTAAACACGCAACAGTTGGGCATTTTTTCAGTGATTTATGTCATTTTTCCACTATTCCCTGCACTATGTCAATGGGAATCAGATGAGTGTTTGTATCAAACATGGAGTCCACGAATCACGTGACCACCTCGGAACCAATCTCATAACGGGATAGCTCAGAACATTCGATTCCCTAGTTGGCCACACTCTATATAAAGGGCGCTAGCATACTCTACCCCTCCCGTGTACGAGCCTGAGCTCAATGTGCCAGAGTTACTGCAAGTTTACTGGAGAAAGGAGGAAAAAAGTTGCCACCTCTGCGGTAACATGCAACAGCCTGCCTTGCAAAAAGGCAAAGAGAAGGTGTGTGTGTGTGTGTGTGTGTGTGTGTGTGTGTGTGTGTGTGTGTGTGTGTGTGTGTGTGTGTGTGTGTGTGTGTGTGTGTGTGTGTGTGTGTGTGTGTGTGTGTGTGTGTGTGTGTGTGTGTGTGTGTGTGTGTGTGTGTGTGTGTGTGTGTGTAGCCCTGAGGGCAGGGGGAAGGGGTTAGATGGAGCCCCCGAGGAGACGCTACTTTCAATCTTGCTAGCTTTTCAACATTACCAAACTTGCCTTTAAATGATTTCTTTTTAATACTGGCATCTCCATAAGTTATGAGGCTAAATTACTTTTTTCATTGAGTGCTGTAATTCGTTGAAATTATTGATGCTAGTTGTAGTGTAGGACATTTTTGATGTGTTGTATGGAATAAATATTTATAACTCTATTTCTCATTATATTTTGTGGTAAACTGTGCCGTAGGTCATTTCTATCAAGGCAGGGCTGTGACTTACGATTCATGTGACAAATATATAATTTTTTTTAATCCATCCAGTATGTACCCCTCCCGAGTTGGACATTATTTCAACTTGTTGCGTTCAGGGCACTTAACCCCGTTTAATCGCACTGTCTGATCGCAGCCTTCAGCAGGTAAAACAGTGGAAAAGCGTTTTACTATGGTTCTGTGACTGATCAACAATCCAGTATAAGGCTTACCAATGTATTACTTTTCATACTATATTTTGCATATACAGTAACAGCTCTGTAAATACACACTGTTGTCCTGTTTGAACACAGAGGT
Organism: Perca fluviatilis; assembly: GCF_010015445.1. Lineage (NCBI taxonomy): Eukaryota > Metazoa > Chordata > Actinopteri > Perciformes > Percidae > Perca > Perca fluviatilis. The sequence goes on from NC_053120.1 coordinate 30,234,014, forward strand.
AACAAATGCATTTTTGTGTATGGACTTTAAAGTATGACATAAAACGGGACCATCAGAATTTGGGCGGGGTTGGAATGTTGGCGTAGACTGAATTATTAATGTGCATGTCTTTCAGTGCCAGAAACAAAGAAGCCAAAAAGTAAAGACTCTTGCCAAAAGGTTAAGACAAAGGTAAATATATTTAGTTTTTGCTTACATAATCAAGGGTTTATGGTAAGATAGCCTTGCTGGTAAAAATTTTTTTCTTAAGTCAAAGGTGACTCGTGCTACCCGTGGCAAGCAGATATTTGAGACAAAAGATTTGACAAAACCTTCAGTCAAGACTCGTCAGCCCCCTCTTGCTGTGCAGTCCTCGGTTGCAGAAACCAAAGGCTACCCAACACACCGAAATGCAGACAAGACGTGTGATGAGCTGACTTTATCACCTCCAGGTACACCTTACATTTATCAAAAAACTCACATTAAATTTACTTTCAGCAATTTATAGGATCTTTCTATTTAAAATAGTTATTTTTCTTAAAGGTGCCCTGCCACACGTATTTCATTACTTTTGGTAATGTCTGAAGTTCTACCATGGACTCTAACAATTTTTGTGGAAAAATTGCCTTGGTTACCTTGTTTCAAGCCATTCTAGCATGGTATAGAAAGCCTACAGGAAGACTCAGCTCGATTTCTGCCAGTTCTCATTAATACTCAACAAGCTAAACTGTTTGAATCTGATTGGCTAACAGCTAGCCAATGAGAGCCTGTCCTGTCAGAATCCTTTACCCAGCCCAACTGGGCCAGTTAATGAATAGTAATGAGCTCAGGCAATATGATGTTAGACTGACTAGGTTTTGTAATTGACCTGATTTCTCTGCTTATTTCTTTTGAGTGGCTAAAGCTGACAAAGGAGGTAGCAGTTAATTTTCACATTCACAACATAACACAAACACATCTGGACCTAACATATTTCAAAAAATGCAAGTAAAAACAGTTTTGTATGGCAAGGCACCTTTTAAGCAAATGGGCATCCGTAAACCTTGGGCATGGAGAACCTGTTCCCCTTTGCTTCACTGTATCAATTCAAATGAATATAGTTGTTTCTCTTGATGTTGCGGACGTGAAAACCTTGAGAATGTTAAGTGGGAATTTACTATTTACCTTTTAGGCTCATGTTCTTTTTTATTTTTTTTTATTTTTTTTCTGCATTATCCTCTCATTCTTCCCCAGCCTTTAGTAGCAGTCCCTTTCAGCGACTTCTGAGACCTAGTGCCAGACCACCATCAATACCTGCCAATGATGTGGCTCCACATCAAATTACGCTTCCTCTTCCAATGCATGTTCAGCTTAGACTGCCTGTTCCCCCAAATTGTCCCATGTGCTCAGTGTCCTTCAGAAACGTACATGTCTAATAGGGCTCAACAGTAAAGTAATGCAGTAAACACCAAGCAGCGGCGAAGTGCGGCTAGCTGCAATAACTAAATGTTTCTGCTGCCGGGAGGCGTGTTCATCAAATTCTTTGTAACATAGGTCATCGTGTCACACAGGTCCCAGTCCTCTGTTTACTGATTGGCTGTGGGTATTTTCTGGCTTGTTGCCACACTCAGCAGTAGAACCAAACAAGCCGCAGCTCGAAGAGGCTGCCGCAGCTTTCCATAAACATTGTATGGCAGTTGGCCACCGGTCACACTTCACCACTGCTTGATGTGTTTTCGGCTTAAGGGACCAGTCAATTGCAGCCCCCAATTGCGTGCTGTAAGTTTGTATAAATATACAGTAACTCCTTGCCTCTCACATGGCTATAATGTGTTGTACATCAATATCTGTCCTTTACTGTTTGACAGATTTGTCTGCCCTTTTATCCCCCATGGCATCTCCAGGAGTGTTGCTGGATTGGGCAGCCACCAGATTTGAGGTACTTTTGAGGAAACGGGAACTCTTCACTAACACCGTTTGCTTTTTTTTTTTGTCTCACATCATTTGGTGATGAATCTTGTTATGAACCGTCACCTCTGGACTGAACCCTTTTTAAGTGACCAGTGTATCTATGAGATTGCACAGGTCAGTTTATTTAGCATAAAGGTTTTATGTGTAATTTCTGCATTACTGCTGACCTATTTCACATTTTGCAGTGGGATTAACCCAATGCACTTCCAGATAACTCTAAAGGCCTTCCTTGGCTGTCAGCAATAAAAGCTGCATCAGCCCATTCTGTCATTGTTTTACATTAGATCATCAGAAATCTCATCAGGTGCATCACAGTTACCTTATCGTCTCCCAAATTGGCATATGATGATGTCCACGGTGAAATATCACGTGGATGATGGCATTGTTATCTGTCTCCCCTCTCTGCTGTGCTGTTTGACTGAGTGCTGAGCACTCAGGGCCAGATGTACGTATATTTGCGAATGTAGAATTATCAGCGCCATGGCCAACCCGCAGAAAGCGCACGCTTTGATACTTCAGCTCATGTCGTATTTACCAAACCTGCAGTTCATCGGTTAATCGGCGCCTTTCTCCGTCCACTATACCGTAAATTGCGTGCATCTTTCTATCATGGATCAGCCACCAAGTCAGTCATAACAGTGAAAACAAAGATTTAGCGATAACAGAGTTGATTTGCTTGTTCATGAGGTAACAGCTTGATGCGTGTTATTTCGGCATTAGTGGTGGGGAAATGTATGTATTAACTAGTGCGCTGTAGCAAAGCGTTAATGCGAGTAATGAGTGCAGACTGCGATATTCCCACTGCTGATGCTATGACTGTTTGAAATGATACTGATACCAATATTTTTAATGTAGCGAGGAGTTCAACAACTGCTGGAATGGAATGTGAACGCTGAGTTGGAGATTCAATGTCATCTTTGATTTCTTCCAGTAACTGTCATGGCTGCTTAATCTGTAATGCTTAATGATTTTATGTTCACTCAACTGAAAAAGTGTGTTACTTGTGGCAAAAATCTTTTCAGCTCATCTCCTTAGCCTATCTGCGTCTTGCTCGGATTACTGCTGCCATTTTACCAGGAGGCATATGTGAGGAAACCCGCTTGCGGTTGGTTTACACCTGCTTTTAAGAGGCGGAGAATTTTCACTGCAAAATAGAGGCGCGCTTTCACGGGCGTTTTTTACATACCGCGGAATACATAATTAGGCACACTTTACGCTTCTCCTCCCATCTCTTTATGGGAAACACCCACTTTCCCGTTCACCCTCCCATGAATGCATGTGCATGAGACGGAAAAGCGCAATTTGACATTTTCAGTCTCTGCGACAGGCAGTCTGCACTTTTACCTCAATGCGGCCTGTTTGTATGTACATACTTTTACGTGCACGATGCGAAACAAATACGCCTGAAGTGGGTGCAAAAGTGTTAGTACATCTGGCCCTCAGACTGATAAAACTGATCTCATCAATCGTGATGTTCTTTCGCCAGAAATGAGTGTGTTCCATAGACTGTAAAATAAGTGTGTTCCATAGACTGTAAAATAAGTTTGTTCGTAATTGTACCAGTAGCTTTTTCCCTTTTGTCCCGGTCTCTGCCTTACTCTCTTTCGGGTGCGTGCTGTCCAGAGGCAATATGCAATTACAACTATCCAAACTGATGATTTTGGGGGTGAAGTGACAGCCTGAATGTCCACCTGCAGTTGCACTCATACTTGATAAATCAGAATTGTTACTTTTTAAAGCACACAATATTGTTACATCACGATGGCTGTCAGCCATGTGCTGCACATACTGTATAATCTTAAATGATCTGAATCAAAAGTGTTGCTCCTCATTTAACTGGTTGCTCAAATAGCATAACCACAACAACACTTTTGATTAAACACATGCATTGCCTACGTATTGCCTTATTGCTTATGTCTACAAATCATTTTACAGTGTTACTACTTTTTTCAGTTGTCAGTAGTTAGGTTGACACGAATATCGGTATTCATTATGTGACCGTTATTTACAACAACACAAAATTATAAGTAATTGTTTTGTGATAGATGTGCAACAAATTTGGCCATTTTAGTGTAATTACATTTTCAATGCTCCCTGTCAGTTCTTTTTGTAGACTTATAGTTGTAAGAAAAGTATTCAAGGTCTATCAGAACTGCAAAGGAAAAGCTCCAAAAGCAACATGACCTACAGTAGCGGTTCCCTACAGTATACCAGGTTATCCTTACAATTTTATATTAGGAATATATGATAATCGTTGTGATAATGTTTGTTTGGGCTTGAATATGTGAAAATATTGGTTTCATTACTGTTGAGCATTAAGGACCTAAATATTTTAAATGTCTCACCTTTCAGCAGGGCCCAGTGCTGTCCCCTATTAGAGACAGCCCACTGCAGTCCAAAGATGAGACCAGGTCCAGTAAGTCACTAGAAGACCCTTACTTCGACATCACCATATTTTTTAAATAGTCTAATCCTTATTTTCAAGTGATAATTCCAGATTACAGATGCCCTGAGGATTTTCCTGAAAGTCATCTGACTAACGTGCCTTACACCAACACAGCAAGTACATTTGCTGAAGAGGAAAAAGCCCAAATTCCCAAAAAGGTTAGCATTGTTTAATTGAGTTTGGTTTTGCAAACAAATGTTAACATCTTTTCCAGAGGGTGTGTTGCACCAGTAAGGATTCATTTTGTGTCTGCCTGCTGATTTTTTTTAAAGTGTGGTAATACAAAGAACCATAGTAGATGGCGATCTGCACGCAGGAGTCCCAACACGGAGCTACGCAATATGCTGCTGTGGACGGGGCAACGCAGCAAAACGGATTATAGGCACATAACAAAAGGACCACCAAAAAATCAATAACTGTTTAACCCTTGTGCCAATACGTATTTAAAAAGGTTCCTCTAGTCTAGTTAGAGGACGACAAATGTGCTCCTAATGCCTTCCTAAAACTATGAAATTACTATAAATTATTATTTTCAACTTTTACGGAGTTAAATTAAACCCACATCAGTCCTGATCATAACCAAATATCCATTCATTTTCAGAATTGTACCCCCTCTTTACCTTAAATTTCAAATGTCCCCTTCCTTAAACTGTTATAAAATATTTTATATTATTTTCCACTTAAACTTAGTTCAATCTTTTAATCCATCAGTCCAGATTGCTACTACCAAATATTCATTCACTTTCTGACATGATGCCTGTCAAGACTCACGCTATTGGAAAATAGTAAAAACTACAATTATGAAGCTAGATTGAAAGTCTGAAAAATGGAATGCTTAAGTTTATGCTGTAATGGCTCACGTTTATCGAACCATTAACAGTAGAAATCTACTTTGGTGTCTTCATAGCCCTTAGAGAAGGTAGGCCTGTCCATCTTGGAAATTCAGCGTTTTTTTGAGTCTTGGTGAAATAAATCAAACCTGTTACATCCAAGATTGATACACTGTATGTCCATAATTTATGAATTTCGGTCATTTATCGCCACTAGTTCTATTTCATCCCTGCTGACCGCCAGAGGCACTGAATATTCCCTTTGCGCATGCAAGGTTCAAGTATGTATACAAACAATGTCACTTGTGACCCCTGGATGACCCGGGAGAGACTCTATCTTAAGGTGTCATCAGGGGATCTGTTCCCTTTCTCTTTTTGGGTGCGGTTACGTTTACGCTGAAGCCTTTTTCTACGTTGCCGTCGCTGGTGGCCTTGTGACCACGTCGGTTGGAGCAGCGACAGTTTGTTCGTCCGCCAAGGGCTCGCCGCTAGGAAGTTAACTTTTTACGGAGGTTGGTGAGTCTCAACGGTGAAGGGAGCATTTAGCTTCCCAGTCCCAGTATGAGTTGTTTTCTTTGCTTTACATTGGGTTAGTGGCTGTGTTAAGCAGTGTGGATAAGCACTTTTTATTTTACTATATCTCTTTACATAAATATTTTTTTTCTACTACTATTGGCTAACAGTTAACATAGAAACGATCAGACATACATTTAAATGCCCTCTGTAAATAGACAGTATTACATGGCTATGCTGCTGCCTGCTGGTAGGGGCAGTAAATTACAACTTGACCCACTTTCACTTAACTACGGTGCCGTAAAGTCTATACTCAATCAGATCTCCGTGATCTGCGTAACGACAGTACAGTGGAACGTTTGCCTTTAACAGAGCAACAGTAATAACCTAATATACCATCATTACAGAGATTAAACTACATTCTCGTTTATATTTGCACTGAATAAGGTATTCAATAAACAGAAACCTAACTCTTGCAGCGCACGTGAACAGATGTGCAATATTAGCTCACACATAAAATAGCACCCTCGTGAATTAGCCTACTGATTAACGTACATTCATAAATCCTACATAACATCGTCCTGTACCCACAGGACATCAGACTTACTCATTGATATGTCCACAAACTTAGTCCAATGAGGGGAGAAAGGAAAGTGTTATAGCGTTCGAAAAAAAGTAGCTTCCACTTAAGGGGCCCTATCTTGCACCCTGCGCAGCACAGCGCAAAGCCTGACGCAAGTGTCTTTGCTAGTTTTAGACTGCAGTTGTCAATTTCCCATCCAGTGCCCGCGACTAGGATTAGTGTGTGTCTGACAGGGTGGGGGGCGTGGCATCACGATGGTGGCTCTCCATCGTGATGTCGGTCAGTCATCACGATGAACGATAATAACACAACCCTAATGGGGATCAAGCCTCTCATTTCTGGGCAGGCTCACATTCCTTGGCCCAGGGCTCAATGAGTGAGGCGGGGGACACCTTTTATGTAGGCAATCATGCGCATGGCCCTGGATCGCCTACAGCTAGACGCAGGCCGACTCTACCCCTGACCGCCTTTGCTGTGGCCCCCTTCAGAGGAATACTTGAGGGAATCCAGTGGACTGCGTCCCGTGCAGACAGGAGATTGTAGCCACAGATGCCTGCCCCTGGGGTGGGGTGCAGTGTGGCAGGGCAGGACAGTTCAGGGGCGTTGGTCTGCGGAAGACCATGTCAATGTTCTGGAGCGGCGTGTAGTGCACCTGTCTCTCGAGCACTTCCTGCCATACCTTAGAGGACAGCATGTGCTTGTACTGTCGGACAACACATCAAACGTCTTTCATTTCAACCACCACGGTGGTACAAAGTCTGCAATGCTGCTGCAGGTGTCCTGGGACCTCCTGACGTGGGCAGCCCCTCGTCTGCCCTGCCTGCAGGCAGTGTATCTACCGGGAGCCCAGAACCAGGTGGCAGACTTCGTCTCGTCGCAAACCGCCTCCAGGGGTATGGTGCCTCCACCCTGAGGTGGTGCATGTCATCTGGGACCTCTTCGGCAGAGCTGAAGTGGATCTCTTTGCCTCAGAGGTGTCGACTCACTGCCCCCTTTGGTTCTGCCTGACTGAGATGTCCAGCCCTCTGGGTCAGGACTCGCTGGTTCAGCCCTGGCTCGTGGGTCTGCTGTATGCCTTTCCACCGCTTCCTCTGATTTGGCCGACACTACAGAGAGTTCTTCGGGAGGGTCACAGGGTGTTGCTGGTGGCCCCTTACTGGTCAGGCAGGACATGGTTCTCTCTGCTGCACAGACTTTGTCAGACAGAGACCTACTGTCTCAGCTGGGAGGTCAGATCTGGCACCCCAATCCTTGGTACCTCCAATTGTGGGTTTGGCCACTGGAGGGCCCGAACAGCTGCTGAGCAGCTGCATAGACCCCATCAGGCAGGCCATTATGAATGCCAGAGTGCCATCCACCTGCCTGCAGTACGACAACCGGTGGAAGCTTTTCTGTAATTGGTGTATAGGCTGAAGTGTGGATCCGGTACATTGCCCATGCCTACCATTCTGGAGTTCCTGCAGTCCTTCTTGGTTTAAAGGCAGGCCTCCATTTGAGTCCTTGGCACAACCAGGGCTGAAATGGGTGTCAGTTAAGACTGCATTCCTGCTGGCCATTACCTCGGCAAAACGTGTCGGTGAGCTACACACACCGTCTGAGTGACTCATGTCTGAGGTGGAACCCAGACTGCTCAGGGGTCACGTTGTGGCCGAACACGGCATTCCTGCAAAAATGCTGTCGCATTTACACCTCAACCAAACTCTTAAGGCTTCCCCGGTTCAGCCCACCGCCTGGCGATGGAGGGGTCAAGCCGGAACAGTTGTGTCCAGTCCGGGCTACGAGAGCCTATGTTCCTGCTACCGTGGGCATTCGGCGGTCAGAACAGCTGTTCCTCTGCTATGGTGGCCCCAATAAAGGTTGCGTTGTCTCCAAACAGGGCCTCTCCCACTGGATTGTGGATGTTATTAGCTATGCGTATGGGGCGAGTAACCGCCCCCTGCCATCTGGCGTGAGGTGCCACTCTACTAGGAGTGTTTCCACTTTGTGGGGTGCCCGGAGAGGTGTACCCTCACATAGGCACATTCTCAAGGGTTTACAGGGTCAATGTCGCCATTCCCAATCCACTGGGGGTGGTCCTCCATCCTCAGAGGGCTAAAACTAAAACGGTAACAGAGACAGAAGAAATCAGTCACAGACTCGTTAAGCAGTCTCAAAAATGTTATCAATTTCAATACAAATTCACGATTGCCTTTCCTATCCATAATACCAGTCAAAACCACAAAAATGGCATGTATTTTAGTAACGCAGGTTGAACTTTGAAAACTTGAGGAAAAAATCACACCCTTAAACAAAATCTTGCCATATGCATTAACACAGCCAAAATGATCAGAGAAATAAAAATGTAAAGACCAAAATAGTCCCTAGTGAGGCACAAGGGTTAAGTGTGTGTGCTATATTTATATTTTCACCGCTTTACCTTGCTGTGAGACAGGCATGGTATACATTTATGATTTCTTCAAACCAGTCCTTTGACAAAAATGGTAACTTTACCTCGAAAAACACAGGAGTTGTTGGTCTACTGCTGCCTGGATCTGTTCATGTTAGTGTGTGACTTTGGTGTTTTTAAAAGGGGTTACAAACTAAATAAATAACTAACCAATGGTTACTGTTTTTGTCAAAGTCTGTTTTTTTTCCTTTAGAGATCAATATAACAGCTTCAGTTCCCTGTCCTTAAGGGCTGTTTGACAGTAAGCTAAAGCGGTGAAAATATTTTAAATATAGCTAACTGTAAAACTAATATTGCTTTTTTTTAGGTTGTCCTATTTTTTTTTTTTAGGTGGCTAAATACGTTTTGCTGTTTGCTGTATCCCCAGCAGTTCATTACCTAGCTTCTTGTCTTCTCCCAACTGGGGAAAAGATCTGAGCCCTCCCTTTTAAGACATTAGCGTATTCCAATATTTGTATGTCCTTAAGTGCCCAGACATCAATTAATGCAGCTTTAAACCTGATCCTAATTAATGCCACCAATTTCCAATAAACATGGGGATTTGTCTTGTTTAGGAAATTGTTCTGAAAAATGCTGAGTCTTGGGCAAAGCTGGTGAGGCAGTCAGTCACTGCAGCTGCAGTTAAGTCCTCAAAGGAGAGCTTCCAGCAGTTCCGTAAGGTTGCCATAGAAAAAGAACGTGAAAAAGCACTGAAGAAGAAACTGATGGAAGACACCAAGGAGAGGGAGGCTCCTGAAAAGAGCAGGTATTCAGAGACTACGTCACTTTTGCTTCTTTATTTAATACCCCAGGCTAAAACTGCGCCCTTAGACTAGGTTTAAAAGATGCACATTTTTCTGCATAATTTTCTCCAAATTCCAGTTTTTGAAAGAGTGCCGATAAACCAAAGGTGCATTTCCTTGTAAAAACTTGGATGTTTTGAAGAGGGCTACTTCCAATTAACAAGGACAATCTCCTCCTACAGTTTACTTGGTAAAGCAGAAACTAATTCACAACCTATTGAGGAAGATCCGGATTCACCAGAGAGCATTTGTACAGAAGCTACCCTAGATGCTCCTAAAGATGTTGAGCAACAAAAGTCTCCGATAGAAACAGAACCTTTAACAACACAGTCCTTGGTGGATAGGGAAAGAGAGATGGCCCGCAAAAAGGAGCAAGAACGTCGCAGGAGAGAGGCTGTGAGTACCCTCATCCATGTTTTAATGTTCTGGCTTTCGTAAAATAGCATTTTAACAACTGTTCTGTGGGTTATTTTTTCTCTTTTATAGATGTCTGGTATTGACATGACTATGCAGCGGGACATCATGACTACATTTGAGCTTAACCTGGACTAAAAAGAAACTGGATTTACTTGAAAAAATAGCCCTCTGTGCAAGACTTGTCTTGTCTCAGTAAATAACTTGAGCTGTTGGTTTCTTTCTCTGGCCCAAAAGACAACTGCACATCAATCGTATTGTATGTAGAAAAATAACATGTTAATTGTGGGGAACAAATCCTAACAATTTAAATGTCTCTGCCCTTGAATTTGAAAAGGTTGGTAAATGTCTGCACTGATGCACTGTTGAATTTGAGATGATGGGGGTGACTCACTGTCAAAATTCAAACCTGAATCTAATCTTTTATGTAGGTTTTCACATTTGGATGAGTCCTCTTTCAGCTGACAGTTGTGTATGGAAAGCTAATTAATGCATCTATACACTGTAGTTAAAATTCCACCGTCTTGTTTGCTGTGTTGTTTAGTTCTTCTGTTATGTTATCCGATTTGATGAACCTTTACCACCGTGTTTCAGTTTATCCTGACTCAAATATACTAAATGTAGGGAAAATGGGATTTTTTTATGTTTATTACATGCACACATGACTTTTTCTTTAGAAAAAATTCTTGCACAAAAGTAAATTAACATTTTGAACAAAGGTTGGTAGGTCCTTGTCAAAGTTTCCAATGTGGAATTGATGTTAATGATCTCAGCTCATTTGCTTACTTGAAAATACCATACACATGTTAACTGTACACGCACTTTACTTTGTTGTTCATACAGTTTTGGCTGTTCCAAAGTTGCTTTTGGAGACTATCAACATGTTCTGTATGTTAGTTTGTACATGCTAAATAAATAAGAATTTATTTTTTATTCAAAATAAAGCTATTTTCACCAAGCAATCTCAATCACTTCATCACTACATCCACTTATAGTGTAATGCAGATTATCCCCACATCTAAGAATGTTGCATGAGACCATGGTTCTCTCCTGCAAGATAAATGGTTGCTAAAATAATGTATATAATTAGTATTTAAATGGATTGTAATTCAGCAGATTGAGTACAATGAAAAATATAAAGCTTTCCTTTTACCCTCAATTTTAATTATTTAACAGTAGGCCATTACTTATTTATTAATTCAGTTTAAATTGTTTGCTTCATCTGGTGAGGGGCTCCCTCCTTATTTCAGATCGGAGTACAAAGGGGTTAATCTGTCATATCCAGTTACGTGTGTGTGTGTGTGTGTGTGTGTGTGTGTGTGTGTGTGTGTGTGTGTGTGTGTGTGTGTGTGTGTGTGTGTGTGTGTGTGTGTGTGTGTGTGTGTGTGTGTGTGTGTGTGTGTGTGTGTGTGTGTGTGTGTGTGTGTGTGTGTTCTCAAGTTGTGTTTTCTAACAAAATCCTTGACCTGCTTCGCTGTGTCTGACTTACAGTGCCTGATAAAAGTGCCCCCTTGACCGCATTACAGCTATTAAAATATTAATGCGCTACCCGAAAAACACCTACCATGTCTGCTAATTAAGCAGCGTAGCAGCCACTTATTGTTCCAGGACTGGTTGGTGAGACAATTAACATTATCGAGATATGTTTCATTGATCATCAGCGGAATAAAGAGCACGTGCATGCTGTTTATTTTTTTTTTTTTTTAAATGGAGTGTTGTTGCCATAACAGCGTCGTGAACTTATATATATGTCAATGGTCGTGAAGCCCCGGTCCTTTGCAGTGATTTTCAAGCTTTCGCTTTGCCAAACAGCGCCTCCTAGCTGTGCTCAAATCGCTGTAAAGCACTGGAGTGGCTTATTGCTTGATTTCGGACTTGCCTTGTATCGTCAACAGCACCGTCTCCTGCTAAACAACCACTCCTGTCACACGCAAGCGTGAAATCTGACGTGATGCTCTTGCCACCGTCCCGTTCAACCGTTTGTTGGGAACCTCCCTTCAGACAGTCGTGCGTATGCGCTGGTAACGACACAACCGCATTGTCAGAGCAGTATTCAAACTGAGCCGAGCGATTACCAGAAAGAAACCAATAGGTAACTTGATCTGGATTGATATCCTGCGGCAATGTAAAGATGGCGAGAGTGCTTCACAACTTGCTGTTATTTCTAATCAGACTTGCGCTGAAAATTCGAGTTTTGGGGTATTGGTCATTGATATACGGTTATTGTGCTCTTTGCACCACCGTAGCCCTGCTGAAACTTTGGTGGAACATCATCTTAAGGCCGACAACAACCTTCCAATGGGGGGTTCGTGAAACTCCTCCGGCTTGTCTGAATGACACGTCCTTGGGAACCCACTGTTATGTTAGGATCAAGGTAAGACACACAAACATGCACTTGAACATGAAAGGTTTCTGGTCACTGTAAGGGAAAAAAGCCCATTGTGTGTGTTTGTGTGGCTCTATTGCATGCTATAGGATGTTCACATGTAAAATGCTACAACACCTTGCCTGCCGTGTCGCGTCGTGCAAACACAAACAGGCCTGATCTTTGAGCAGATCATGAGCCGTCTGTTTATTTTTGAGACGTTTTCGTCGGGAACGCGGTCTGTGGCGCTGTGCTCAGGTGGTGCTGAAAGAACAGCTCCTCCGCCTCACGTCTCAGCATGCGGCGGGCTGCCAGCCTCGAACACAAAAGCCTAGTGTCAGTGATGGTAGAATACTACAATATAAACATTTGAAGTACGAGTCTGAAAGTACAGGAGTATTATCCGCAAAATGTATTTCAAGTACCAAAAGTACTCACTGTTCAGCAGGATGGTCCCTGTCATTGTTAAATTGACCGTTTGGATTATATTATTGTATATATTATTGATTATTGTACTACATGTAAGAAGCATTTTAATGCAGCTGGTCCAGAGTGAGCTAATTTTTAATTATTATACAGTGTTGTGTTGTTTAACCTACTGTGCATCATATCTAATAAACTGACCATATGTAAAATCTTAATTTGCACAGTACTTACTATAGCTGTTGGATAAATGTAATGTAGTCATAAGTACAATATATTAATCTAAAATGTGTGAAGTACAAGAAGAAAGTAGCAGAAAATGGAAATATTGAAGTAAAAAAGTTACTCAAAACCTGAAGTACAGTACTTGAGTAAATTTAGGTCCTACTTAGTTATTTTACTGACCAGTGTTATTTTAACAAACTCCATGATTGTAGTCCTAAACCAAAGTTCTTAGCCATTAAATCGTGTCTGGCCTATGCTTGATTTTAAGTTGGTATCATACATGATACAGATAAAACTAAGACAGAGATGACTTGTAGGATGTTGACTCAGAGACTCATGTTTGTTTGAGTAGATAAAGTAAATTAAGAATAAGCACAGTCAGACAAAAGAAAGAGAGGGGGGGGGGGGGGCAGAGTAGCAAATATGTGTCCACGCATGCTAAAATAGGCTGTATCTCCAGTGTCCATGGCTGTCTCAGTAGACATGTGCATGCAGGCTGAAATTGTCTGTACACTGACAGTCCGTGCATGGGCTCATAACTAAATGTACTTTACTAAGTTCGGCCGAGTAGTCTATTTGCTTTATCAGTGAAAACGTTTCAGTCAGACAAATTAATCTTAAAACAAGGAGGGAGGTAGATTTCCATTCTGTCAAAATAGCTAAGAATATCAAAACAGGGTATTTTAAAGATGTCTGCAAACATTTCTAGAAGGGCTCTTCAAGTTTAGTGGAAATCTTAGATAATATTCTAGCAGCAACAAATTCATGCACGATATTGCAAGGTCGTAAATTGTAATACGCTGTTATGTGTTCATCTAGATGTAATAAGATGTCCCTGTATTGTCTTTGGATAAGCTTGGCATTTATGTGTAAATGCCTGTGTGTCTTCTTTCCACCAGGAATCTGGCCTTAGGTTTCACTATGTTGCTGCTGGAGAGAGAGGAAAGCCGCTCATGCTGTTTTTACACGGCTTCCCTGAGTTCTGGTAGGTCAAAGGGAAATCGGGGGGGCAGTTGCGGACACAGTATCAGCTCCACTTCACTAAACCACAGCCGACCTGACTGTGAAGATTATTTTGTTTGTTCAGTTGCTTGGTGTTTGTTACATCGGTCACCTCTCTAAAATTTCCCCTGACTATGAGAATTCCTTGGCTCTAACGTTTCAGCTGTACTGTTAAATCTCTGCTGTCTTTTTCCTCATCTGCAAAGACAAATCCACACCAGCGAGGAGTCCTCATTTACAGAAATGATTTGCCATAGGGGGAAAAGGGTCCAAAGCATTCAAGATCTCTTCCTCCTGATATGAAATGAAAAATGGATTTGAGCGTTGCTCCTGGTTTGGGGCAAAGAGGTTGTCAGGAGCTATAAGCCTGTCCATATCTCTAACATACTATCTAAGCTGCTGACAGGGATTAATTAACAGAAGAGGGGAACTCTTTCTGCTTCACTTCCCGCATTCTTCACGGGAATGATGAACTGTGCTGAGAGTGACATGGTTGGAGGGAACTCTTCACACTTGAAAATGTGCTAATTCCCGCTCAGAAATGAGAACGTGTATGTGTGTGTGTCAGAGGGAGGGTGGAGGGGTCAAAGGGGCTTAATTTGCTTTAAACCTCATCTATATTCTAAGATCTGAGGGTTCAGTGTCAGGGCTCTGCATCTTGCTTCCCCTCGCTCGGTGGAGGAGGATGGATGTGTGGGGGGGGGGGATTTTAGTCCTGATGAGGAGCTTCTACAACAGACAAGATCTTCAATTAGGAAGTCATCCCAGTCCACATGATCAGTGGGTGGATTATATCTAAAACAACTTCTATTATACTGAGGTGACCTTCACTCAACTGGAAATAAAGCTGAGTGCTAGCTTTAAAAAGTTTCAAATTTTGAGGTTAGTTTGTAACTATCTAAAATTTGTACTGTTTAAGAGTTTAAAAGTGCCCTGCCACACGTATTTCATTACTTTGTGGTAATGTCTGAAGTTCTACCATGGACTGAAAAATTGCCTTGGTTACCTTGTTTCAAGCCATTCTAGCATGGTATAGAAAGCCTACAGGAAGACTCAGCTCGATTGTTGCTAGTTCTCATTAATAATCAACAAACTAAGCTGTTTGAATCTGATTGGCTAACAGCTATCCAATGAGAGCCTGGCTGTCAGAAGCCTTTACCCAGCCCAACTGGGCGAGCTAATGAATAGTAATGAGCTCAGGCAATGTGATGTCAGACTGACCAGCTTTTGTAATTGGCCTGATTTCTCTGCTTATTTCTTTTCAGTGGCTAGAGCTGAAGGAGGTAGCAGTTTATTTTCACATTCACAACATAACACAAACACATATGGACCTAACATATTTCAAAAAAATGCAAGTAAAAACGGTTTTGTATGGCAGGGCACCTTTAAAGGATTTTGTCCTTCAAGTTCAGTCTAATCGTCATCAGAAGTGCTACTCAGCCTGTGAAAACAGTTGTATAATGTGTTGTGTGGCTCTAAAGGGAGATTTCCAAAGATGAAAAAATACCCCTAATGATGTCATCAGGATTATCTGGGTTTGGGCTCGGAGAATTCAAATGTTTCACAGAAAGCCTGTGTTACAAACTGGGGGTTTAGAGTTGGAAAGACATGCAGATTTCCATGGCATAAATACACTATTGCATTGCATTATGGGGAATGTAGTGTTTTGGGGGCTTGACTCAGGGACCAAAAGTCAGGATATCTTCTTCTCCTGCATCAATTTTAAGCTCTTAATCTGTCTATTGCGAGTTCCTCAACTTCATAGTAGTGCAATACTAAACCGCTGGAGTACCCCTTTCAAAGAATTTGCTGCTGTGGAAGAAACAAATTGAGGACTGTCTCTTCGAGTACTAAGGTAATTAAAAGAAAATTAAGGAAATAAGTCATCTTTGCATCTGTTTGTGTGTCCCAGGTTCTCCTGGCGCTACCAGCTACGCGAGTTTAAGAGTGAATTCCGTGTGGTGGCCATCGACATGCGGGGCTATGGGGAGTCCGACTTGCCGCTCTCCACTGAAAGTTATAACTTCGACAACCTGGTTACAGATGTCAAGGATATTGTGGAGTACCTAGGTGAGGGAACACAGGGGAACTGTGTGTCTGTAATCTTAAGGGAACTGCAAGGAGTGGACACTGTTTTGACAGTGTGTTGAGTAAAAAATAAACTTGTTTATCAGTCTTAAGCTGTGGACAGCCCTCAGGCCTGCAGAACGGCATGACAAACTTCCTGTGACTCATTCTTACTTAACATCTGACACTGCTGACTGCATGCTAACACTAGCAGGAAGCTAGCCTGAGGCTGTCTGCACACACAGGCATCCACTAATGATTATCTGTCCAGAGTGACATTTTTTTGCTCTTTTACTGGCCAGCATATCACCGTTTTAGCACTGCTTACACACTGTATAAAATAACCTGTTTTAGCATTAAAATGTTAATTTCTGACTACTCCAAGTACAGTGGATAGAGTCTGGAAGTTCCATCTTTGTTTTCTCCTTCACACCTGTCACCTCATATTTTAGTGTGTTACAGCTAGGTTACTATTTTGGTGATAATTACAAGAAAACTTAAATAATTTAGATTAATGTCTTGATTTTGCTTTTCATTCACACTCTCCTCTGTTGTTCTATAATTCTGGTTTGTTACAACTTGGGTCTTATTTTAAGTTTGGCCATAATTCATATGAGTAATAATAACATTGTACAAGTTGTTGATATCTGGAGGTGCAGCGATCATGAAAAATAAGTATAATGGGACAAGAAACACAAGTAGTCAGATCATCAAACAGGTTTTAAACAAACTCCTAGGTTAACTGAACTTATTTAGAAAAGAAAAACATAGGTGAATACTGAAATTATTAACCAAACTGTGACCTTCTGTACTGTACGCAATATTTACATGTGTACTCTTGTTTAATCCAGGATTATTAGCAACATGATGGGTGCGTTCATTTTTGGTTTAACCTCTACATAAAGTGGGTTAGACAATCTGGCTAAACTTGTCTTATTGCTCTTATATATAGATCTGATTACTTGACTGTTCATGTTTCTTGCCCTGTTGGAATTTATTATTGCACTGGAGCCATGTTGTCAAATTTTAGACAACATTAATAAAGTTATAATAAACAGTAATTATCCATTAATTGCAAAATATCTGACTTTCTTCGAAATTGATAATTTTGGCCACTTTGGGGCAGTGAAACAAGCATCACACACAACATTAAGATTTTATAGTCCTATAAAGTTGTGGTGGCAAACATGCTCACAATCAGTTGCCTATTTACACATTGAGCAGATATGCAGCAACGTTAGCATCTATTTGGAGTTGTGTTCATGTTCACTCTCTTTTTAGCTCTTTTTTTTTTTGTTGGTCTCCACCAACTCCTGTTTGTTGCCAGCCAGCTGCTAGCTTTGCCACTCTGTTTGGTGCTGGGATGGGTTTTTAGAGCTTTTTCACAAAAATCAGCTGCCTGCTGCATCTAAAAACAGGGTTGATTTTGTTTCCAAAACCATGAGCTGAAAGATGTTAAAATGGTTTATAAATCTGAGGGGAACTGCAGAGTCAGATGATAAATCTCTGTGGGTTCATCACTATTACGTAGCAACCCTTTTCATTTCATTACACACATCATTTGGTCTGTGGTTATTATAAAAACATTAAGTAATGCAGATTTAAATAATGCAACAATAGGTCTATTTTTTACAATTTTAACCCAGAGAAAGTCCAGTCCAGAGGAACCGGAATGTCCTGTAAATATTCTCAAACAGTTTTTGAATACATTCCTTATTACACATTTACGTTCTCTTAGAAAGTGCTTTTAGCTCCTTGCATTGTTCTGGCTATCAAAGGTAATTTCTTAACAGGCTTTAGGAGCTAAGCACTCAATAATGCATATTGCTGTGCAAATGATTCACTCAGGGTCATTTCAGTGGCAGGGAGAGTCTTGCATTGATCATATGATAACTGCTGTACTCTGATCTGTGATTGGACTACATAGCTTTTTTTACACCAGCTGTTTGAGTCCACATGGTCCACATTACAGTCCACATTTACAGTCAGCTAATCAGAGGTGCTAGCAATGGTAAGGGGATTAGTTTTTAGGCATTGGAACTGTAATGTGATCAGAATCCCTCAGACGGATGCCCTGACCTTGATCTGCATTTGGCTGTATGTCATGAAATACATCCATTTGATTGGTGTAAATGTCCTCTGAGGCAGGAAGCCAGCAATAAAGAAGTGAGAACAGTATTGATTGTCAGGCACTGACATGCCTTAATAACAGCATAACATCAGCATGAACATCCAGCCTATATTAGAAATAACAGAATGTTGTCTTCTGCTACAATAACAAAGCTCTGTCTTTTATTGATTTGCTTTTCTTCCAAGGATACAACAGATGTTGCCTTGTTGGCCACGACTGGGGTGGGACCATAGCATGGCTGTTCGCCATTCACTACCCAGAGATGGTGACAAAACTCATCGTCCTAAACAGCCCCCATCCTTCTGTGTTCTCAGGTAAAATATATTTATGTGCAAACAAATGGATCTCCAGATAGTATTCTTTATGTTGTGAAAGAAAAACAAATGTCCTCTTACTAATTAGAGAGCCTCTGGTTTGGCTCTTGGATTATTAACATAATTATCATTAATTAGGACGTATTATTACTTCAATTCCATGTTTGCATCCATCTGGCAAATCCTCTTCTGCCTTAGGGGGAAGATGATGAGAGGCTAATTACAGGAGGCTAATGTGAAGATAGAACAGCTGGTGCAAACAGAGATACAAAGTCATCGAGAGTTATCACGTCCCCGACCCGCATGTGCAAACTTGGCCTTTAGTTACTCTCGAAAGTGGTAGAATGTAACTAAGTACATTTGCTCAAATACTGTACTTAAGTACAAATTTGAGGTACTTGTACTTTACTTAAGTCTTTTCCTTTTCCTGCCACTTTCTACTTCTACTCCGCCACATTCAGAGATGGCAAAAGTACTCACTTCCCATACTCAAGTAGAAGTTCAGACACTTGTTAAAAAAGTAGAAAAAAGGCTCTTTATATGCCATTGCCTACATTTGAAATGGATGTCTGCCAATAGGTCTAAAACATCACATACATGATTATTGTGACAGAGACTGGGACTCCAGGTTAATAAGATTCTGACTGAGTAGCAAGATATGAATTCAATTGTGATTCTGTGAGAATTCACAGATCCAGTTTCTTTTTTTTTAATCTTCCCCTTAACATTTAAAGGAATCTACATGTATGTGTGCTCAAATATGGCTTCTGGAAAGAAAATAAAGGATAAAATATGAATTACTAAACCGAAATTAAGAAGTTTCGGTTGGCACAATTTGCAGCACATTCACCAGGAGTCATTCTTGATGCCTACTATCTCAAACATCTCTCTCAGAAGTAAAAAGTCGGCACAAAAATAAATGGCAAAGTAAAAATATCTGAAAAATCTACTTGAGTACAGTAATGAAGTATTTGTACTTTTTTACTTCCCATCTCTGACCACATTAATCTGACAGCTTTAGTTACTAGTTACTTTACAAATTAAGATTTTTGCACACAAAACACATAGTTTATACATATTGGCCTACAAGTACAGCTGAAGTTAGTTGATTGACAGAACTGTTCTGATCATTTCCATTTTCTTAAATGTGAGGTCTTTTCTGCATTGTTTACTTTTACTTTTAATACTTTAAGTACATTTTCCTGATGATACTTACATACTTTTACTTAAAGTGCTCATATTATGCTTTTTGGCTTTTTCCCTTTCCTTTATTGTGTTATATATGTTTTTGTGCATGTTATAGGTTTACAAAGTGAAAAAGCCCAAAGGCCACCCCAAAGGAACTTACCATTTCCAACAGAAAACACTGTTCACAATCTGCTCCAAACAGCTCTATTGTAGTCCTGCCTTTACTTCCGTGACAAACGTGCGTCACTTTGTAACACACATTATAATGCTCGCCTAGCTGCTAGCGTAGCACGCCCTCATACTCTGCTTCTGACTGGTCTGTAGTGCTCACCTAGGTACTGTGCATGTGCAACTCCCAAGAAAGATGGAACTGAAGTGAGATGCCTCACTCTGTAGCTAAAACAGAGAGCTCAACACACAGGGTGAAAAGAGGAGCTGCAGCAATGTACAGTACAACAAAAATATGGTGCTTTTAGAAAATTAAACCATGGAAACCTATTCTGGTATAACCTCTAAATACAATTTATGAACCTAAATTTTTTTCCTTGTAACATAGTATTTTTACAGTGTGGATTTAGTACTTTTACTTGAGTTAAGGATCTGAACACTTCTTCCACAATTGAACTTCTCTCCCCTCCTCCAGATTACGCGCTGCGTCACCCGAGCCAGCTGCTGAAATCCAGTCATTTCTTCTTCTTCCAACTGCCCCGCTTCCCGGAGCTCATGCTCTCCATCAATGATTTCAAGGTGGCCTGTTATGTGTGGGCTTAAGCGTTTTCAAGGTCATGGTTGTGTGTGTGTGTTTGGTTCTGCGCGTGCATGCATGTGTGTTAATAAACGTGCATTGGTGTGCTCAATGTTGCATGTTATTAGAGTGTCAGGCTATTTTTAAGGTTTGCATCAGTGTGACTAAAATTATCCTGCTGTAAAACAGGTTATTTGTAGTTAACAAAAGCATCAACTAATCCTGGAAGAAATGTGAAATTATAGAATAATACAAAATCAAATGCTATCATCACAGGAGGTAATGTTTAATTTGTTGTTCATTGTAAAATGAGACCCTCAAATTTAGTAATATCATTTACGATATTTGATATACGTGCACAAGTATTATGGGGTGTATTGATTGTTTAATCAATATCCCCCCCCCCACCCCTAAAGAAAACCCCAACTTGTTGTTTTTACACCTAAAACGTCCTACCATTTTACGTCCTTTAAGCTAAGCTAAGCTAACTGTTTCATATTTATAGTTTCATAAGCGTGAATAAGCTATTTTCCCAAAATGTTGAACGTTTTCTTTAATTTTCTTAAATCTCAAAGACTTCTCGTATATATATATCACGAGAAGTCTTCCAACTCGGCCACACTGATACAGATTTGCATGGGATTTTTAAATATTATCCAATGTTGAAAGTGTTGATGTAGTTTAGATATTTGCTAATTAGTCTCACATTGTCAGACCCCACAGCGTTGTGGAATAAGGTCATACATTTAGGATAGGAGAAAAATAACGCTCTGGGTTGTTTGCATTTCTTTAAACCAATCACAATCGTCGCTAAGCTCTGACCACAGCAATGGTGGCTCTGCAAAATAGTCTTGGGAAGGAACTTGTTTTGGTAGAACACTTGCACCCCGCAAAAGAAAATACCACATACAATATTAAATGAAGTTAACTGTTGACACAATACAGTAACATGAGCTATTTAAAGTAGCAGGATACATGGTTAAACATAATTTGCTCTTACCAGTGTATCGGCGTGTTTATTTTGTCCGTAGCAAATCC
The DNA here is from genome assembly GCF_010015445.1 of Perca fluviatilis. Lineage (NCBI taxonomy): Eukaryota > Metazoa > Chordata > Actinopteri > Perciformes > Percidae > Perca > Perca fluviatilis. The sequence goes on from NC_053120.1 coordinate 30,255,455, forward strand.
CTACCAATTGGTCCCAAAACATCCCAGTTAGAGAGTAAATGACGTAAACATATTCTTTGTAAATCTTTACCATAATTCTCTGAAAAGAACAAGCAGGCCTGCCTTGAACTGATTTCACCACTGAAATACTGCTTCTAAATAATAGTACAGTGACATGGACGTGACATCCTCCTGTAAATGTTTTCTCTATCAAATTGAACCAGTCACATACATTTACCCCAAGTTTGCTGCTGTCTCTGCTTTAGGCTCTGAAGGCCTTGTTCACCAGCCGCAGCACAGGGATCGGAAGGAAAGGCCGATGGCTCACTGCAGAGGACTTGGAGGCCTATCTGTATGCACTCTCACAGCCGGGAGCTCTGACTGGAGCCCTCAACTATTACAGGAATGTCTTCAGGTGGGGAATAGTTCACTCATGGATTATGTCAGAAATAGTATACAGAGTTTTGGAAGAAATATTCCAATATTTATCTCAAGTAAAAAGTAGCAATGCTGCAATATTAAAATACCCCATTATAAGTAAAAGTCCTGCGTGGCCATAGACCGTTTCACTGTTACCTCAGTACTTTGAGATGCTTTTTGGTCAGTATCGGTGTTTGGTAATGGTTGGTTATTGTATAGCGTGATAACACAATCACTTTAAGTCTATATGACATGTACTTTTCAAAAACTGTATATTGAGTGTTCAATTTATTTCAATTAAATTGTATTTATAGTATCCAATCATAACAAGAGTTATCTCGAGACACTTTACAGATAGAGTAGGTCTAGACCACACTCTATAATTTACAAAGACCCAACAATTCCAGTAATTCCCATAAGAGCAAGCACTAAGGTCTACAGTGGCAAGGAAAAACTCCCTTTTAGGCAGAAACCTTGAGTGGTGAGTAAAACTTCCTTTTAGGGAGAAACCTCGGACAGACCCAGGCTCTTGGTGGGCGGTTGTCTGCCGGTGCCATTTGGGGGTATCATGAACAGTGGCAATTATATTCACAATAAATACGCAGGGTGTAGCAGGACATAGTAAGGCGTAGCCAGGCGTAGCAGGGCACTACAGAGCGTAGCTGGATGTTGCAGGGCATAGCAGGGCACTGCAGGGCATAGAAGGGTGTAGCAGGACATAGCAGGGCGCCTAGCAGAATCACAGTGATGGCGGTAACCATGAATTAGGTGCCACCCTAATCCAGGGAAAACTGTGGGGCGAGAAAACATAAGGGCTCCGGGGAACAAGCTCCCCAGAGCTAGGTTATTAACAAGCAGTTGCCCACAGATGAAAAGAGAAAGGAGAGAAGAGCTCAGTGTGTCAAAAGAAGTCCCCCGGCAGTCTAAAACTATAACAGCATAACTAAGAGCTTCAGAGAAGCAGAAGTGCCGTGACTGTGGCTACACACCCTCAGATAAATAGAACTTAAACCAGCTTAGTGCGATTCCTGCCAACTAAACGTTCTAGTCTCTGTAACAGGATGCTATGATCAATAGTGTCGAAGACAAGTACGGAGACAAGTCCTTTTGTCTGAAGCAGTTAGAAGATCGTTAGTAATTTTCACCAGTGCCGTCTCTGTGCTATGATGTATTCTAAATCCTGACTGAAAAACCTCAAATACACTATTGCTATGTAGAAAGTCACATAACTGATTAGCGACTACCTTCTCAAGGATCTTGGAGAGAAAGGGAAGATTAGATATAGCTATATGGCTAAAACCTCAGGATCGAGGGTGTTTTTTTTCAGAAGAGGTTTTATCACAGCTACTTTAAATGACTGTGGTACATAACCTGTTAATAAAGACATATTGATCATATCTAGTAATGAAGTGTTAACCATGGGTAACACTTCTTTAAGTAGCCTAGTTGGGATGGGGTCTAAGAGACAGGTAGATGGCTTAGCTGAAGATACCTTTTAACATTAATTGTTGAAGGTCTATAGGATAAAAGCAGTCTAAGTATATGTCAGGTCTTGTCGTTCTTTCTAGCGATCTTGCGTTTAAAGGTGAACCGTTAGAAGTTGAGGGAAGAGGTGATGAATTTTATCTCTAATTGTTATAATTGTATCATTAAAGAAGCTCATGAAGTCATCACTACTCAGAGCTAGAGGAATAGATGGCTCAATAGCGCTGTGACTCTGTCAGCCTGGCTACAGTGCTGAAAAGAAACCTTGGGTTGTTCTTATTTTCTTCTATTAGTGATGAGTAATAGGCTGATCTGGCATTTCTGAGGGCCTTTCTATATGTTTTCAGACTGTCTTGCCAATCTAAACGAGATTCTTCCAGATTGGTGGAATGCCATTTACTTTCAAGTTTTCGCGAAGTTTGTTTTAATTTGTGAGGTTGGGAGTTATACCAAGGTGCTAGTTTCCTTTGCTTCATCATCTTCTTTTTGAGAGGAGCAACAGAGTCTAAAGTCGTCCATAGCGAGGCCGTAGTACTGTCTACAAAATGATCAATTTGGTTGGGACTAAAGTTAACATAAGAGTCCTCTGTTATATTAAGGCATGGTACTGAATTAAATGCTGTTGGAAAATCTTCCTTAAATTTAGCTATAGCACTGTCAGATAGGCATCTAGTCTAGAAGCTTTAATCTAATTTTGTATAGTCGAGTAGTAGGAATTCCGGAAGTTATTAAAGGTTCAGTATGTAACGTGTTTAGTTGTTCATTATCAAAATCTGTGTTGCCCGTTCACAAACTTGTCCTTTTTCATGAATATTTACCACCACCATCAATTCCAAGTATTCCTCTTGGCTTGAAATTTTACATTTGCATTCGCATGAACTGGGGTAGATGCTCCATAATTATGCGCCATCTTGAAATACATTAGCCGGTAAGGGACATACAGGACATTCTGCTCCGCCTTTCGCGTTTTCACTGTCACATGATAAACTCACAGGTGCTGCTAATGCTGCTAATGGGTATCGTAGCTTCCCGGCCCCTGCAAGTTTGAAGAAGGTAAAGTGGAGGACCACACGTATTCAAAATCCAAATTTCAGGAACAGGAGTCTTCGTCTTCACCCAGAAAAAGAAAAAGGATATTGAAAAGAGCAAGAGACCGGCTTTTTGAAGCGTGAAGGCTACCGTAGCTGTAATATGTACTTTGAACTGCATGATGCGAGAAAGTTGATTGCAATATATGATCTCAACGCTAGATGGGAGAAATTCCTACACATTGGACCTTTTAAAGAATGGCCTGATAATAAAGGATTCTGCGGAAATACTATTAAATCTTCAATTTTGATGCCATATGCCAGCACAAGGTCGAGGGTGTGGTTAAAACAGTGAGTGGCCTTATGCACACTCTGACTGAAACCAATTGAATCTAGTAGTTAGTTGAAAGCAATACTAAGGCTATCGTTGTCAATGTCCACATGGATATTAAAATCACTTTGTCTGATTTAAGGACTACACATGATAAAAAGAGAATTCAGCTTGGTAAACAACAACAAATATAATTGGCTGTAATGTTTTCCATGTTGGATGTAGAAGATTAAGAAGAAGGCTTTCAAACAAGTTCTAATTTAGTTTAGGATTAATTAACAGGCTTGAATCAAAGATGGCTGCAACTTCCTCCCCTCGGCCAGAGCCTCGAGGAATTTGAGTATTAATATGACTGGGAGGAGTGGATTCATTTAACATATTCTTCTTGGCACAGCCATGTTTCGGCAAGACAGAATAGATCTATACATATATTTTTTGGGGGGCTTTTCTTGCTTTAATTTGACAGGACAGCTAGGTGAGAAAGGGGAGAGAGAGAGGGGGAAGACATGCAGGAAATCATCACAGGTCGGATTCGAACCCTGGACCTCTGCGTCGAGGCATAAACCTCTCAGTATATGTGTGCCTGCTCTACCCACTGAGTCAATCTGGCCACACAGAATAGATCATTTTGATTATCAGATATCAAATGGTTTACTAGTACTGCTTTAGAAGACAGAGATCTAATATTCAATAGTCCACATCTAATTTTCCTATTGTGTTCTATCATTGCAGTTTTTTTTAATTCCAATCAGGTTCTTAAGTATAGCTTCTTGTGCATATAGGGACCATAATGTTCTTATTTAGTGCATTTTTAGTAGCTACTACTGTAGCTACTGTCAAATAAATCTCTGTCAAGACCACAATGCTTTCAAATATTTACATGCACCTTTAATCTTACATGTAAGACTGACTAGCTGGCTAAGAGTGATCTGCACAAATCAGATCAAAGAAAATACCAGTTTATGTATATTTGACATATGAACTGTGCATGCATGGCTAAGCACGCCATCTGCTCCATTCTCAAGCAATGAATTATCTCAGAATAGCTTTTACATGCTTACATAAAAGAAATATCACTGACCCATGGCCAATTAGTCTCTCCACAAGTGCATAGGGACATGCATACTGTACATAAACATCCATCCATTCACCCACCCACCTACCCACCTATCCACCCACCTATCCATCCACCCATCCGTCCAGCCTATTCCAGCACATTTTGCATGAGACCTAAAGTAGCATGAAATTCATAATGTAATGTCTACTGAAAATAACATTTCAGAAATTGTCTAACAACAGAATGTGAAGATACTAGCGACATATTCATGCAATGCAGTTTCTAAACATGCTACTAATAACATTAACAATGGCTCAAGTGTCCCAGTAAGCTGTGACAGTGTGACAGTGAGGCAGCATGAACCATACCAGGACACTGTGCTTTTCCTACTGTGACATATCAAATTGTCTTCAGTAAAAAACAAACACCTGTGAACCAACTCGAAAAATTGTCACTTGACAACATCACAAATTCAATTTCTAACTTAAATTGTAAATATTGACTTGACTGTCCATAATGATATAATTGAAATATCAGTTTTCTGTTTTAATATAGTTACATTTTCCATTTAAAATCTAATTTATCTAATTTATACATTTACATTTTGGATGCACTCAGGTTTTTACCTTTCTCTCCTTAGCTCCCTCCCCCTGAGCCAAAATCATGTCAGATCACCGGTGCTGCTGCTGTGGGGTGAGCGGGATGCCTTCTTGGAGCAGGAAATGGCAGAGGCATGTCGCCTCTACATCCGGAATCATTTCCGTCTCAACATCATTTCTGGGGCCAGTCATTGGCTGCAGCAGGACCAACCTGATATTGTGAACACCCTCATATGGACCTTCCTCAAGGAGGGCGAGGGACGCAAAAGCTACAGGAACTAAATCCACAGCGAGGCCTCCTCCAGCCCTCCCCTTGTCCTTCTTGCTTGCCACACCTGGAAGCCTGGAATATGCCTGTGATACCAAGCAACATAGTAATAATGCAATCATTCTTTAAATCTTTCAAATATTTTTTAAAGAAGTCAGCAGTAAAGGAAAGAATCAAAGCACACTTCACTGGAGAGGACACAAAGCAGTATGTTTGACACATATTCAAGATGTTTTTTGCACATGACATCCGCCTTAAAGTTTGTCAGTTACAGCATTACAAATGTTTGGCAAAATCTCCTTGTGACTTGTATTGTGTGGTGCCTTTTTACTTTCGAGTAAAGATTTCCTGAGAGATTGGGATGTGGCGTTGTCTGCTATACTTATATGTATCACTGGGTCGCTCCACTCTTCTTTGGGCACAGTCCTTTGGGAGCCATAACTCTCCAACTCCCTTTATCAGGTAGTGTTGTCTAAAGGAGTTTTCTTTTTTTGTATTTTTTTCCTCAGAAATACTCAAATGTAGAGAATGTTGTTATTATGATCTTCATGTATATAAATGTCAGTGATGGTTGACTATTGTACTATTTTGTATCTATTCCTACACGCTGCATTTTGGAATTCACTGAGCCAGGTCTACACCATTTGATTTTATAAATAAACTAAGTGTCAATCTGTTGGACTACACTGCTCTTTATAATTGTTTTAAGATAATAATAACAGTGGTGTGTTTGAAGCCGTGCAGTGGGCCTCATGCCCCCATGTGTTTGCTGCTGTCTCTGAATAGTCACTCCAAGCTTTCACACAGAAGAGATGAAAAAGACCAGAAATAGTAATAGATGTACTGTTAAATATAGCACAGAGCTGAGTGACACAGCAGTTAACATTGGTTATTTTAAGTCTCCTCTAGAATAAACGTTTTGAATTTTTTTTTACATTCATATTCCTTCCCAATGTGTTTATATGCCAACAGAAATGTGGATGCGGAAATACACTGAGGTGTGTATTCATCAGTCTTACATAAACAGGTTTCAGTGTGCCAGCACACACACATCCACTGCTATTTAGAGAAAAGATCATTCAGGCAATCCATGTTAATGTCCGTTTCAAACCAGAAAAAAAAACATAAACCATTGTACAATATTGTCCTTATAAGATGCTTTTTGTTTATAATTTGTAAAGCTGTAATACATTATTTATTAAACTTTAAAGTTGTAATCCTGAAGATTTTCATCTAAACAAAAAACTGTTGTTTATCGCTGAAAGGGGATAACACAATGGTGATGGAGCCTATATATTGCAGTATTTATATATTTGCAGTGTTACTGAACTGGTTGTCCCTGGAAGAAAGACTGTATTACAGTTTTTCGACATAATGTAACTATGCATACAACCCTGAAAACCCTTACAGTTTTAACAAACCCAATAGTTAGTAGTAAGTAGTTAGTAGTAACTTATCCGTATAAAGTAGGCTATATACCGTCAGAAAGTTCTTTAAATATTACACCAAAATCTAATGCTGATTCAAACATTTACATTTGCACTAGTATTGCATTGCTAGACCTGTATCCACAGAGCTGGAGTATTTGCAATGACATCATAAATTATAATTTTAAAAAATAAATAATTATAATTTAGGAGTATTGATGCAGGAGAGGCCAATGACATCAATGCCAGTCAGGGGCAAGCTATTTTGCTGCCTTCATGGGCAGGCGGAAATATTAATATTAACAAATGTATATAAGGTCAGAATTGTTATGACCTTTCTTTTTTTATGAATATCACACAGATTGGAGTGCAAAGACGATTATTATTATTATCAGCTTTTTTGTTTTGTTCCATTCTACACCGTGCTTAAACTACTTAACTATTTGGTAGGCTGTATATTTGTCTCTGTTTCAGTATTTATTGTTTATTCTTATTGTTTATTATGTTTGTTTATTTGTTGTATGTATGCACCCAATCAACAAGGCAAATTACATGTAGTTCCACTATTGTGGCAGTAAACTGCTTTCTGATTCTGAAAAGAAATGAATGAGACTGAAATGTACATATGTGTGCACAAAGTTAAATCCTATTTTAACTGCAATAAAATAGGCTTACTGTCAGATTCAGATCTGATAGGCATTGCTGCCTATTACAACGATGTAGTATGAGTGAATGGGAGGCGTTAGGGCGCCTATATCACATAATAACATAACCTTCCCATTATCACCGAGCAAGCCAGAAGCGTTTATTTTGAAGGATTCCTTGAATTTTGAGGTAAGGCGCAGCACCTGAAAGCATCATTTGAGGGCACCGCCCCGTTCGTATGCACTGCGCATATGCTTATGCTTCCGGTCTATGACGGTTTGTCCACTCCTTCGTTTTGTGAACCCTTTCCTAGTGGGTGGCGAGCAGCGTGCAGTGGCGGTGATGTCAACAACATTGGCCAGTGGGTCAACCCGTTAATATAGCTAGATACTAACAGACAATTATCGGCTGCAATTCATTAATACCGGCATATTCATCACCAGGCATTCAGGGTTTATGGTTCCAAAAGATAACTAGCTAACTAGCTACTAACGGTAACCCATGTTAGCTAGCGCTAACATGCTAGCCGCAAGAGGAAAATGAGAGTTACGTTAGTGTTATTTAGCTTAATTATGTTACAGCACAGACCGTGCTGGGCAGAGAAAGAGAAAATGCATGTGTAGGCATATGTATGCGTGTTTAAATGTAGCTGAGTGTGTTTTGTTTTGGAATAAATTGAACTTATTTTAAAATAGAGAGATATGATTGTTATACTTAGTGATGTTATCACTGGCGTTTTCTCCTGGAAGCTAACGTTAAGTGTTACTTTTGTTTGAATAACAACGTTACGGTTAATAATGTTCTTGGCCACAAAGAGTCATAGGCTAATAGTTACTGAATTTGTGTGATCAGTGTGTCAGTGTGTGGTGAAAGATGGTGTGCGCTTCTCGCAGCAGAGCCAATCGTGTCGAGTCAGGGGAGTGAGGGAGTCAGGTGAAGATGGCATCATATCATTAAAAATATTAAAGCATAAAATTACTTCGCATGTGGCTTGTTGTATTCTAGCAGTATGTAAGCTAACTGTATCTATTTTTTAGACATTTTTTAGTAGTCTCACTTGGCTTCCTCGGAATGTTCCAACAGCATGCCACTGGGTTTTTATCTAGCCCTCTTCTTCTAGAGCTGCCTAACACATTTACAGGCTGAGGTCTCTGTCTTGTCTGTCTTAGAGAACCTAATGAACCATGATCACCACAGAGGCTGCAAGAGAGTTCCATGCCAAAGAATGCAAATACAAAGAGCAGCTGAAGAGACGTTTATCGTCAGCCTTATCTGCAGACCTTAACAGGTAAGACATGTTCAGTATGCACTGAACTGCAAATGCCTGGGTTAAATGTTGATCATTGGCAAATGTCAATAACAAACATCTATTCCCACTGCCGTCAATACAGTACAGGGCTGTCAAATGGAAATACTCAGATTTAGTGTTCTTATCTTCTTACTGCATTCTGCAGCTTCTTTTAAAGGCACGTGATCATCTTTAGTAAGAGTGAACTGGTATAAATAACTTGCTGGTAGATCCAGTTTAATCAGGATCATTGCTGTCATACAGTATAAAACAGGTTTCACAATTGTTTGAATCTTAACTCAATGAATACTTTGAACCTTTCAAAGGGACACTCCACCAATTTTTTTTTAAGATAATTTTTTTGGGGCTTTTCCCTTTTATTATAGTGACAGTGGATAGACATGAAAGGGGGAGAGAGATGGGGGATGACACCCAGCAAAGGGCCGCAGGTCGGACTCGAACCCGGGCCGCTGCAGGACTCAGCCAACATGGGGCGAACGCTCCCACTGGATGAGCCAGAGGCCGCCCCACACTCCACCAATTTTACTTATTAATTTTAGTTAACTTGTCACAAAGAGTAGTACTCAGCTTGTAAAAACGTTATATATCTTCTGTGACTCTAGAGGAGCTTTTCAGAGTTAGGAAAATAATCCTGATGTCATCAGGGTTATCTCAACCTTTACTTAAGACTAGGGCTGAACAATAATCGAAAATGTATGGCCGCAAGGAATAGTTGTTAAAGGTGAAATGTGTGCCAAAATACCATTTAAATTAAATATTGTTGTGCTGCAGAGTAGGGGTGGGGGAAAAAAATCAATACAGTATAGTATCGCGATATTTTTCGTGGCAATACTGTATCGATACGCAGACGCCAAGTATCGATCTTTTATGATATATGTGTTGGTCAGTCTGTCTGCTTGACAATCTCATTTTGCAGCAATAAATTTGAAGTGAGATGAACAAACAGAAATTTATATTTTCCGATAAAACAGATGTTGACAACATTTTCCTTTGGGGACATCATTTGAAATTGGGAAAAATTTGAAGTTGGAAAAAAGGTAATACATTGCAATATATCGCAGAATATTGCAATATGTTTAAAATCGCAATAATATCGTATCGTGACATAAGTATTGTGATGATATCGTATCGTGAGGCCTCTGGTGATTCCCTACCCCTACTGCAGAGATGTCCTGGCCTACACATCATATTCTACAGACTTAAGCAAACATATTTGTTTGGTACAGAATCTTGCAAAGATCACACCATAATCATTTTAATATGTTTTTTAGTCAAATCAGTCATACAAAATATTCACAATTAGATATTATTTCAGAATTGTTCAGCTCTACTTGAGACATAACATTTTGTTAAAGAAAACCTGTATTAGAACCTGATGGTGTGACAGCTTTAAAAAAACTTGGGTATTTAGGAGGCCAGGAGGGTTTCGTCTCATGATTTAATTGCATTATGAGAATTTTAGGGACCAGTGTTTTGAGAGCATGAGCGATAGTAAGGGCACAAAGTCAGGATATTTTCTTAAATAACATAAACAATAACAAATAAACATTCTTAAAACATAGGCTATAAAACGTATAGAGCAAAGTTACAGTAAACTTCACCAATGACTGGAAGCTCACAAGAAACAAGGTCATGTGGCTCTGTGCAGTTCATTGGGTTTTAGTTGATAGGGATGTGAGTCTCCTTGTTGCACTAGTGGTTCATCAATGTGGGCACTTTTCATCAGAGGGTTACAGTAATGGACATACCAGCATTAGAACATATACCGCACTATTGGCCTTTAGCTGACTGATTCTTGGGTCACCCAGATCAGTTAGTGAGGCGGGACAAGAGATAAGGCTCGCGAAGAAGCACTGCACTGCCTCAGGGCTGTGCTTGTGTTAGTCTGAAGTGGAAAAATAGGATCAGATTCATCTTTGAACCTCATAGATTTTAGAGGTTGGTTAAAAGGGCCTTTGTTGGGTTTATTGTCTATTTTCAATGTTGGCTTTTAAATGTATGTTTTAATATGAACATTTTGCCAACTTGGCTTCTATCATAGTAATGTATTGTTTTTTTTAGTTTAATAGTTTAGTTTCTTTTTTGTTTCTAGTCAATGGTAATCCATTCACACACTCATGGCATGTGTGTACATTGTGTTTTATTTTAATCAGTAAAGGGGAATTTCGGGGGATTGCCACCAGGGCTCGGATATGGAGAAAATCAAATATCAATAGTTTTGAACAAATACCACGATGGCGATATTGCGGCGATAGTGTAGGGTTGACTATTGGTGCTTTCACAAAATATTTTTATTTTCACAATCAGATTTTAGATAAATAATCACCAGTGATGTTGATATGATTAAATGCGTAAAGGCAAATAATAGAACAGCTAGAACAGTCTGGTACGTTAAAGCGTAACTCTCGCCAAAATGCAACCTAGGGTCTTTTTCAGAATGTACCGGAGTCAAACTTTCGTTTAAAAGCATATTTAGGACGGAAGCGCCACTTTTAAGATTCACCATATTCTCGTTTTTCGGTCAAATGGCCTTTTGAATGAGAGTGCTAGGGGCAATTTTATGCTAGCCTCAAAATAGCTATTTTTAAAACACTAAGAAGGCTCGACACAACATGAAACTTTGCTCGGAGTATCACCAGGGGCTCTACACCTTAACGAAAGCATTGACAACATTGTTTGTGTACCCAGAGTTTACTAGAAAGAAAGGTTTTGAACAACTCACCGTAGCTCTTGTTGTTTCAGGCCGCTACCACCTCGGCAGTCAAAACGAGTCGATATGTGAATGAACCGACTCCATATGACGCTCCTTTTTCAACTACAAGCACAATATTGTTTTTCAATAACGACAAAACAATAAATAATCCTTGCATTTATATGGAACTAAGCTTTAGGAACTTTCCATCTTTACTCTCCTCCCTGTTACGTTGCATTCGGAAATCGATTGTTTTTGACTGATAAAATGGCAGCGGCCGGAAACAACAAGAGCTACGGTGAGTTGTTCAAAACCTTTCTTTCTAGTAAACTCTGGGTACACAAACAATGTTCTCAACGCTTTCGTTAAGGTGTAGAGCCCCTGGTGACACTTCGAGCAAAGTTTCATTTTGTGTCGAGCCTTCTTAGTGTTTTAAAAATAGCTATTTTGAGGCTAGCATAAAAGTGCCCCTAGCACTCCCATTCAAAAGGCCATTTGACCGAAAAACGAAAATACGATAAATCTTAAAAGTGGTGATTCCGTCCTAAATATGCTTTTAAATGAAGGTTTGACTCAGGTACATTCACAAAAAGACCCTAGGTTGCATTTTGGTGAGAGTTATGCTTTTAAAAAAATGACATCACTTTACTGTAATTCTGCCTTTTAAAACCAGGAAAAGACACCACTTATGCCACATTACGATATTAAGATATCCAAAATCTAAGACGATTTCTAGTCTCATATCACAATATCAATAGAACATCAATATATTGCCCAGCCCTAATTGCAGCTAAATAAAATGTTGTATTGCATTTACCCAGGTTGCTGCAGGAGGAGCTGGAGGCAGATGTTTCTCTTTATGCTGGGTCAGGCTCGCTTCAAGCACACAGAGCCGTACTGTTGGCCAGAGCTCCTCATGTCCTTCAGGGAGAGACACATAAAGATCCTACCATCGTTCATCTGTCTGACTATGAGCTGTCCGGGTTGAAAGATTTCCTCAGGTAGGCAGTGGGTTCAAGTAATTGCTTTTTTTTTTTTGCTGATTACTGCTGCTTATATTTGCTGTTACTTTTTCTACTTTGAGGATTTAGACAATTTCTATTTGCCCCTGTAGAAGAAAGCTGTATGAACATTTCTTAATACGACTCAATAGTTTCACATGAAGCCAAACTCTACATCTGCTAGTAGGAGATGTTAAGAGAAATCATTTATCCTTCTCTTTTAGTGTTACAGTTTCACAGACTCTCTGACAGAGGGCGCCAAGCACACCATCTTTGATCTCTTTGTTTGTTTCAAGGAGCTTTTCAAATACTGTTGCAGCTATTTTAATAATAAATTGCACATTTTCACATTGTGTTGAGACACACAAATCCCAAAGTGTATGCGTGTTTATAATCATCTAAGTTTCTAGAGTAGCAGTTGTCATCAAGGCTTTGCAGTGTGGTCTCTTAGAGTGCACAATTCTTTATCCACTGATTTGTGTCTCATTAGCAGTTTGTGATTAGGACTAGAAGAAAGAGTCACCCTTGATTGGTTACACTACCATGGAGTCAGTTTCTTTTAAAGCTTTTTTTACACACGGCAACTGCAACATTGCTGAGGTCAAGTATCTAGGTAAGATAGTTTGGCATTCACAGGTATCCTAATAAAAATGAATTCCTGTTGAATCTGTTAGCAAAGAGCATGACTGTTTAAGATAGGTTAGGCTTAGGTTATTTTTTTTTCTAAGCAATATAATAGCTACACTGATGTAGAACTGCAGCACATTGAAACATGATACCATGGAACAAAAGTAACATTGTTGGTGGTAGACTGCCTCTGCTTCAATACTGCCTTGAGTTTTTGGACTGTTGGTTGAACAAAACAAGCTCAGAATCTGAATCCACTTATACTCTGGGAAAAATCTTATATGTTAATGACAAAACGATTGATCAATTCTGAAGAAAATCAACAGATTAATTGATAATGACAATCTTTTATTACAGCTCCAATGAGGTGCACATTAGGGTTGCACGATATTGACAAAAAGTGATATTGCGATATTGATTATGAATATTGCCATATCGATATTAATTTCGATATTTTTAAGCATATGTAAAATTACAAAAGTTATGTTAAAATGCATCAAAATAGATTCACAACAACATAGTGCACACTGAGACTTGTGTAGGGCTCCATAGTGCGGCTGGACCACAGGTCGGTCGTGGATGAAAAATATTCAGTATTTCCGACTCCAAACTCTGCCTCATATAAACACTGTTTATAAAGTTGTGGGATAGCTACTGGTGAGAAATAGATGCAGGATGGGATTACTTTTGGCCACTAAAGTTTCCTCTTGAAGAGATTAGAATGACTTCAATCTCTGTTATTTCGTCTTCTCCCTGAGCAACACTCATTTTCTTACTTTTGTTTTCTTTCTTTTGCTCCACTTCACTCCCTTAGCTCTCTCTTTAGGTCCTTTCTTTTCTTTCCCTTCTCTGATTCGTTCGTTTTTTTTGTCTCTGTCCATTTCGTCACTTACACTGTCACTCTGTTGAAATATGCACACACGTCACGTGGTACGCTCCATAGGGTTTTTCATGTAGTGGACCTGTGCGCTGACGTGCACTGACATGTGCAAGTGGCACGGTAACTGGCCAATGAAACATGATCATTACAAGGTTTCAAGCGGGTTCTAAATCAAACACAACAAAGCCACACAGCCAACGGACTGGACGCATCGCTCCACAAAATAAACAAAATATTGCATACTTACATTTTTTATATAATATTGCGCATCATGATATTGAGTCGATATATCATGCACCCCTAGTGCACATTGATTCCAGAGGACCCAGGTTTAGACCCACTGCTTTCTTATACTGAGAGAGCCCGCTGGGGAAGTTTTGCACATAGTAAGGTTGAGTCCAGGCTAGGGTTGGATATCCTTGGAAATACAATAAAGCTGCCAGTAATGATACCAGTCCAATTTGGCACCACTATCAAAACAATGCTCTTTTCCTTGGTTTGAGGAATACAAACGTGTTTTTCTACGAAAACTTTCTATATAAGAAAATATGCCAAAGTTCTCACTGCACTAGCGTTGAATGTTTTTTTTATTAGATAGTGATAGTAGAGGAGAGAGAGAGATGGGGACATGCAACAAAGATCCCTTGCAGAACAAGCCAGGATGCTACAGCAGAAGTACTCAGGGCAAATGTACTATAACAGGTTGTAAATGAACTTTATGAGATTGCCAGCCACTTTATAAATTGCTTCACTGAGGAAAAACAGAAAATGCTGCACAGTTAAGGTTTGTGGCTTACCTTCTGTGTCACTGAAGTCACATTACATGAAATGAGATTGTAATTTAAATAAGTGTGAAAGGCCTAGTTTTAATTAACCTTTAGATTTTCCCCCCTGCAGGCGACTGTACACAGCAGACCAGAGCATGCGCTCGTCTGAAATAATCCCAGACGTGGAGGGCTCAGTGCCAGAAAGTACACTGCTTGTTCCCAATCCGGCAGACCATAGTTCCACTGACTCAGGTAAACAGAGGAACAAGCTTTTCCATTGGAGGTTTATTCTATGTTATATGGCCGTTCAGCTGCCCCCTCCCTCCCCCGTACTTCACATCATGTTATCTCAGCCATAATCCGTTTAGGTGCTAATCTCATTTAGATCCATGTTGTTGTTACTGCTAATTGCAGCTTAGCCATGCTGTGGATACTTTAAAAACTTGTTTTTGCTATTTGCAGTATTTTTAGCTAAAGGGATACTTTGCCGATTTGAATCCAGCTCTGTGTCATAATTGTGTGGGCATTGTGTTTAGATGAACAGTGTTTGGCTTCCCTCCATGGTGCCAGAGCACGGACCTCGGAGCAGCAGTGGTCTTTGAAACAAAACAATGTGTTTCATGTCAGGCAGACCTCCGCTGCTCTGCTCAGCTGGGTGCACTGTGGCCACGGAGGGAAGCCACACATCGTTCATCTACACACATTGACCAAACTGCCACAGAGATGCAGAGCTGGATATAAATCAGCAAAATATCTCTTTAAAGGGGCTGTACTCGAAACACTGAAAAAAACACAGTGGGCTGGGGTTGCTTCCACGCGGCTCTCGCAGACCGTTCCCCAAAATGGGAAATACCTACATGTCTTTATTGCCCCATGCGTGCACAGCTGGACGGGCTATCAAAACAAAGAAGAGAAGCTGGGATTAACACACACACAGAGGGAGTGTGTCTCCATTATCTGCTTACTCCACTTTACATTGCACATTTTTGCTGCTATAATAATGTTCTGAATGTTTAGAACATCCCCTTTTTAAGTGGTTAAATGATAGCTAACTCTGCTTTTACACAAACACACACACACCCACCCATGTTATGCATCTCACAATATGTGTCTCACAAGTCTTTCTCTTCTTCACTCTTTATTATCCATTTCAACTTCACTCCAGATGTTATTGAGTCAGCATCGGGCCTTGGAGCTGACTTGCTGGATCTGTACCAGAGGGGAGAGCAGTGTGATATCACCA
Organism: Perca fluviatilis; assembly: GCF_010015445.1. Lineage (NCBI taxonomy): Eukaryota > Metazoa > Chordata > Actinopteri > Perciformes > Percidae > Perca > Perca fluviatilis. The sequence goes on from NC_053120.1 coordinate 30,271,213, forward strand.
TACAAGTAGCGGAGCAGGTCTTCTCCTGCCACAGGTACAGCTATTTATGGGGGCCTCTAGGTCCCTTATTGGGGCCTGAGCACCGACAACGTCATGCACTGGAGGCCCTATAGAAATTGCTCCTCATTCTTTTTCTGAAGCAAAATGAATCACAGTTTTGAGGAGCTAAAGGGGGCTCAGAAAGTTTTTAAACTTTGCACACATCATTAGTGGTGAAAATGTATATACAATAGAGGTCTTGGGTGTAGCGAATTGGCTCGATAGCGCCCTATACAAAATTTCAACCACGTAGCTCTCACGGTGTGTTTCACCGAAATGTAAAAGTTCAGAAGGCATATGCATTATCTCTACACTTGCAAAACAGCCTCTTGGAGCCATCCCCCTAAACCCTACAGGAAGTCCGCCATATTGAATTTAATGTGCCATTTCTTGACTTTTTTTTTTTTTTAAACATTTCCTGGGGCTGTACTTTAAATTGCTCCTCCTACATAGTTACAGATTGTGTCAGTGCTTCATTATCAAATCCATTCTGCTTGCTTATTGAGAGAATGCCCAAATCACTGAAACTCTATTCCACTTTTTCACTGCTACCTTGCACCCAGCAGATTCAGCACGCTCATACACACGGGTGTGACGCGGCCTCTTACCGCCTCTAACGTAGCTGTCATTGTAAATGTAAAAATGTAATTGTTCATATATTGTTTGCCTGTTGCTTATAGCCTTTTTGTTTTTGTTAAAAAGTCTTTATGCTCGTTTCCCAAGGAAATAGCAATCACTACTGTTTCTGTTCAGGTGCGTTCAGGGTGTCATTTTAAAGCTCAGAGCGTTCTAGTTTTTAGCGATACCAGCGATTTCATGTCATGTTTTGACACAACTTCTTATTTTTATGAGGTTAACATTTTTACGACTTTAGTGTTAAAATACTTCATAATAAAACATCGTTTTAAGAACATACAATTGGTTTATTAATTCTGAAAGATGAAGATCTAATGTTTTCAAAAGAGTACAGTAGCATTCATATTTTCTATAAATAGACATAATAAAGCGATTTTTCTTAACTACTCAGTGGGTTCCACCTGGTACTGGGGCCTCTCGGGTTCAAAGAAATTGCAATTGCATGCGAGCATTAAGAGATCCTCAAGTCTAAAAAAAATAAACAGTGACAGTGGCTATTATTAAAGATGGCGACCCCTAATCTACAATGACCTACTTTTCTGGGGGACCCCAAAAACCCCTCCACCCAACCACATTTGCCAGATGTAAAACACTACAGAGGTCGCACATCTGCTGTTGACTCATGCCAGTGTGGAGCAGTCAGTGGGTGCTCATTCAGTGTTGCTGAGGTAGTAGTAGAAGCTGGTAACCATGGAGACAGGTTTCTCCCAGCTCATGCTCAGGGGAGCAACCAGCCAGCGAGAGCTCGAGAGAGGAAGCTGGACTATTTTTTTGGTTGCTCTGAAGCAGTGATTTGTAGAACGGCACATTGTTACAGTAGCTGCTGCAGTTCCCACCCAGAGGCTGAACCAGGACTTCTTCAGCCTGACGCCCACACTTTAACTTTACTATTACTAACTATTATTATATATTTAGGCTCTTGAGATACATTATCCCTTTTACAGGAGAGACATGGACAAAATGGCATCAAATCACTCAACACATAAAAGTCACACACAAAACAACATTTATTATATATGTAGCACAGTAACATAGGACCTAAGAGGCATAAAGTAGAGAGCTTGTCTTTTTCAAACAGTCATCATCGCCACAAAACATATTTTAAATGTGGGGTTTGAATGCCTGGCGTTAAGGTAGTGTTTCCAAATAACTATTGGGTGACATTTTTGTGAATGGTACCCACAAACCGAGCAGAACAGGCAGCCTGTATACAGTTTAGGGGCGTTGATTATGCTAGCGATTAGAGACACCAATAGACCGGCCGGTGACTGGAATTGGCCGGTTTTCACGTGCTTGGCCATGACCGGTGGCCAGCAGGTCAGTCTGACATATGCCGATTTCATGCCGGTCAATGCTACAATTAACTGACAACATAAGTTATACGAGTTACAGTTCTCAAGGACGCATGCACACACGGACGCGACAGCACAATCTCTTTTTTTTTTTTTCTTCTTTATCTCGACTTTTCCGTTGTGTGTCGCGCGTACCCGTTCGCGGCGTGAAGCACGTCTCCGCGCTATTCTCGCACATGTAGGGAACCTCGTGAATTAACCTGCAACATATCAGCTGTTTGGAAATTCTTCAGCATGTGTATAGAAGATAACAAGTTTGCAATATGCAACACCTGCAAGGAAAAAGTAGGGCGTGGAGGGACGACGCCAAAAACCCAAATCAAATTTTTTGGGTTGGATATTGGATGTGAAAAGAAGGAAATGGTTCTAACATTGCACTTTAGATGTGTGTGAATTTCCCTCACCAGGAGTAATTTATATAGTTATATTTTATAGTGATCCATTATCTGTTAAAAAGATGTTCTATGTTCTGTGCAAAATGTTCTATTTAAGAAAAGATACAAAATAAATATTTGCGTGTGCTGTAAAGTGGTTAGAAAAAATTAAATCTGAATCAGCTAAAATCGGTATCGGCTGGCCTAACTCAAAGAAAATCGGAAATCGGAATCGGCCTAGAAAATTGTAATCGGTGCATCTCTACTAGCGATCAAATCTCACAAACGTGCACCTACTCATGAACAGGTCGACTGTTATTGCCAACAATTATTCCCAACCCTGGATGCATTATACGGATAATGCAGTCTTGCCAAGTTCAGAACAGACTCTGAATATAATCTGATCTACAGCGGTAGACAGGAAGTTGTGTTTTAAAGATAGAAAAGTACATTATGATTCTTCCTTCATATTTTCAATGATGTCTATCCAATGTGAAAATTACAGTGATGAGTTTGTAATCCAACATTCAAAATGTAATGTAGACATGAATGGTTGACACAGTCATTTTATAGATGAATGTACAGGTAATCACCTTAATCCAGGACGGATATAAATGTGGACTGAACAAAATGTTCTTCTTGCTCCAAAGGAAAAGCATTTATAATAAAAATAAAACCCTAATTTGGGTTTGTAGAAAAAATCTTACCTCTCACTAAGGTTGCCGCTCCCAACTTTTCTTAGTAAAATTAACTAATCAAGGAATATATTGGCTACACATCATAGGGAGTAGAGCATGGCAATGAAATACATATGATATCAATATATTGACATAAAATTAATTATCGTTTTATTTGGTTATCATAATATATCGATGTATTTTTTTAATGTTTGCAGAATTTTCAGAGCATGTGTGTTCCAGATCAGACTAGAGTTAGAGCAAATATGTCGGGCAACCCCAGGTGCCTATGCACTACAAATTATTTTAAAATAGTTTCTTCATTAAACTGATAGTAATCCCCAAATTATGTTCTTCTATATTGACATAATTTAAGTTATTCATCTTAAGATAAGATCACATTATGTGAGTTTGTCAGTATTTCCTAGGGCTGATTTATCATGTAATTATTCATCTGTAAATGGATTCTCAGTTCAATTTCCGGAAAATATATCATACAGCACACTATCATGATGTAAAATGACATGTACTGTGTTATAAAGAGTTGTATCCATATTAAAAACTCCAAATAGGAAACGCCCTTAATGAAGTCACACAGTGTCGGGGTCAAAAAGCGAAGGGTCCAACCCACAGAGTGAGGCAGGGCAGGAAGGAATTCTTATTAAAAAGTTGTTACTACAGAATTATTGCAACAGACTTACATTACACTGAAATGTATTTAAAGGTGCTCTAAGCGATGAACAAAACGAGGCTCCTCCCTCCTCCTCCTCATCCCGTCCCCTCTCCCTCCCTTCCGTGCTTCCGCGCACTAACCCCCAACCCCCAAATCCTTCTTGTCGGTTATTGTCTGGAACGCTGGAAGACTGTTTATGTTTCGTGGTGCAGGTTGACCAGTTTGTTTTTGTTGGCATTTGTGGAGCCTGGGCTGTCTACAGAGACCGCATTTTTTTACAGTGTGTTCAGGGGACAGGCAGATAGTGAGGAGATGTTTGCTGTATGTGACAAAAAATGTTGTAGCCTAAAAAACGCGTGACATCGCTTAGAGCACCTTTTAAAGAAAAGGCTGGCATTGTTCGGTCTTTTCCTATTGTGAATAAATCCCACGAAAAACAAAACTAACAATATGTTATGTAACATACACAACACAATACGTAACAATAGTGCATCTCACCATACTTTCTGTGGCCTCAAGCCCCTTGGTTCCTAATGAAGACTTTGAAAAACAAGTCACACACATACGGAAGAGGTTTAGGGCCACATGTGAAAAATGTATTTGAGTTCTGAGTTTAAAGTCAGAATTCTGAGAAAAAAGTCAGAAGTCTGACTTTTAAGTTAGAACTCCAATAAATCTTTTCACATGTGGCCCTAATCCTCTTCCGTACACACACACACACACACACACATACACTCTCACCTAAAGGATTATTAGGAACACCCTACTAAAACCGTGTTTGACCACATTTCACCTTCAGAACTGTCTTAATTCTTCGTGGCATTGATTCAACAAGGTGCTGGAAGCATTCTTTAGAAATGTTGGCCCATATAGGATAATAATAATAATAATAATAAATTGAATTTATATAGCGCTTTTCATGGACTCAAAGTCGCTAGGATAGGGTAGCATCTTGCAGTTGATGGAGATTTGTGGGATACACGTCCAGGGTACGAAGATCCCTCCACCACATCCCAGAGATGTTCTATTGGGTTGAGATCTGGTGACTGTGGGGGCCATTTTAGTACAGTGAACTCATTGTCACGTTCAAGAAACCAATTTAAAATGATTCAAGCTTTGTGAAATGGTGCATTATCCTGCTGGAAGTAGCCATCAGAGGATGGGTACATGGTGGTCATAAAGGGATGGACATGGTCAGAAACAATGCTTAGGTAGGATGTGGTATTTAAACGATGCCAAATTGGTATTAAGGGAACTTAAGTGTGCCAAGAAAACATTCCCCACACCAGTACACCACCACCACCAGCCTGCCCAGTGGTAACAAGGCATGACGGATCCATGTTCTCATTCTGTTTACGCCAAATTCTGACTCTGCCATCAGAATGTCTCAACAGAAATCGAGACTCATCAGACCAGGCAACATTTTTACAGTCTTCAGCTGTCCAATTTTGGTGAGCTTGTGCATATTGTAGCATCATTTTCTTATTTTTAGTGGAGATGAGTGGTACCCGGAGGGGTCTTCTGCTGGTGTAGCCCATCCGCCTCAAGGTTGTTTGTGTTGTGGCTTCACAAATGCTTTACTGCATACCTCGGTTGTAACGAGTGGTTATTTGAGTCAGAGTTGATCTTCTATCAGCTGGAGTCAATCGGCCCATTCTCCTCTGACCTCTAGCATCAACAAGGCATTTTCGCCCCCCAGGACTGCAGCATACTGAATGTTTTTTCTTTTTCAAACCATTTTTTGTAAACCCTAGAAATGGTTGTGTGTGAAAATCCCAGTAACTGTGCAGATTTTGAAATACAGCCCATCTGGCACCAACAACCATGCCACGCTCAAAATTGCTTAGATCACCTTTCTTTCCCATTCTGACATTAAGGTTGGAGTTCAGGAGATTGTCTAGACCTGGACGACACCCCTAAATGCATTGAAACAGCTGCCATGTGATTGGTTGATTATTGATTGGTTGCATTAACGAGAAATCGTACAGGTGTTCCTAATAATCCTTTAGGTGTGTGTGTGTGTGTGTGTGT